>NC_090835.1:102744200-103087700 GCF_028021215.1 Eschrichtius robustus | reverse complement strand
CACGGGAGATAGCCAGCATACTCAGAATATCTAAATCAAGCGTTGAAAATCATTTGCACCAGCTTGGTTATGTTAACCGCTTTGATGTTTGGGTTCCACATAAGTTAAGCTAAAAAAACCTTGACCGTATTTCCGCATGTGATTCTCTATTTAAACGTAATGAAAACATTCTGTTTTAAAACAAATTGTGACGGGTGATGACAGGTGGATACTGTACAGTAATGTGGAATGGAAGAGATCGTGGGGCAAGTGAAACGAACCACCACCAACCACACCAAAGGCCGATCTTCATCCAAAGAAGGTGATGTTGTGGATATGGCAGGATTGGAAGGCAGTCCTCTATTATGAGCTCCTTCTGGAAAACCAAATGATTAATTCCAACAACTATTGCTCCCAATTAGACCAACTGAAAGCAGCACTCGACGAAAAGCATCCAGAATTAGTCAACAGAAAACGCATAATCTTCCATTAGGATAACGCAAGACTGCAGTTTCTTTGATGACCAGACAAAAACTGTCATAGCTTGGCTGGGAAGTTCTGATTCATCCGCCATATTCACCAGACATTGCACGTTCAGATTTCCATTTATTTTGGTCTTTACAAAATTCTCTTAATGGAAAAAATTTCAATTCCCTGGAAGACTGTAAAAGGCACCTGGAACAGTTCTTTGCTCAAAAAAGATAAATAGTTTTGGGAAGATGGAATTATGAAGTTGCCTGAAAAATGGCAGAAGGTAGTGGAACAAAAGGGTGAATACGTTGTTCAATAAAGTTCTTGGTGAAGATCAAAAATGTGTCTTTTATTTTTACTTAAAAACCGAAGGCAGTTTTTGGTCACCCAATATCAAGCAGGCAGTTGGAATCAAGTCTGTAACTGTATGAATGGTCAAGACTCGAAGTGTAGGATTTGGAGTCTGCAGCGTGGAGCGATTGTTAACACCACGGGATGGACGCCATTGTCCAAGGAGAGTACCTAGGGTGAAGACAGAACGTTCCTGGGGAAGATGCACGTGGAAGAGGACGATCCTGGGAACCTGGGAAGGAGGCTGAACAGAATCGGAAATGCATGAAATCTAAAAGCATTCAGGAAGGAGGGCGGGTGGGATCAATAATGTCACACTGCAGAGAAGTCTTGAAAGAAGAAGACAGGGAGGGCCATCTGGTTTGCCAGTGGGGAGCTCACTTGACCAGAGGGAGGAATACTTGGCAGCCTTTCCGAGGATGCAGCCAGACCACAGCCATCATGGCTGTGAAGGCCTTGGTTCTGCAGCAGGAAAATCCTTCTGCCTTGGTGGAGAAATAGTATGTTATTTTCACCTGGTTCCCCACATCGTTGCATGAGGGCATGTTAAATAACATCTCTCCCTTCCTCATATGTAGGAATATTAGTTCTGGGATTTGTCTTGATGCCAGAATATTTTAGCTAATTTTTCATCAATTCTTTTCAGTTATATTATGAACAGTCTATTTAGAGAAAGAGAAAATTATCCATATGTGTCAAATGTCAACTTGTATGGGGCCCAGAAATCATAGCGAAGAAGTTTCTATTTTGCCAGGGAAACGTCATACTTAGAAAACAATGTTTTCTTTTTCACTGCTTTACTCTTAGTATAATCAATACATAACGGAATTTTAGTTCCATTTCATACAATCTTTACTCCGTAAAGAAATTAATAGCAGATTTTTTTTTAAACAAAAAGTTGCTGGATTCACAATTAAATCAAATCTTTAAATTTTGTAAATTAGTGAAATAATTCAGTGAAATCATCTGATTCTCAAGTCATAGCTATCCAAATCTTCCTGGATAATTGGTTCTCTTTTCCAGATATTGGCACATTCTGAGGTACATAAACAGAGCCCTGGGTAGTTTTTTTTTGGGGGGGGGGGGGGTCATGTGGGTTGGGATTTATTTTTATTTATCAATTTAAGTTATAAAATTCTGGACTTAAATGTCTTCTTAAAGTCCTGCCTATTCGTAACACGCTTCAACGTAGGCTAACAAATCCAATAATGAGGGGAATTTGGTAAAGCAATAGGAAACTTTGCAGTAACTACAACAAATATACATCATCAGACTCTTTGTGGAGATGACACACTGGAAATTTCAGGTGGTGCTTATTTTTAAATGTATGCTCTATTTAATGTGCCCCTAAGTTCTCAGGCTCCAAAATAAATCTGGTGAGGCAGCCCCCACCCCTTCCATCCACCACAAAACATGGGCTGTTACAGATCCCAAGCAATGAAGTGTATAGTTGCTTCAACTTTCTCTTGGCATCTAAAGGCAAAGAACTAATATTCTGAGAGGTGATGTAGTTTAAATCCTAATAAGCACCTACAAATTCATTGCGTAAAAAGTGAAGGTTAGCAATCAACCTTCAAATTGATACTTATGAATTATTTCAATGTGAAATTGTGTTTTAGGTGAGACACAAGAGTGGGTGTTGAGAGTGAGCAATAAACCATCAAACTTCAAATGGCGACGTGTCATCACACCACTGTCCTCGTTGGATATTATTCACAGGCGTACCTTTGATTTATTTTTCTCGCTGGGTCCGTAAATCTCTTTCTTGGAGGACAGACTGCATGAGTAGTAAGTTCCATGGGCCAGGAGATCGCTTGGTTCATCTCTTAGACTTCAACAGCAACAAAATACCGGTTTGACGCAAGCTTTCGAGGGCCCCAAGGTGAAAGAGAAATTATTTTAGACTCGACTCTTTTGTTTCTTGTGTATTTCTTTTTTTTACTAAATGAACTTCTCTATGATAATTTCTTCCATCACGATGTTTTGAGAAACGCAGAAACTAGCAGTTGACGAGATCTGACGTGTCAGTTGGTCCGTCCTTCTCCTGGGATGGCATGACTTCTACCTGCCATTATGTTGTGAACCTCATGCTTCTCTGTCATCCTTTCCCTTAAGCTAAATATGCCTCTAGAAACTCTCTAGTTGTCTAATCTTGGTCTCTTAATTAGTTGACTTGTTTGGTTGAGTGAAGTACTCAGGAGACCAAGTCTTGGATTTAATATGACAGTCACCCTATATTTCATGTATGGACATAAATGGACAGAGTACCTTTATCTCTGTAGATTCCATCAGTCTTCTTACATTTTAAGGGCCACAGGCTACTTGTAGGCCAAATCAGCCAAGTTCTTGCCATGAGTCCTAAGTTTCAAACTGGCTGGGAGACCAGAGGGCTGAGGACTGGGGGCTCAGCAGGACCCCCAGAGATTGTCTTAGTTGTCAGGGTGGCTGTAACAGAATATCACAGGCTGGGTGGCTTATCAACAATAGACATTTATTCCTCACAGTTCTGGAGGCTGGGAAGTTCAAGATCAAGGCACTGGCAGATCTGGTGTCTGAGCGTCTGCTTCCTAACCAGGCTTGGAGAGCCATCTTTCACTGTGTCCTCACATAGTGCAAGGAGCGAGGGAGCTCTCCAGGGTCTCTAAAGGCACTGATCCCATTCAAGAGGGCTCCACCCTTGTGACCCAAGCGCCTCCCAAAGGCCCTGCTCCTAATACCATCACATGAAATTGGGGGTTAGGATTTCAACATAGGAATATGGGGGGCAGAGAACACATTCAGTCTATAGCAGAGATGACCTTGGTCATCATCTTCGCCTTACAGATGCAGACCTGAGACAGAGGAGGTCAGGTGCCTGTCTACAGTCACGCAGGCTCTTAGAGCTGGTGCTGGACGACCACCATCCAGTCCAGTTCCCTCCTGCTGTCTCATCAGACATCCCAGATCATTGCTGGAAGCAAGCAAACACACACCAGTTCAGTGTTCATGTTCCACGTGTTCCCAGGTCTGTGTTTTCCTCCTCCCAAAGAGTGGCATCTTGTCAGTCCCGTTCATCTTGAGGGTGGGGACTCAGATATTCCTTCCACACTTGTGCACGGACCTGCTTGGTGCCACACACGGGCCTCAGGGTCGGGGTGCACGGACCCATCATACACCAGCTAATGTGAAGTATTTCTAAGTAGTGCTCGATCCTCACGCCACATGTAGCCCAAGGAAGACGATCTATAAAGTAATTCCCTGACATTCAGCCTTAATGACTAGCCTCAGCTCGGGAACCAGAGAAACCCCAGCTAGGATTAGAGGTGGCTTGATTTCACAAATTCCATGGCCAGACGCCAGAGTGATATAGGCAAACCAGGGACGTGGTCACTGACGGACCTTCTGGCAGGGCTAGGGAGATTGGATCATCTCATTACATCATTTTTAATTATTACGTCTTGACCTCACTCTCTCTCTCTCTCTCTCTCACCCACCACATCATGTACTGATTTTAATTGGTCAGTAGCCTAAGAGTAACAAGCCTACTTGAACTTTCCAACATAGAGCATGAAAACTTCGGCTGCTGCGAATTCCAAGGTTCGGATGGTAAAATCTGGCAAAGACTCCAAAGGGGGCAGAGAGGAGAGAGCCGCTTATTCAACAGAATAACCTCATTTTAAGGCCTGAGTGCCAAGCTAATTTGTTAAAATTACTACAGTTGGTTTGCAATTATCCATTTCAAGGGTTATTTACATTGTGGATTTTCAATGGTCACCAAGCCTCAGCCAATCAAAGCAGGGGGTCAGATGCTAAATCAGTAATTTTGTATAAAGTCAATTTCAGAAAACTGCCAGTAACTTGGATTAATTCGGGGAAGGCCTGTTGAAATTATTGAAGAGATTAAAGTTATAATTTTTTCTTTTTTCAAAGAAAGACCATTTGATACCAACTGAATGTCGTCGTGTGAATTACTTACCTCTTCTGGGCTTCGGATTTTCCCTGTAAATAAGGAGGATAGACCAAGATGAATTTTAAGGTTCCTTGCAGCGCCAACACCCTATAAGCATGGGGCCATCACTTAAAATACCTGCAGCAACTGATAATTTAGCTAGTCAAGCATCCCGACCAATCAGCTCACTTTTATAAATAAACAGTTGTGATTTAGAATTGACAAGAGCACCAGCCAAAACTACTTTCCCTGTATTATAGTGTTTGTATAAAAAAAAAAAAATTGTCTACAGGGCTTCAAAGCAGATAATCTTAGAATCTTTAAAACTTGAAAGCTTTGATTTTAATCCCCACCCTCATTAACAGCTGGGCCTGTTCCCTTGGTAGGGAACATTTTTCCATTTGCTTAGGGAACCCTTTGCTTATGGATAAGTGCAAATGTCTATAGGCGCCATCCAGAAAGCAGACATGCCAAACGAATGAAGCCCTGAATTGGTGAGGTTCTAGGGCTGATGCTTTTTGAGATTTTGTGTTGTTTATATTATCGGTCTCTCTTCTCTTATCCCAAAGAGGCGAATGCTATTACAATAAAGGAAGGTGTGTGCATGTGTGTTTTATCTAAAAGCAGTCTCCCTACCCTATGACGTCCTCCCTCCTCTCACGACCCCCTCCAGACACATCACATGGGCTGCTGTCCTTTATCTCCGATAAAGGCTGTAAAATGGGATAATTCTGATCCTTCCTACCTCACAGGAAGTAGTAGAGACAAATGAGATAATAAATATGAACATTCTTCAAACTTTTAAGGAGAGAGCTTTTACATACAGACTTAAAAAAAGTTGTCTCACGGAGTCCAGTAGTTTCAGTGGAAAACTTTGTAGCCAATCATTAACGTCCATCAAATATTAGAGCTCACGCACTGCCACATATTGACCTTTGCCTTTGAGCCGTTTTGGCTCACAAAATCTCTGTTAACGTTTATATCCTGAAACTACTCTTCCTCTGCCTCTCTCCTCTTGCTGCACAGTTCTTGGAAGCCAGGTCTTAAACCATATCTGCGTGGTGGTTCTGTTCTTATGAAGCTCTGGGGTTTCAGTGGTAGCTCTCCTACTAACTAAAGGAGTTTTCTTTTCCTTTGTGGGGGTGAGTTTATGTATTAGCGATTCTGGATTCTGGGGTTCCTTTTATTGTCCATTTTATTTACATGTTCAAGAGCCTTGTGGAAGTATTTGTTGGAATGACTCTATTTTTCAAACCAACTGATTGAATTGATTCAATAATACTTCACATTTAAAAATAATTTTCTTGAAATATAGTTGATTTACAATGCTGTGTTGGTTTCAGGTGCACAGCAAAGCAATTCAGTCTCTCTCTCTCACACACACACACACACACACACACACACACACACTTTTCAGATTCCCCTCCACTACAGGTTATTACAAGACACCGAGTACATATGTATATACATAAGTATATATTGACTTTCTTTCAGATTCTTTTCCCTTATAGGTTATTACAAAATATTGAGTATAGTTCCCTGTGCTATACAGTAGGTCCCTGCTGGTTGTCCAATTTATATATAGTAGTGGGGATATGTTAATCCCAAACTCCTCTAATTTATCCCTCCCCCTGCTTCCTCTTTGGTAGCCATAAATTTGTTTTCTATGTCTGTGAGTTTATTTCTGTTTTGTAAATAAGTTCATTTGTATCATATTTTAGATTCCACATATAGGTGATATCATATGATATTTGTCTTTCTCTGTCTGACTTCACTTCGTATGATATTCTCTAGGTCCATCCATGTCGCTGCAAATGGCATTTCGTTCTTTTTTTATGGCTGAGTAGTATTCCATTTTGTATATATACCACATCTTTATCCATTCGTCTGTCGATGGACACTTAGGCTGCTACCATGTCTTGGCTGTTGTAAACAGTGCTGCTGTGAACTTTGGGGTGCATTTGTCTTTTCGAATTAGAGTTTTCATCAGATATATGCCTAGAAGTGGGATCGCTGTCAATAATACTTCATTAATTTAAAAAATTATATTCAACGCATATTTTCTAGTGTCAGTGAGTCTTTGCCTGAACTGGTCAGGGGGAGGTATTCAGGTTGTGGCCATAAAACAAATCAAAGGTGGGCCACAAATCCTGAACTTTGGCCTTGAGTCCAATCAGTTGAGCTGGTCAATCCCAACCATTTCTATATCAGTTTTGGGGAAGAACATCAGCTCGCTTCACGTTGGAAGGAGCTGTACATAAGCTTTTCAGAATTGATATTGTTCTCGTTTGGCCACTTAATTTGGAAGGAGAAATACGTCTCCCTTCCAGAATGCAGTAATGAAGGCAAAAATGATGAAGCAAAATATTTCCGAATGGATGATCCCTCCCTTGCAGATGAATAGTATTCCTTCATTCTGGTGACTTAGCATTAACGTTTTAATAGAGCATTTATGAACTCAAACCGTATCCTCTGAAAAACTTTCTTACCGAGTTCCCCAACTGCGTTGTTTATTGTTTGCTGGAAGACCAGTCCTCTTATTTTTGGCATTGCCTGGTACCATTGGACTTCAATCCAGCTCTTCATTGTGGAGTAGTGACGCACTGAGAAACTCGAGAGAGACGCACCTGCAGCGTCTGACGTTCGGGCTGGGCTCTGCCAGGCTGGGCCTGAATACATCCTTAAGGGCAAATCCAGGTGAACAGGAAATCATTTCCTTCTGGTCAGCATGGAGCTCTGAGGTCCACAGTGGTCAGACATGGAGGCCCGGGGACAACTGGATGTTGCCCAGTCATACTTTGCCCACGGGCTTGGCATCCCCGTGATCTCAGGTGGTTTCACGAAATAGCTCAGGGACGAAGGAGGTCTGTCCAGATAATAGAGCAGTGTCAGAGGAAACACTTTCCCTCCACTTCCCCCCCTCCCCCCCCAGTTTGGGAGTTGTGTGCCAGACTGGGGTGGGTGGAAGTTCAGCACTTGCAGAGTGCAGCCAGGAGTACAGATGCCTTCTGTATCTCCACGCGGTTTCTGTACATAAGCCCCGGGGGTGCCTCTCATGAGAGCGAGCTCTGGAGAAGACACAGCAGATGTGGTTCTCGGTTGGCAGAAGCAACAGCCTGCCTGACAGCTAGCAAGGTGGGGTGCAGATGGTTCTGTAGTAGAACTGATGGATAAGATCAGCTTGATCTAGGGCAGGGTGACATGTGTGCTGCCCTGAGATCTGTAGAAAGCCCCTTCTGTCAGGGAGAATACAGAGTGCCCTTAACCAGACAGAGATCCAGAGGGCAAATTCCAAATCAGCTTCCTGAACACAGAGAGCTGGCCAGCAGGCCATTTAGAAGGCATTTGGTGGACTGCTTAAGAGATCTTCAGAATGAATGAGAACCTTATGTGAGCCAGGTAATTCACTACCTAATTCAGCTCATCTCTTATTATGATCAGTTATTAAAGGAAAAGCCCGCTTGTTTACAGATATTTTGGATTTAAAAGAAAATTGTGACTGAGTCCAATGAGAAGAGTGTCTTATTGGAAGTTTTCATTCACTCGGTCAATAAATATTGAGTCCCCCTGTGTTCCTGGCACCACACGCAGTGGTGGATTAAACAGATATGTCCCTGTCCTGCAGGCTGTTGATTCGTATAACAGAGTGTCATTCATAAGGGTAGCCCTGAGAGCTCATCTTTCTTGAACCCTGGTTTCCAAGGGTTAGAAGATTCACAAGTAAGGGGCTTTTCATACAGTGGTCAGAATTCATGGATGGGGCATGGAGTTCAGCGCGGCCCTGGATTCGAAGCATGGCTGAGTTAGAACATTCTTACCTGATAAGCTTGAGTTTCACCTTCCACCAGGGAGGGAGAAAGGCAGGGTGGTCACCTGACCAGTAGAGAAGGTGCAGCCGTCGGTAGCATGGGCTTCCTCTGAGCAGGTTGCTAAAAGGAGAGGGAGGGATTAGTGCCCTTGAGTGGACTGAGACTTTTCCTCTGGATGGTCTTCTGACCTTGAAGCATCACCGTGGTTTCTTCATCCCAGAGAGACGTCCTTAGGCAACGCCCTCTTTCCAGATGCTGAGACTGGGTCAATCTGGGGTCCATCTGGCCTCCTGGCTCAGAGTGTGTGTGCCGGAGGGGAGGAGTGGGTCAGGCGCTTACTCATCAATCAGCAGATCTGCACTGAGTGCCTGCTTCATGCTAGACACTGCCAGGGGCTGGGACACAGCAGGAGTGAAGAGAGACCTGGTCCCCCCACTGATGAACCTTGCATTCTAAGAGGGAAACTAACTAGAAACAAGTAAACAGAATGTAAATAGCATCACCTCAAGCTTTGATGGGTGCTAGGAGAGAAACGTAGAAAGGGTTGAATAGGAAAAGAACAGTCTTTGGATGGTGTTGGCCAGGGCTGGTTCCTCCATCTGAGGAGGTGAGGAGAGAACTGAAGGATGGAAAGGACCTGCTTTGTGAGGAGCCAAGGAAGAGCATCACAGGCAAAGGGAACAGCAGGTGCAAACACCCTAAGGCAGGTGACCTTGGCTGGTTCAAGTGCGGCTGGATCAGTGGTCCAGTGGGAGAGGTAGGTTAGGCTGAGGAGAGAGGCAGTGGCCAGATCATTCAGGGCTTTAGATTCCTTGAAAAGGAGTTTGGATTTGTTCTAACTAGACTCCATCGAAGTGTTTGAATACAGTTGTGACGTAATCCTAGACACCTCTACCAGATCAGTGGTCTCTGTGGGTCACTACGTTACATAAAATCTTTGGGGACCGCCCGCCAGCAGCTTCCAGCTAGTAGTGTTCAGTGTCCTTCCACTTGTCTTGGGTTTTATCTTTTTGCTTCATGCAAACTAAGGTCCAGTGTAATATCCACCTCTCCTCCCTGTGCTCTCCTACTCGAGCGTTTGTCCTTGTCGTTCTCTCCATCTTCAGAGAACTCACCCCCGTCGAGTCTTAGTTCACATGACATCCCCTTCACCACACCTTTCCTTCATAGCTTTCCCAGACTGGATGTCATCTCCCTTCTCCACCAGCCTTTGACTGCCACTGTTTCATTAATTTCAAGATGAACTTTTTTTCCACATTTAACTTCTGAAGTTAGGTTGTGCCTGACACTTGGTATATCATAGCTTAGTTGGCAGAGGTTTAAACTTTCTTAGCAGTTGCATAAATAAATTTTTTTTTTTTTTACAACCAGTGGAATCTTAGATTGGATGAAACATGGTAATCAGTTTACTATGTACTACTGTAATCAATATGATTGCATTTTCTCCTCCTGAAATGAGGGCTCTGAGTTCAGGGACCACGTGGTACCCCTTTCTGTATTCCAAGGTAAGCACACTTGCTGACATGCAAAGTTGGTTGCTCCATAATGAACCTAAAATGATAAATGAGAGAAAGCTGTGCAGGAAGCAATAAGTTTACTCCAGTGAGATCCGAGGGACCTACTTGGAGGATTATAAGAGCTGGAAATGTCTAGAACGGGGTAGGTGACCAGTTTAGTTGAGTCCAAATCCCAAGCTAAAGAACTTTGATCTTCTCTTTAGGATTATCTCAGACTACAAGTTAGATGCAAAGTCACTGTTACAGACTGAATGCTTGTGTCCCCCACAAAATTCCTATGGTGAAATGTGATGACAGTAGGGGTGGGGTCTTTGGGAGGTAGTTAGGTTTAGGTGAGGTCATATTGGGTGGACCCTCGTGAGTGGGATTAGTGCCCTCATAACAGTCATGAGAGCTTGTTTCCTCCTTCTGCTATGTGAGGACACAGCATGAAGGTGGCCTCTGTGAACCACGAAGCGGGCTCTCACCAGACACCAAATCACTGGCATCTTGACCTTGGATTTCCCAGCCTGCAGAACTGAGAGAAATAAGTTGTCCATAAGCCATCCCATCTGTGGTATTTTTGTCATAGCAGCCTGAACTAAGCCACTGAAGCAGGAAATTAAAGCAGAGGTTTAACTAAGAAGTGAAAACATAAGAGGGGGTTATTATTACCTTCCTTTTGCTTTTAATTCTCACTTCTGATTTTTCTTTTTCTTTTTTTATGATTCTCCCCACTTAAAACATTATAGATTTTTAAAGATCCTACCTCCTTTTGCCACTAGCCATCTTGCCGTGTAATCTGGTTTTCAACACTCCCGCCCTTTTCTTCTTTGCTTTTTTCTTTATTATTCAGTAGAGATCCTGGTCTTACACATAATGAATGTTTGGGCAGAGTGTTCAGGCAGCTCAGTGACTGTCGGGACCCGTTACCCAAGGGCTTTATTTATTTATTTATTTTTCTGTTTTGTAAATAAGTTCATTTGTATCATTTTTTTAGATTCTGCATACAAGAGATATATATTTGTCTTTCTCTGTCTGACTTACTTCACTTAGTATGATAATCTCCAGGTCCATCCATGTTGCTGCAAATGGCATTAATTCATTCTTTTTAATGGCTGAGTATTATTCCATTGTATATATGTACCACATCTTCCTTATCCATTTATCTGTTCAGGGACATTTAGGTTGCTTCCATGTCTTGGCTATTGTAAACAGTGCTGCAGTGAACAATGGGGTGCATGTATTCTTTCAAACCATGTTTTTCTCCAGATATATGCCCAGGAGTGGGATTGCTGGTTAATGTGATAGCTATTTTTAGTTTTTTAAGGAACCTCCATACTGTTCTCCATAGTGGCTGTACCAATTTACATTCCCACCAACAGTGCAAGAGGGTTCCCTTTTCTCCACACCCTCTCCAGCATTTATTGTTTGTAGATTTTTTGGTGATAGCCATTCTGACTGGTGTGAGGTGATACCTCATTGTGGTTTTGATTTGCATTTGTCTAATAATTAGTGATGTTGAGCATCTTTTCATGTGCCTCTTCCAAAGCCTTTATTTAAATTAGTAATTTCACATTCAACATGAACTTCAGTGGGAATAAAGATTTTAGATCTCAGAGACACGTGGGCAAGGCTGGAAGACTTCTCTTTCCCCATTATTGGAAAATTCATTCATTCATTCATTCAGCAAACATCTAGTGTTTTCTGCATGCCAGTTACTATGCTGGGTTCACAAAACACAGAAATAAAAATGTGTTCCCTTCCTTCAAGCAGCTTCTGTTCTAAACACAAAGAGTTGGTTAGTAGGTTTTATATACAGTGTTAGGGTGAGAAAGAGTGTACTTAGGACTCTTTTTTTTTTTTTTTTTAAACATCTTTATTGGAGTATAATTGCTTTACAATGGTGCGTTAGTTTCTGCTTTATAACAAAGTGAATATACATATGTTCCCATATCTCTTCCCTCTTGCATCTCCCTCCCTCCCACCCTCCCTAGGACTCTTATTAGACATGTGTAGACAACCTTCTGTACTGGATTGATTGAAATTAGGTGATTTCCATGACTGGAGTGGGTGATTTAAAAAATACCTTCCATCTTTTTCTGTGACTGATTTTTAGTGTATAAAGAACAACCATTACCCAGATATACTGTCCCCTTTCTCCACCAACCTGATGCTTGTAAACGCACTCACAGATCACGCCAGAGTGATACAGTCTTTCAAAGAAAGAAAAGTATTATTTTAATTGAAGTATAGTTGTCTTACAATGTTGTTAATTTCTGCTGTACAGCAAAGTGATTCTGTTATACATATATACATTTTTTTATATTCTTTTCCATGATGTTTTATCACAGGATATTGAATATAGTTCCCTGTGCTAGACAGTAGGACCTTGTTGTTTATTAATTCTATGTATAATAGTATGTATAATAGTTTGCATCTGCTCATCCCAAACTCCCAATCCTTCCTCCCTGCCCCCTCCCCCTCCGCGGCAACCACAAGTCTGTTCTCTGTGTCTGTGAGTCTCTTAGGCAAATTATTATTTGAAGCACTTTTATTGTTCAAAATGTAACGCTATTTACATTATACTGTTGTTGATCTGCTGTAAATTTTCTTGGCCCATTTCAATTTTTCATCCCCAGTCTAGAGAGTCAATCAGATCTAGCAGACAGAGAGCGACCCAAAGGCCCAGGGGCCCGCCTGAGTCTGTCCCGTGTCAAAGAGCTTCATTGGTCATTCCAATATCTGTCATCCGTGCAGTGGAGCCAGAGTTATCCCTGAGCTCGTTGTCAATACCGTGTGTGATGTGGAGTTCATAAATGTTATCTTTTGGATTGCAGTGCTACACACTGACATACAGGTATGTGAAGTGGTCTGTAGCTCTTCAGCACATTTTTTTATCGCAGTTGCAGTCATCTTAAGAAGTAGCCTGAGATGTGTATCTTCTCAATTTGAGACACTGAGATGCTACTCTTCTTTGTGGTTCTCTCCGAAGTTCACTTAAAGAACCTAGTCCAGCCTGTCTTATTTTAATGGTTCGGGCTGGATGGAATTTTAATTGTGTGGATGCGTCGCATACTCTGGAAGGAAAGCAGATCTAACCCCATTAGAGTTCTGTGCGGGCGGGGGGAGGGGCGGGTTTCAAAGAACAGGAATGAATGAGAACCAATGAGCACATATTTCATTATGACTGGGGAAAACAAACAGTGTCAATATTTGGTTCAAGAGCTCTTCCGTTTTAGAAGAGCTCTTGTCGGACCATGTAAGGCAAAATAAAACCCCGCAAAGAGCATTTTGAGGGTCAGCAGAGATCATAAAATATTCTAGCACAGAAGTCACAAGGCCATTAAAATCTTAAGTACTCCGCGATGTGAAAAATGTCCCAAGCAAGGCTTCCCACACAGAACGGGGTCCTCATGGACAGCACATTTGGGTCTGTTTATCTCTGGTTGGAATGACACATAACTCCAGCCACATTGCGTCTCATCGCTGCTCAAGTGTGAAGTGTCCACTTGGAAAGAATGCAGGCTCCCACATGTGAGCATTGCTGCTTTCTGAGACGTGGGGTCAGCAATGCGGCTGGACGCTTTTTAGGAGGTTAACATCTAACACATTTTCTGCAAAGCCTGCTCAACCCGTCCAGTTAACCGCTTGGTGCCAGGCTCCCAGGGGCCCGGCAGCAGGAGGCAAGCGCCGCTTTCTGGAGTCCCAGCCCCTGCGGACTTTCCCTCTCACCTGGGGCGCAGAATCTTCACCTGATGGTGACACAGGCATTGTTACCCACCCAGCTTGGGGACATCGATTTCTGTTGTAGTGATCTTCTTAGCAATGTTCCTTAGCAGTGTTACGCTCGCTGCACGACAGACCAATAATCCAGAGACGAGTTCTTGGGACGAGGAATAGTGACGTTATTCCGAAAGCCAGCAAACCGAGAAGATGGTGGGCTCAGGCCCCAAAGAACCATCTTGCCTGAGTTAGAATTTAGGCTTCTTTTATACTAAAAGGGGAGGGAGTAAAGTCAAACATTTCCTGGCTCCCATCAGCCTCCGGAAGGGATGCGCTCATTTCTTCCTCCCTGCAGTCGTTCACGGGTGGGCCTGGTCAGGATGTTTCCTGTGAGCTGAACAAAGGTATTTTAGCTTAATGCTCATTACCTGGGAGTCAGGGTTTCGAGAGTTGGGTCATTATGTATAATTTAAGCTTATAGGCAACATCCCTTTAGTGATTAACTTGTAATAGAATACAAAGGTTCTTACCTATTACAGCAAGAGTAAGCAACCTGCAAGTTATCTCCTCTACGTTCCGTTTCTAGGATTGCTAACCAGCTGATTTCCTTGTGGACAAACATCTTTATAATCCTTTGCATTCTCATCCTGAAAATGTTTGTAGCTTTTCTCATGTGTAAGTTTTAACTTCTTCCCTACCTAGATTTTTGACTTGCAAGTGTATGGCTTTCGTGGTTGTACAAATGTATTCTATTGTCTCTTGAGATTTTCTCTGATTCTAAGGAACACATACTACTTCTGGGCCTAACAAGTAGAAAAAAAAAGCGATTTGAATAAAGGGAGTGTATCAAAGGAGCCTATAGAGAATAGTCGGCCCTCTGTGTCCACAGGTTCTAGATCTATGGAGTCAACCAACCTGGGATGGAAAATATTTGGGAAAAAAAATTTCAGAAGGTTCCCAAAAGCAAAACTTGAATTTGCCATGCTAGCAACTATTTACATAGCATTTAGATTGTATTTACAACTATTTTACCTACCATTTACATTGTACTAAGTATAAGTAACCTAGAGATGATTTAAAGTCTCCAGGAGGATATGCGTAGGTTATATGCAACTACTACACCATTTTACATAAGGGACTTGAGCATCAGAGGCTTTTGGTATCCAAAGTGGGTCCTGGAACCAATAAATCCATGGATACCAAGGCCTTTTCTCCATTATCTTTTTCTTTCTTTGAGTTGGACAACTCTAAATGTTTTACATCCTAATGAAATTATTTTCCGCTTAATAGTCCATCTTAATTAGATTACTTTTTAAAACAAAAATGTAGTTTAAAGTTTCATGCTTTATCAAGAGGCTGATTAATCTGGTGTAGCTAGGCAGGTAGGAAAAGAAAAACTTCACCTATCATGGGATGGGAAAGGATTGGTTTACACCCCCGTCTTCAGTTTAATAAATCATAGCATTGAACTAAAAGTTGCCTCTAGTCTTAATAACTTCCTGACGAGAGGATGCCACCATCTCCCTGCCATGCCATTTCAACACTTACAACTCTACAAACATCTAATCTCAACATCGCTTGCTTCAGGTCATCAATTCTGCATTTACTCTCATGAGTAGGAAGCCGTGGGTCATCCTCTTACGTAATGCTTTCCTTATGACGGTGGCTGAGGGAGAGAATAGTGCCTGAGGAACCTTACATGTCCTGACCCATCTCCACCCTTTCCATACACAGAGAGCAACGCTTCTCTGAGTGTGGTCCACAAATCAGCTCCATCGGCACCGTCTAGGGAATTGTTAGACCTGTGACTTCTGGGCCTCTCCCCAGACCTCCTAAGTCAGAGACTGTAGAGTTGGGGCCAGCAATTGGTGTTTTAACCGACTCTCCACGTACTTCTGAGGCATGTCAAGTTTGAGAAGCCTTGCTGTAGAGGAAGCTGGGGAGAGGCAGTCCCAAAGGGCAGAGGACAACTCGGATCACCCCAAGAAGGGCAGACTTCCCTGGCCCTCCATCCCACTCCAAGTGCATCTTGAAGTCAAGCACGGAATGCAACCCTACTGTACCCCCTTGCCTGTGAACGATGCCAGTTCTTTTTTGTGTTACTAACTGAAAGGTTTTAAATGTTAAAAGAAAATATGTATGCGTATTAAAGGATTGTACTCAGAATTAAAGTCAGCTTATGCTTTTGGTTGGTAGAAGTCAAACTTCTATAAAATCTGAACATTTGCTGATAGATGAATGGAGAAGCATTTCTCAAGTAGAACAATTAACCACCCCCATTTCGTTGACCGGAAGCTGCTTAGTGCCTCCTGGGGGACGTGGGGGACCACTGCCAACATGCCAAAACCAATTGCCTGGAATTTCTGTGCTGCTGTTAATTTCTCAAGACTGCAAGTTCTGAACTGTCCATTTTCAACTTTGCATTTATTCTTAGGACATGGGAGGTCTAAAGACCTAGCTGGTCTCTGAAACCCCTCCCCCTCTGCCTTTCCAACAAGCACAGAACTTGTCAGATTTTATTTACCTTGACAGAGCAAACGAGGGGAAGGTTCAACTACTGGGATCAGAACCATCCCTTCCCATAAGCACTTCTGGGCCTTGAGACACCAGAGAACTTATGATCATAGGAAAATCTAGAACTAATTCTTTTAAATACAAAAAAGTTGCTTTGGCAGGGGCCCTGTTTCTTCTCATGGGCGTAGAGTACAGAAATATACCCCTTTTGAATGTCTATGATGGTACAGATTTAAAAGCAAAAGCTTAAACCTTCATCCTTTAAAAATTTCTGGCTTGAGTTTCTTTAAACGGAACTCTCTGGCAGCTTTTCTGCAACCTGTACTAAACTCATTGGAATGAGTGGGAAATAGATATCATATGTTTCCTGGACCTTCCTTGGGTCTGTGGCCAGGAGAAAGCTGTTCGTTGTTCAAGGGGTTAACGGTGTCCAAGCCTTATTTCTGTTTGTGTGATGAGAGATATGCGAGATGTGTCTCTTGCACTCAGTCCTGGTTTGGGGAAGATTAGCTGTTCTAAGCAGAAATGGAAGAACAGCCCAGAAGAGCTGGAAAAAGAACGTGTAGCAAGAGCAACAGGATTTTTTTTTCCCGCGTGTGGTTGTGTAGAGGTGGAAAGGGATGAAACACGGTTTAAAAATTAAATGCAGACTAACCGCTCTTCTCCTCTGAAAAAGGCCAGAAAGCACATAATCCAGGAGATACTCCCGACCATTGACTATATCCCACCCACCGCCATCCAGTGGAGACCTTCAGACTCTGTGAAATATATGGACACAGTTATCACTGCAAAGGCTATTTGTTGTATTTTAGGGTTTAGAGCCCAAACGGCAGACAGCGCGTGATTGTGTTTGAATTTCTACTACACTCGGCTTGAGAAAAAGGCTGTGTACAAACTAGCCTAAGTGGCCCGAATGGCTTCGAAAGTTTCTAGGGAATAAAACTTCAAAGACAGCAAAATTAAGGGGAACAGAATCTGATCATGAACATGTATTACTTCTCCCAAATCTCTTACATGGTGAAGTCACTTATTCATACGTTTGTTCACTGAGCAAATATTTGATGGCTGCTTATTATGACAAAGCTAGACATTGTTAGCCTAAATCTTTTAAGCCATTTAAAAAAAATATGGACCTATATTTCCATTGCCTGCTCTACGGATTCCCAAAGTTAGATCTAACTTTCTTGGTTAACTGTACATATTGATAGAAAAAAATAGATAAAAATATACATTTATCTGGCTCACTGAAGAATAAGAATGAGACATTTTCTCCATGCCGAGTTGCTTATCTTATCCATCCATAATAAAATGGTGCTACTCAAGTTGTGTGACACCCAGAGTTTCAGAAAACAGAAACAGAACATCCTAAAGCTCCAAGAGGTATTCGAAAAGATCCAGTTCATTAGCCTTAATGTACAGATGAGAACACGGAGCTTAGCTCAAGTGGCCGTCCCAAGGCACCAGAGGCAGCTGGGGATATTCGAAAAGATCCAGTTCATTAGCCTTAATGTACAGATGAGAACATGGAGCTTAGCTCAAGTGGCCGTCCCAAGGCACCAGAGGCAGCTGGGGAGATTGCCAAGCCCAGGGGCCGCGTTGCCTCCCTCGGGGTAGGTGCTCGATTGGCACCAAACCCTTCCGGAGGCACTGACTTGGTTCCAGCCCCAGTGCTGCATTCAATGACTATAACACAATAAAGAAACAAAATGGAAAGTCGCCGCCCTGGTGTAGCTCACGGTGTTTCTGCCTTGAGATCTTTCTTCCTCGAAGGTTGCAAAGTGGAAGCTTGCAAAGTGTGGAAATTAACCAGAGGATCCGTTAGGAAGGTTATTTTCTGAAGGATTCATTCTGTGTAATAGTAGCGCTCATTGTATTTTCCTAAAAGTGTTTGTAAAGTGTCAAAATACATATATTCTTTTTTTTTTTTTTTTTAAAGCTTCTTTCTTTCTTTTTTACTTTTGGCTGTGTTGGGTCTTCGTTTCTGTGCGAGGGCTTTCTCTAGTTGTGGCAAGTGGGGGCCACTCTTCATCGCGGTGCACGGGCCTCTCACTATCGCGGCCTCTCTTGTTGCGGAGCACAGGCTCCAGACGTGCAGGCTCAGTAGTTGTGGCTCGCGGGCTTAGTTGCTCCGCGGCATGTGGGATCTTCCCAGACCAGGGCTCGAACCCGTGTCCCCTGCATTGGCAGGCAGATTCTCAACCGCTGCGCCACCAGGGAAGCCCAAAATACATATATTCTTGAGAGAAGGGGAATCTCAGAGGGTATGAGAGAAGCCACCCCTTGGCCAGCAGTGACTCTTGGGGACAGGGCATGTGACGTGAAACGGGCTTCTGGTGTGTTCCCGTGGGGGCAGCAACTGTGTGGAATCCGACTGCCGGCCTTGGGATTCTGACCCAGCCAGAGCTGTGCTTTGAACCCCTGGGTCTGAAACAGAGCGCTTTCCGCCCCCAGCTGTTGTATGTTTTCCTCTGATTGGGAAATGCCACGTCAAGGGCCTGAAAAGTGCACGGTGACCTCAGTTCAGCTCACACTTTGTGGCTAAAGAGTCCCATTTGGTAAATGATGGCGCTCATGCTAAATGGGGTCAGAGGTCATAGGTAAACTGATTGCTGTCTTCTTCGGATGACACCCACCTGCCCTTGTATCCCAGGCTCCTTACACCCTCCCTGGCCGCGGTCCTCCATTATTGTAGCAATGATGCTACACGTCTACTGCCCCCCCACCCCCACCCCACTCTCTCCTGTGCCCAGAAATCCAAGACACCACCCAGATGCCCTGCGCTCCCGTCTCCCCTGGGCGCATAAACTGGGGGTCCCCAGGGTCCAGTTCTTGGAGCCAGAGTCAGACGGGCGTGGAGGCCCATGGGGGCCAAGATTCAGGGTACATGGCAGGTCGTGGAGTGGGAAACGCTTGCTTGGGGATAAATGACAGGAGGGGGGAAATCAGCGGTGGAAGAGGGAATGGGAAAAGAATATTTGGGAAGAAGGTCTGATTTGTAGGCGAAACTGTTGGCCTGATAACTAGTTGCCATGGGGATGGTGCCCCTGTTGGGGCAAATGTCTATCCCCTAGAGAGAAGCGTTTTCAGGGGGCCCTTTCTGACCCCCTGTCTACCTGAGACAACGTGATTTAGGAGACATTGTTTATATAGTACTCAGCGTTCTGAAATAGGGTCCAAGTTCAGGGTAGTATTCTTTCTTTTCTGTTCTTCCACTTGACGGTAACACAGGGTATAATTTGACCTAATAGATTCCAGGCCTCATCGTTGTCTCTCTAACGTCTTCCCCCCTCCCCTTTATTAAATTCACGTGGGTTCTCTCTGCCCTCCTTTAAACTTTTCAGTTAAACTCCTGCGGAGGTGTAAAGTCTTTCTACAGATAACTTCTGTAATGGAAGCACCTAATTTTTTCTTTGGCCGTAAAAGCCTCTGGTGATGCAAATACTTAGGTGTTTGTTTTTAAACTGGGATTCCTAAGTAAGTGGGAAAAAATGTATATGTGAAAATTACTGCCCTGCAAACGGTTATGAGAGAACGGGGCAGTGCCTCTGCTCAGAGCTCTGTGTAAACATAGGCAGGTGTTCAAGTGGGGAAAACAGGGCGGGGATAGCGGACCAAGGGCTGAGATTCCAAATTCAACATCAATTTAGTTGTTTTGGGTTAGGGTTGAGTTAGATCAAGCTTTGGTACATTTTATAGACTTTGATAGAGCTGTGTTATAATTGGATTGAGAAAATGGAAGGACTTCAGGGAGAAGAAATAAGGGAATCTGTTTACTTGTTCTCAGGACCGATAGTGAATTCGTTCCAGATAACAAGTATCTAAACTTACAATCTTAGAAAAAGGTTCCTTTTATTTGCTGAAAGAACACTACCCATCCCAGTTCTCATGAACGTTGGCCTGAACCTCAGATGCATTTTGAAATTCAATAGTCATAGGCAACAGAAATTTTTTTCCAGTTTCTTAGATTTTATTTTTTAAAATTTTATTGAAGTATAGTTGATTTACACTGTTGTGTTAATTTCTGCTGTACAGCAAAGTGATTCTGTTATACATATGTACATTCTTTTTCATATTCTTTTCCATTATGGTTTATTACAGGATATTGAATATAGTTCCCTGTGCTCTATGGTAGGACCTTATTTATCCATCCTAGCCATCCGCTAACCCCAACTTCCCAATCCATCCCTCCCCCACCCCCTCCCTCTTGACAACCACAAGTCTGTTCTCTGTCTGTGAGTCTGTTTCTGTTTCATAAATGGTTCATTTGTGTCATATTTTAGATTCCACATATAAGTGATATCACATGGTATTTGTCTTTCTCTGTCTGACTTACTTCATTTAGTATGATAATCTCTAGGTCCATCCATGTTGCTGCAAATGACATTATTTCATTCTTTTTTATGGCTGAGCAATATTCCATTGTGTATATATACCGCATCTTTATCCATTCCTCTGTCAGTGGGCATTTAGGTTGTTTCCATGTCTTGGCTATTGTAAATAGTAGGCAACAGAAATTTAAAAAATAAACCATTACAAACCGGAAGAAAATAAAGGTGATTATTTAACTGGTCTCTGGATGGAAAAATGCATTCTAGCTATGAAGTAATAGGAAATTGTATAATATATATGTACATTATGTATATATATTCCTTACACATATATGTAAGGAAATATATACCTACATATTAGACTACATAAAAATTTAAAACTCATGTCAAACTATAAGCAAAATTAAAATAAATACATTTGTGATATTAACTCCTTGGTGTATTTGTTGCAAATATGATAAGCAACAAATAAGACAAAAAGGTATTCTTTTTGTATAACAAACCAATACAAATCACGAAGAAAAATACTAAAGTCGAAGTTAAAATATGCAAAAGTCACCAAAAAAACATCGAGAAAGAAATATGTGTCTATGGTGTATTTTCAACAACTCTTTCCCAATATGATGTGGTGTCCCATTTATAAGGACCCAGAAGAGGACTCTCTCCCAGGTCTACACTTTTTCAGAGAAAGAGCAAATTTCTCTGTGAATGATGTAACTGTCCTTATACCCTTGTTTTCAGTGATTACTGGGAAGGTCAAACACAGTCCTTAGTGTGGGTAAAAGATCTTAATACCACGCAGTTTGTATATCTCTGGTTTTCTTTCCTTTTCCCCAGTTTCCTCGCTTATTCATTTTTATCCCGGTGTACGATTTTTTTTTTTGTAGACTACCTCAAATACATTTGGAATGACACGGGTGTTAAGTAGATCATTACATGAAATAGTTTACAAATTCTGCGGATTTTCTGTAGCATCTCTCCGCAGTTTACCTTTGAAATGCCTTTGATTCTGTACACTGGAGTTGTGAACATTCGTAGGTATAAATAGCCAGACATCGACTCCTCACTCCCGTGGTCCCCTCCCTGCTCCTCTCTCTTGGGCCAGCTGGGGACTCAGAATGAAAACCCAGCTGTTCGTGTTTGGTAGCACCACCTGGTAGCTAGTTTGTTCTGATTCTGATTCTTCCTCACAGGTAGCAGACGTTGTCAGTTTCTAGGTGCCAGGACCAGGCAGCTGATCAGCCCTCCCACCAGCTTTCTGGGCTGTGCTTCATCATCTCCATTTACAGATGGGGTAACAGAGAGCTGCAGTAACTTGCCCAAGATCACAAATCGAAGAAAGGACAGAGCTAAGATTTGAACCCAAGTCAGACAGTATATTAGTTTTCTACTGCTACATAACAAATTATCGCAAATTTAGGGGCTTAAAACAATATCCACTTGTTAGCTCACCGTTCTGTAGATCATAAATCTGCGGGGCTTGGCTGGGTGCTCTGGTTAGAGCCTCATAAGGCTGAAATCAAGATATCGGCCAAGCTGGCCTCTTCTCTGAAAATGCTTGGAGAAGCATCTACCTTGAAGCTTGTCCAAGTTTTGGGAGGAAGTCATTTCCTTGTGGCTGTAGGACTGAGGTCCCCGTTTGCTTGCTCACTGTCAGCCAGGACTGCCCTGGATTCTAGAAGTCTCAACAGACTGTCTTTCCCTCCCTCTTCAGAGCCAGCAATGGCATCATGCTGGGAATTTTTCTGATTTCACCTTCTGCCACCAGTTGGAGAAAACTTTACTTTTAAAGGGTTCTGGGGACTAGATTAGGCCCAGGTGGGTAGTAACCTCCATCTGGATTAAATTTAAATCAACTGATTATTAGCCTTAATCACATCTACAAAATCCCTTTGCCAGGTAATATAATCAGGGTGTGATACCTCATCCTATTTTCAGTCCTGGGGATTAGGGCAAGAGGTCTTGGGGTCCCTTTTAGGAATTTGCCTGCCACAGCCAAATGCCAAAACTCTTAACTTTTTTCATCCTTAAGATGGTATTTCTTGTGTTCCCCATTTCTGTCTTTCTGTTGTTCATTACCTTCTGCTGATCTTCAGGGTTTGTTTTCTTTTCTTTTTTTTTTTTTTGGCCGTGCCATGTGGCTTGTGGGATCTTAGTTCCCCTACCAGGTATTGAACTCCTCACTCCCATGGTCCCCTCTCTGCTCCCCTCTCCTGGGCCAGCCGGGACTCAGAATGAAAACCCAGCAGAAAACGTGGAGTCCTAACCACCGGCCCTTCAGGGAATTCCCTGTTCTTCAGTTTTATTTCAGGGTTTTTTTTTTTATCCCTTTGCATAAAGCACACATATCCTCTTAATCTTATCTTTTGTCGTCATCTCTGGATTCTTCAGTAACAACCACAGTTACATCTCACTCTTTCCTCATGCCATTGGGAGGAGTCATGTAGGGGTCTGAGTCGGGAAGCCCAGTCTGTCCCTAAAGCAAGGATGCGACTTGATCCATTCGTGCCTTAGTGTCCTCAGCTGGCAGGAACAAACACGTCTCGGTTAACCTGTTTGGGATGTAAAATGAGCTCATTTAAATGTCTTTCAAGACATTCAAATTATGTGATGCTCAAGCTCCTAAGTTACCTATTGTGAGGTTATTTGTTCTTTTCTTTCTGGGGTCTTTTCTCTCATGATAAGACCAAGAACTCCTGGGATTTAATCAAGGGATCAGCCGTGGATTCTTTCACTAAGCAATCAGGCTTTACTCCAGGTGCTTCCTGGAAGCTGTGGTACCAAAACGCTGATGAATTGATGGATGTAGAGATGATGCTGGGTGAGTGCTCTGTGCATGCAGAATAGCAGAGAGGCTAAGAGCGTGGACTTGGTGATAAAAAATATATGGCCTGAAATCTTGGCTTTGACAGTGATAAGCTTTGGGAATCTGGGCAAGTTTCTCATCAGTAAATTAGAATGATATTGGGAGTTGCAAAAAATGAATTAGATGTTTGTAGAGAGCCTATCACTGCTTGGCATGTAAGTATTCAATAACTAATTGATATTATTGTTTTCGTTGCTAAGAATTAATAGTGGCAATAGCAGTACCATAGTCTTGGTTAAAATCACATTATAATGAAACATTTCAAAGGTTGACATGAACATAGGAGGGTCATATAGTTGAATCATTAATTAATACTAAATTTTAAAAAAGTAAATGCTATAGTGAGGTCTTTAAGAATGGAGGAAAATGGCTAAATTCATTCCCATTGTGATTAATTAATGAGCATTTCACAGCAAGGATGTGCTTAGTATTAACATTTTCCTTTGTCTCTCTAGTTGCTGGACTTCCTAATACAACCCATTTAAGCAAAAATAGAACAAGAGGAAATAGAACATAGTAGCATAGAAATAGTAGTTCTGGCCATAAATCAAATGGTTGGTGGGGCATTTATTAATCATTTGTGTATCGATGTAGCTTACCCTGTGCTTGCTGGCAGAGTGGCTGCAGTCAGAATCTGTGACACTTGGAGGGGGGTGAGGACTTTTATGTTAAACATTTCCCACAGTGAGGACCTACGGAAGTCCTGCCCTCTGGGTTGCAAAGTCATCAACTAGTAGGATGGAAACTTTCTAGAGAGGCTTGTGTGTATGTTTTCCTGATAGGTATGTTAAGAAAAGAAAAGAATGGAAAAATAAGTAGATGAAGTGGGGGAAGAGGATGGTGTTTACATTTGTATGACACCTGTGTCAATTAGTTGAGTCCTCTCCCGAATCCGCAGAGTAGATTTCTCCCCATTTTAAAGGTGAGTCAGAGGTCAACTAACTCTTCAAGGTCATACTAATTGATAGGTGATAGAGCTGGAATTTCAACCCAGATCTGTCTGACCACAAAAACCCATGCATTTTCCACTGGTATATTACTTCAGATTCTGGCCCAAAGTAAAATTCCTAATTAGGAAAGATTACATTGTCTGTGTATGCTGACCTCTATTTTAGACCAACTAATTAAACTCTGAGAACTGGTTCTATTTATTAAAGTGCGTTAGCACATCAGAGTATAGTCTGTTTGTTTTGCTGGTGGTTGTTTTTGACTTTATTTTTTCCCCTTAATGTTCAGTTTCCCTATAAGGGTTATATATTAGGTTAAAAAAAAAGAAAACCCACTATGGTATCAGGAGAAAATCCTGTAGAATGCAAAAAATTTATTCCTCTACTGTTTCTAATACTGGTTACTAGCTGATTGGTCTTCGTATTGTGATAATACTTAAGTGACTATGAGGAGATCCTTCAGTTAATCAGGATTATCTATTACTCTGAACTCTACTAAGGAAAGAAAGTGACAAATTCAGAAACAAACAGGAGGGGGAGGGATAAATTAGGAGTTTGGGATTAACATATACACACTACTATATATAAAATAGATAACCAACAAGGACCTACTGTATAGCACAGGGAACTATACTCAATATTTTGTAATCTATGAGGGAAAAGAATCTGAAAAAATATATAAATATATCTGCATATATACGTATATATGTCGATAGGTATGCATAACTGAATCACTTTGCTGTACACCTGAAACTAACACAATATTGTAAATTAGCTATACTTCAGTTAAAAAAACAAAACAAAACAAAAAAGGCAAGCAAAGATTTAGGCTCCCACTTTTATCACTCTGGAGAAACCAACTTCTAGGTAGGTCCTTGGCCAAGCAAGCATTCAGTCTAATTTAAAATAATGCCCTGCCCATGAACTTGACAGTTTGCAAAATGTTCTTACATGTGTGAATGAGCTCATTTGGTTCTTACATTTTGTGCGTGTGTGAGG
The DNA here is from genome assembly GCF_028021215.1 of Eschrichtius robustus. Classification (NCBI taxonomy): domain Eukaryota; kingdom Metazoa; phylum Chordata; class Mammalia; order Artiodactyla; family Eschrichtiidae; genus Eschrichtius; species Eschrichtius robustus. The sequence continues at coordinate 103,062,286 of NC_090835.1, read as the reverse complement.
GAGAGAGGTGTGTGCTGTGTCTTCAGGATTCTTTCAACCAGACAACATTATTTTCTTCTGACCTTATTTCTCAGTAGGAGCTAACATAATTCTGCAGGAGCCTCAGTCGTTAAAGAATGATGTATGTTTATTAAGGCAGAAGACTGCTTTATGTTTTAAAGCTGAATTAGAAGTGTTTCTTAAAATTTTATTGAACCTTCATCTGACTCGAATATTAGGTTTTCCCCAACACCTCCTGTCATGATAGAAATGCAGCACTGGAAAGAATGGGCTTTGGTTGTCATCTTGTCGGAAAGTGCGGAAACAGAGGTCCGGAATGTCAGGCTGTTTGCCCAACATGACTCAGCTGGTCCCCGTCTGTTGTGGGCAATCACATTACGGGTCCAACAGGTGAATACATTTAGATCATGTCTCCATGCCCAAACATTGTTTTTTCTTTTTCTTTTTTTTTTAAACACATTTATAATTGGACTCTTTACTTGGAGAAATTTTTTCAGAGCATGAAATAGACCAAATCCGTGGCTTAGACTATTTTGTTCTGCTGATTTTTCTCAGAATTTACAAAACACAAAGAACTGCATAAATCAAAAATAAGCAAATACATACAAATTAGAGCCAGGGAAGCGGTCCAGTTTTTGCTAATCTCACTGCCATGGAAGTATAAAAAAGCGTTCCTAAACTTTGCTTTTTTATGTAAGACGAGAGAGACAGCATCATGCTTGTTTTATACTTCAGGGACGTTTTGTATTCCACTGAAGGGGATTTGGGGGAAAAAACAGAAAGGATTTTGGAATCTTTAGTACTCCTCGTAGGATCATATTATTTAGCTCACTACCACCACTTGTGAATATTTCAGCACTTCTAGTTCTGATTTGGGGAGTTTTTTTTCCCCCAAACTTGCCAGCAGCTGTGGGTGGTAACTGACGTCTCTGTGTGAGTTGTACATTGTTGACAAGTGGAGTGATCTGCATTGTGGCCTGGTACTTTTTGAGGTTTCCTTTCTTGCGGACACTGTCTACGATTAAACACTAGTCACAAACAAGCCCCAAAGGGAAGTGCTCCCGGCTGGCGTGGTCACAGTCACATGGAGCCAGGGCCCGGATTTTCCTCTCCTCAAACAAGGCTGCCCCGTCCAGGGCTTGGGGTCCTGGAATCCGGCTCCATAGCCCTTGTTTTCCAAGTGAAAAGGGGATGGAGCTGCTCGTGATCTTCAGGATCACGTCACATACAATTGTCAGGGTCCCCCTGGGTCAGAGGTCATGTGCAGACATGTTGATAATATCGAAAAAAGGAAAAGCCCATCACAGTCTGGGGAAAGGAGATCCTTTTAATGAGCTGATGCTTGCATTTTATTAAAAAAAATACATAAACACATGACATTGGCAAGATATTCTTTTCAGATTTCAGAGAGAAGTATCCCATGTCTAACCAGGGAAACACATGAGGACATGAGTAAATCAGAGGGAGAAACGTCATTTATAATGACACTGTGAATTGTGAGAGTTGGCTGGAGCAGAAAGTGGGGGAAAGAAAGGGACCAGCTCTGGTGTGAGATGTACACAGGCGCATCCCTACAGGCGTGTGTGTGTGACTGTGTGGGTGTGGCTACATGTGTGACTGAGAGGTGTGTGCCCATGTGCACATACATGTGATCTCGAATCCAGGTCACTTCTAGAGTCTGAGGTATTATCGGCATAGATGTCCTATGGCAGTACTGTGACCAACTCGTCCTGGTTTGCCTGGGACTATTCCCGGTTTGCGCACTAAAAGGCCCGTGTCCTGGGAAACCCATCAGTCTTGGGCAGACCAGCATGGTAAGTCAGTGTACCTCTTATTTATAGATTGATCTTTAAGATCCAGCTGGTGAAAATGATCCAGAGGAACTTCAAACCCGAGTGGACAGGGCATGTTGCACACCTATTTCTTTGTCTGTCTGATCGCTTGCAGTTGGCTGACTGGAGTTCATCCAGGTCAGCTTATGTGCTAATGTTTAGGGGTTGCATGCCTGACAACAGCATATTTTACCGCCAGGTCTGGAGATCTAGCAGTTGTTTGAACTTGGCAAACAAGTAGGCAGTGAGAGATGTGAAAGGGGAAAGTAGGATGAGAGAAGGGAGAGCGGGAAGGACTAGGGAACTTCCTAGGCCCTACCTGGAAGGTCTCAGCAATGATACTAGACCAAAATAAGCCCCTCCATGGGAACCGAGAATCCTTTCTGGAAATTCTTTTTAGTTGTATTTAATTTCTTTTTTCCAATTACAATTTTCTTCTAAAACTCAGTCTTTCAATCCTAAATGTTGTTTCTGTATCTTCCAGCTGAATTTGAGGTAATACTGTGATTTTCAACCAGAAGCGTAAGCTGCATTTTTTGTAGTAGAGTTACCATAAATTGGCCTACAGTGAGTAATTTTTTTAATCAGATGAAAAGAGACATCCCAACTATATTTCTAGACATCTGAGAATATTTAACAACTTCTTTGAGAGATAAAGTTAAGAGGCTGGTGAAATTGGGGGCCTTTGTGGTCCACTTAAGTGATGTACTTAAAAATCTTTTTTTTTTTAAATAATGCAGTGGATTTTTATTGTAAATAGACTACATTGTGAGTAATTTATAAAATAGAGATAACCCAAAATAAAGAAATAGAAATTATCCGTAATCTTTCTATCATCCCTGCTAACTAGAATTTTATTGTATATCCTTTCAGTCTTTTAAAAAGTGTATGTATGTACATTTTAATATATATGTGTGCTGCAAATGACATACAATTTAGTAAATAGATACACTGTAAAGGTTTGTGCTTTTACAAAATTTTTTAAATTGAGCTATAATTGATATATAATGTTACGTTAGTTTCAGGGGTACAACATAATGATTCAGTATTTGTATATACTGCGAAGTGATCGCCACAGGAAGTCTGGTTAACATTCATCCGCATACATAGTTACGAGTTGTTTTCCTTGTGATGAGAACTTTTAAGATCTACACTCTTAGCAACTTTCAAATATGCAGTACAGTTTCTTTTTCGTTATTAAGATCGCTTTGGGCGTCGTATTGTTCTCCATGCAGGATTAAAGCTCTTACCTCTAGACAATAAGTTCAAACCCTGGTGGGTGTGTGAGGGGTTGGGAAGCTCAGATGCTCTCAGAAAAGTGTTCCCTTTGGGTCTCAGGACTTGCTGACGCCTGCACACGTCTGCTCTTGCTGCCTCGTGTGGCCGCTTCCGCTCTCCCCACCCGAACGAGCCGCATCCAGGAGCTTTTCTAGCCCTGAGTGCTTTGTGGGCTAGTCACTGTCACCACCTCCAGTACCTGCGCTCCTGAGGGGGGGGCGGGTGAAGGGCTGTCCGCTCATCCCCTGAGGCAGGTGAGCTTGGCCCAGCGGAAGGGCGCAGCCCTTTCTCTAGACCTGAAATTCTTCCTGCTTCATCTTGTACTTTCCTCAGGCCCCTTTCTCCCCATGACCGTCCTCCTGCCTGTCGTGGGCTGTCCCTCCAGGTGGCCCTTTATGGCAGCGAAACCCCAACCTTCTTGAGCTGAACGGGACCCCCAGGCATCTTGGAGGCTCTGCTTTGCTCATCCCTCAGGGTCTGGCTATTGGAGCCAAGATTTAGAGCTTTGGGGCCCCGGGCTCTGACTTTCCTGTCCCCACCTGAGGGCTGGCTTCACCTAGTGTGAGCGGGGGGACTCAGGGTTACGTCTAGGGTTCTCACATGTGCCCGTCAAGACTGCCGAGCCTTGGGGCAGCTCTTAGGCCACCTGTGCTCCCAGAATCTCTCTCGTAGGACCTGTAGCTGCGGGGTAAGGATACGGCATGAGTCTTGGAGCCAGGTCCCAGTGTGCCCTTGTCACTCACGTGACCTTGAGCAGGTTTCTTGCCCCTTTGAGAGTCCGTCTCCCCAAATGGGCAGCGGTGGAGTAACAGTGACGGCCGCACTCAGGCATCCTGCAACTTAGGTAGGACGATGTGTGTCCATCACTTAGCAAACTGTCTAGCGCACAGCCAATATTCAGTATATTTTTATTTAAGAAAGACATTCCCTACTTTCTAAGAATATTCGACACTAGGGATGTTAAAAAGGGATCTAAGAGGGGCTTTGGCCATGTGGAATCTGAGGAGGAAGAGCTGCTGGGAATGAGATTTAACCGACACAGGCCTTAAGGTTATGATTTCAACCCTGCATGCTCCGTCCTCCCTGTGCCTCCAAGGACTGACTGAGTGGTGTCCTGACCGTGGACGCTGGCATTTGATGGGGGAGGTACTTTCCTTTCTCTGCCTTCTCTGTGCTGGGTTTGCCTGGTGGGAACGAGCCCCTTCTCCCCGCATCACCTCCTGCCCCCTGGAGCCCTGTTCCTGCCTCATCTCGAACCAGATCACAGCCCGGAGCTGCTTTGCTGACCTATTTCTGTGGGTTTTATTTTCGTCCTGGGGGTGGGTGTGGAAACGGCCTCCTGCCACCCTTCAGGCCCACCCCTCCCTCTTCTTACTGCGCTGTCAACCCCTAGGCACTCCTTTTTCTCACCCTCTGATAGATGCTCCCTCCTAATTGTTACCACTTCTCCAGGAGCAGGACAAAATGGGGCAAAATGGTACAAATTACCAAAGGAGTGGTGTGACTTTCCAAAGCCCGAGCCGACAGAAGTCGTCAGGGCCGCCTTCAGGCTTTTGATGTGCTGGGGTCTTAAGCCATAGCAACTGGTTCCTCCAGGCCATTTAGTTGTGGAAACCACGGCGGGCCCCCCGGCGCTGCAGCGGCATCCATGCTGTGTGTGTTTGTCCCAGTGAATATACCTCCTCCTTTCTTCTGGTATTGATTCATTTTAAAGTTTGTGAATATGGAATTCAAATATTACAGCAGGCCTGCTCCACATTTTCTATAATACTCAGTACCCTACGTTTTTCTATCTTACATTCTCCCTGATTTTTTTCTCTCTCTCTTTTTTTTTTTTTTTGCATGGAACAGGTTTTTCAAGTTGAGGGATTGCAGTTACCACACCACTGCATGTCCAAAACTGTGTTTTCCTGAATATCTGCGCAGCTCACTTGTAGGTGATGCTGATTGAGTTACTGGCTCTGCTTTGTCCCCAGGCCAGTGGGTAAATAGAAATAATACCTTTCACTTAGAGAATTTTGCACTTTATACTTTGCAAAATTCTTCCACATGTATTATCTCATTTAAGTATTGAACAGTTCTGCGAAGCAGATGAGTTACTATTACCTCCCTTTTGCCAATGAAGAAGATAAAATCAAGGAGGTTACTCATTCATTCAAAAGGATCATTGGCTGTCAACCACATGCCATGCCCAGTTCTAGGCACATGGGATATAAAAATGCACAGCAGACTTCTGGCGCTCATGGAACATGCGTTCTAGAGAAGACGACAGACAGTAAGTTAATAAATTCAGTATAATGGCCGGTGGTGACAAATGCTGTGGAGACCTAACCAACAGGGGTGGGGAGTAACCAGATGTGCAGTTAGGTGGTCAGGACAGGCCTCTCCGAGAAGACGGCATTTGAGCCTGCAGACATGGGAAGTGAGAGGGTGAGCTATAGGGCTCTCGGGAGTAAGGGCATCTTACTGCTGAGGAAGCAGCAAGTGCAAAGATCCTGTGGCAGGCACATGCTTGGCGTGTTCACGGAATTGCCCTATTGAAAAACGCCTTCAAGGGTATGAAGGGAGGTCAGAGAGCAAGCCAGAGCCTGAATCAGGGTGGGCTTTGTGTACCACCCTAAGGATTTTGAATTGTATTCTAGCTCCTAGAGAGAGGGCATTAGGGAGTTATATACTGGGGATGACATCATCTGAATTATGTTTTAAAAGCGTCATTGTGGCCACTGTGTGGAGAATAGACCGTAGGGGCAAAGTAGAACCAGAAACACATGGTGGGGGCCTACTGCAGTATTTTAGATAACAGACGGCAGCTGTGGAGCTGGGGAGCTGCTGGATTCGGGTCGATTTTGAAGAGGGAGCAGGCAGGATTGGCTGGCATGGGGGAGGAGGCTGTGAGAGAAAGAGAGGGGGTCAAGGAGGGCTCTAAGCTCAGAGGAAGAATTCAGGAAGGGATGTAATATGATGTCGTTGTTGACTGATGGCAGGTCCAGACTTCCTGAGTGACACGCCCCTCCTGGCATTCTTTCCAGAACATTCTGAGCAAGGGTCAGTGAATAGCAGTGGTCTTCCTCTGGCTGGGCTCTCCTCCCCATGGCCATTGTGAGTCTTCTAAGAAGTGGTATGGCTGCTACAAGGCCCCCTTTCTCCCCTCTATCAAACCCACTTTGACCATAGACATTTATCGATCCTTTCTGACTGGAACACAATAGAGGGGGAGGGGTTAGTACCTTATTGTTGTGTAATCTTTTAATTTTATTTCAAGGACATGGAGGGGGATGGGGGAGCTTTAACGGAATATCCAATTAAACATATCACTTAGTATTGGTAATATCCTTAAAAGCCCATTAATGACCTTTAAAATCATTCGTGTGCAAATGTGAACTCTATAGAGGATCCTCTGCTAATCCCAAAGGCTTATTAGCATGCCTTGTAGATGATAGATGTTTGGTAAATATTTAGTTGAATTTAGTGATTTATTTTTTTAGGTGAATATCGAGCGTTGGCTTTTTCAGGAGCATGTATATTTCCATTCTCTTTTGGGTACTGGTGATCAGTCACACCTCACTTTCAGGTGGGATTAGCGTTGGCGTTTCCATTGCTTTGCTGATGAGGAAACTGAGATGGGGAAAGTGGAAAGTGGAGGCACGTCGCCGGAAGACACCATTGGCTCCCCGCTGATGAAGCCAGAAGGATGCAGGAGCATATCCGGGCCGAATCCCAGGCGTTTGGTCTCGGGATTCACACCCTTGTTGCACCATTGAACATGTGCAAACCTTCAACCCGTGCTCCCTTTCTAGGGTCTTCTTTTGCTGGATTTGCTGACACCATCAGGTCAGGATAAAATCTGGCCATATCTGGTGACTTCTAAAACGTTAATGGTTTGAAGAGACAAAGTGTTTTCCCCAAGTCGTCATTTGAAGTATGCACTGCTGTTTCCAACCACGTGGATATCAGAAACTCCATCTACCATATCCAGGGGCAGCCTGTCCTAGAGAACTTGCCCGTCTTCTCATTCTTCCCTAACGGCATTTTGTTTGAGGCAGGGCCACAGAAAAGAAATGTCATTCCGAACTCTTCTGTAGCTTCTCACCCACAGTTATGGTCTGTTTTTCCCTGTTTGGCCCTGCCTGGTCCCACTCATAAGTGAGACCACATCACAGTGGCTGTGGATCCTTCCAGAACACTCAGGATTGGGGCCGACTGACTACCTCTGTTTCCAAGCCCAGTTGGGTGGACTTCCTTCTTGGTTCAAAAGGGCCATAAAGCAACAGCTTGCTTTTCTCTTACTTGACAGATCATTTCCAGCCAAGTCAGCCCTTCCTGTCCTAGGTGTCTCTCTCTCTTGTTCTTCTCACTCTCCCGTGTGGTGAAGGCCTTTGGTGTGTTTATCTCCCAGGTGGCTTTCTCATCGTCAGGATGCAGCCGAGTTCAGAGGGCTGGGATGGTCCCCGCACCTGGAGGGGCTCTGGAAATGCTGTTGTCAGCCCGGGTTTGAATTACCCGAGGACTAGTTATTTCATTCATGGTTTATTTTGTGATGGGCTCCTTACTGCCATCATGAGGCATTTGAAGGCTCTAAAAAGAGAAGGGCTAAAATCCAGCCCATGAGTTGCACTGATCACTAACGGCTTTGGTGACAGGTTTTGTGGGGAAGGCACTGATGATCAAAGGTAGTTTGAAAAATTACTCGTGACTTTTTCTCATTCTTAGTCTCCTTTGGACTTGGTTTGTCTGATTTTTGCCAATACCAGACAGGAAGAGAAACAGCAAGGGGAAGACCGATGTGGGTGAACCAAGCTATGGCACCTGGTGGTACCCGCTGTGCACGGGCCCCAGCCCCGTGCGTTGAGAGTACAGCAGGGTCCAGGCAACCACCCATTGAATGGGAACCAGACTGGTCCCTCCATGGCTGTGTGGTGGATTCCTTGTTAACGCCGTGCTGCCTGACTTATGTGGGGTGCCCCTTGGGATCCCCAGGCAGCCTCTTTTCTATTCATTTCCTCTCCCCTTTTTTTGTCCTGTGAGCCACGACTTTTGATCATTTCAGTGCCCGAGTGAGGCTGGACTTGGTCCAAATCAATCACAGCCCCATGTGCATCTGAACTCCTAAGGCAAGTGCCCTCACTGATTTACCATTAGGTCTATGGCCCACCTCACTTCTTTCTGGAGCCCAGCTTCTCCCAAGCCTGCTTGCTGGTCTCCTCAGCCTGTGATTTGAGATCCCGAAAGAACCCAGACCTTGTGACTTGGCCGAGGGAGCTGCCCGCCCTGTGGACTTCCCCCACCCTGTGGACCCGCTGTGCTTCGGGGAAAACAAAATGTTAAGTGAGCAGTTTAGCTTGGACTTAATCTGGAGGCAGATCAGTAACTCTACACTGGGAGCCTCTCTCCGTCGTGTTCTCAGGAAAATGAAGTGAATCACCGGAGCAAAGAATGTACTCTGGTGCTACAGCAATAATGAAGTATAATGTTTTGAATTAGGAGAGGGAGGGAGAGTTACTGAGAAACATTTGGCTGTCACTGCATTGTTCCTCTGCCTCCCCTGCCTTCCCACAGATAGATGCTTGGATAAGAATCTTCTCCAGCCTGGCTTTTCCTAAACTCAGCCTTGCGGTGAATTGACAAGGCTGTGTTAGACACAGAAATTATACCAGAGCAGTGCCTCCAAAATGACGGCTTCACGGGGGCTCCAGGAAGTGGAGACGAGGACCTGAGCTTCTAGCTCAATCCAAAGATGTTTTCCTTGTACCACTTGTTAGTTAGGAAATCAGAACCAAACGAAAAAAACAAACAAGTGCATACCGCCAATCTGTCACACTTGAACATTTCCCAGCTCATACCTGTCTTTCTGACTTTATATTATCTGTGATCATCATCAACTCTGAGGACCCAAAAGCACTTTGGTAGGTTGGAGTCCGTTTTACTCTTATAAATACAACTGCCTGAGAAATTACGTTGTTCAGGTCAGTATTAGCCAGTTCACTCAGAAGTTGCATGATAATTTTTTTTAGAAACAGGAAGATGGGAGCAATGAGGCCCTGTGTTTTCCACTCTTTGGAGCCTCTTATAGGTGTTTTCTGTTGTGTTTTTTTTTTTTCTTCCAAATCATACATTCAAATGCTTAACCTTGGTGCACCTGTTGTTATTTTCATGTAGGAAGCGTTGCCGATAAACACTTGGAGTCAATTAGGGCTAAACACACTGACGGGCGGGAAAGCTTGGGTGCCCCAGAAAGGGAAAGAGATTCTCCGAGAGCAGCCCTGAGAGAAGCGTTTTGTTGGGTTTTTGCAAGGATATGGTGATCCAAGTTGTGTCTCTGAAAGGGAAGAACAGCCCTCTTCTGTGTTTTGCGCTCGGATGGCTGGGCCGTGCTGCGGGGACCTCCCCATGGGGGGACCCTTCCTTTCTCTTGTTTAGAACACGGCAGCCATGATCACATCTGAGTTTAGAACCGAGGGCTTAGCTTGGCCAGGAGATGTTCACGCGTCTGTCCGTCACTGCGGCCGGGCCGGCCGGTGCTCTGGAAGGTGTGACCCCATTGCCTCCATGTGGGTAGTTCCCTGGCTCAGCAAATACACACTGGCCCCCTGCTCTGTGCCGGTGCTGGTCCAGGCGCTCAGACACAGAAGGTGACAAGACAAGACGCCCTGCCCCTGTGCATGCACACTGGGGGTGGTTCTCGCCCTCAGTACCGGTACGCGTTTTCTTTCTCCGTGGCCCTCGGGTTTGGGCGTGGCTGGGGTTAAGAGGGAGGGTCCTGTGCTGCGGCCCCCTCGCTGTCAGGCCACCCGGGGCTTGGACAGGAGCATGAGAAAGGCCTCTCCCCATGTCCCATGCTTGGCATGTCCGGCACTGGGCCTCGGGTAATAACGGGTCATCTGATGCGGTGTAACTGACCAGGAATCTGAAACCCCGGTCACCCTGGGAACCAGGGCAAGGAGCTGGGCTGTCAGTTACTCTTAACTTTTAAAACTTGAACATTTCATCAAAACCGAATAGCTCCATTGTCATGGTCAGAAGTCCACTGTGGAAAAAGGCAGGATTTAGTGTTTATTTAAGCTGCCACCCAGCGAGAGAAACCAGGCCCACATAGTTCACTTCTCAACGATTTAAGGACTGCTTTTCCATTTTGTGGATTTTTCATGCTCTTGCCTGGTCTCTGCAAAAGGAGGTGGAAGAGGTAGGATTTATTGGCCGGGCAAGGGTGGATGTGAAGAAGACCCCTGATGGGCGTGATCTTAATAAAAAGGACGCATCATCCAGTACTTTATAGCCCTGCCGGGCATTGCCTGAGCATGTTGGTGCACGGGGTCTGAGTTCTCTCTGCCTCATGGATGGAAGTTACTTCACCTGTGGAGTGTCCTCACCAAATCGGTAAACACAGGCCTAGTACCCCCTGCTAAGTGGGTTATTGATATTCCGTTCTAGTACCTGATAAAGTAATATTATCTTTGTTTGCAGATTTAAGGCCACCCTGTAGATGTGGCAAGAGACTGAAAACAGTGCAGTCAGCTGACAGGCTAGAAAGAAGCCTCCACCTCTTGGTCCGGTGCTCTTTCCTGCATGTTAGACTTCGGACTTTCAATAAAGGAAATGATAGCCATTTGATAAGGGTCCCTCCCTTTTCATCTTTCCCAGGATGTCTTCTGGTGAGAAGCTTCCTCTCTCATCAGGGCTTGATTTTCAGTCTCTTGTTACCCTTCCCACTTTGCTGCTCTCTGAGGTGCCCTTTTCTTCTCTTGACTCTTGCTTGGTCTGTACATCTATTTTTCCTTCTCGTGGTCCCTCCTGTAACTCCTCTGAATTAACCTCCTTTGTAATCAGAGTCAACAAACATTTATTGTGAACCTGCTGTGCGCCAGAGACGTTGCTGGGCATGTTCACTCAACACTCAGTGACTCTCCAGCCTCTCTCTGCTCAGGGGTCCTGCCCGGCTTGGTCCTGAGGGGGGCTTTAGCTAATCGCCCTACTTTTGGGGACAGGCTGTGTTTAAATTCTAATAGAGCGTTGTTAGTGGCTCCAGCATGAACTCTGGGGAAGTTGTGGCTGAGAAGGAGAGATGGAGAGGAAGAACAAAAGAGGGCTTCTCCGGTGGCGCAGCGCTGAAGAATCCGGCTGCCAGTGCGGGGGACACAGGTTCGAGCCCTGGTCCGGGAAGATCCCACACGCCACGGAGCAACTAAGCCCGTGCGCCACAATGACTGAGCCCGCATGCCACAACTACTGAAACCCGCACGCCTAGAACCCATGCTGTGCAACAAGAGAAGCCACCACAGTGAGAAGCCCACGCACCGCAACGAAGAGTAGCCCCTGCTTGCCGCAACTAGAGAAAGCCTGCGCACAGCAATGAAGACCCGATGCTGCCAAAAATAAAATAAATAAAATAAATTTTATTTTAAAATAAAGAGGAAGAACAAAAGAGAATGAAAGAGGTATTATAATAGAAAACAGGCACTCAAATACATGTGCGTGCACCTTCTTGCAAGCACTATTCATAGCAGCCAAAAGGTGGAAACGGTCTAACTGTCCACCGATGGATGAACGGGTAAACACAATGTGGTGTGTATGTACAATGGAATATTATACAGCCGCAAAAAAGAATGAAGTACTGATACACGCTAACACTACTGATGAACCTTGCAAACATGATGCTAAGTGAAAGAAGCAAGTCACAAAGGACTGTATGACTCCATTCATATGAAATATCTATAATATGCAAATCCATAGAGGTAGGGCAAAGATTGCTGGTTGCCAGGACGTGGAGGAGGGGGGAATGGGGAGCTTACTGCTTAATGGGCGTGGGTTTTCTTTCAGGGTGAGGAAAATATTTTGGAACCAGATAGGGGAAGTTGTGCACAACACTGTGAATGTACTAAACGCCCCTGAATTGTTCACCTTAAAATGGTTCATTTTAGGGGCTTCCCTGGTGGCGCAGTGGTTGAGAGTCCGCCTGCCAATGCAGGGGACACGGGTTCGAGCCCTGGTCTGGGAGGATCCCGCGTGCCGCGGAGCAACTGGGCCCGTGAGCCACAACTGCTGAGCCTGCGCGTCTGGAGCCTGTGCTCCGCAACAAGAGAGGCCGCGATAGTGAGAGGCCCGCGCACCGTGATGAGGAGTGGCCCCCGCTCGCCACAACTAGAGAGAGCCCTCGCACAGAAACGAAGACCCAACACAGCCAAAAAATTAATTAATTAATTAATTAATTTTTAAAAAAAATCAGGGCTTCTTTAAAAAAAAAATGGTTCATTTTATTATGTAAATTTCACTTCAATTAAAAAAAAAAAGAAGAATGAAAGGGAGAATGTCAGAGGTCTGTTTCTCTGAATTCAGGATGAGATTAGAAGTCCATTCTGTCTTGTGCATGGTGACCTTGTGATATGGCTTGAGTATTATTGAAGTATTTTGAGCTGATTAATTTCTTTCCTCTGCTCTTTAACATTTAAAATGCTTGGAGTTTGCGTCCTGAACGCTGAGTGCAAAGCAATATGAAAATTGGTGTTCTGGCTTGGGTTCTGGTGTTCTAGCCAGAGTATTGCGGCTTCAAAAAACAAAGCTGGACAGATGTGTCCAGTCGGTCCCCCGGTTTCACTGTGTTCTAGAGGATGCCCTTGGGGCTTGAGGAAAGATCGCAGGGGCTAGAGTGCAAAGCCTGCGTTTGTTCTGGCTCCCTTTGCCTGTTGGGGACACTGTGGTGCCCAGGAAAGCGCACAGGGCAGGCCTCAGTCCTGGCTTCTGCATTCATTCTTTGAGCCCTCCTGGGGGTATGAAGGCAAACCTGTCATGGACCCTGCTTTTGAGAGGCTTACGGTCTAGCAGAGGAGGGCGGCAGCCACATGAGCAACTGGCCATCGTAGTATAAGGTCAGGGTGCAATTTCCATGGGACGTTACGGGAATTTAGAGTGAGGGTCCCCAAACCAGTGGGGATGGGGGTAGGGTGGAGGAGGAAGGCAGTTAAGGAAGGCTTCCTGGAATTCAGCCTTGAAGGTTTAAAATAGTGCCGATTGCCCATGAAGTATGGCAAGTAATGGTTTTAGTTCTAGCAAAAGAGAAACACTTAAAACTGAGCGGAAACACATTTTTAAAAAAGAGTTTCACTTTGTTATTTTTCACCAAAGCGTTAGTAATTACAGAAGAAATAAGAACCTCCCCTTATTTTTTGGCTTTAATAAATTGTCTTTATTTAGCATTACATAGGAGCACCAAAGCATTTTCAAAATTGGGGGCCTGTAAAGTCTTCATCCTGGAGGTGAGGGAGGGAAGGATCTTTTTTTCTTAATTCAAGTATTGTTGATTTACAATTTCATATTAGTTGCAGGTATGCAGTATAGTGATTCAATATTTTTGTAGATTATACTCCACTTAAAGTTATTATAAAATATTGGCTCTATTCCCTGTGCTGTACAGTATATCCTTGTAGCTTATTTTATGCAGAGTAGTTTGTACCTCTTAATCCCATACCCCTGTCTTGCCCCTCCCACCACCCCTCTCCCCGCTGATAACCACTAGTTTGTTCTCTAGATCAGTGAGTCTGTTTCTGTTTTGTTGTCTTCATTCATCTTATTTTTCAGATTCCACATGTAAGTGAAAACGTGCAGTATTTGTGTTTCTTCGTCTGACTTATTTCACTAAACATAATGCCCTCCAAGTCCATCCATACTGTTGCAAATGGCCAGTTTTCATTCTTTTTTATGGCTGAGTAATATTCCATTGTGTGTGTGCGCACGCACGCGTGTGTGTGTGTGTGTGTGTGTACATACACGCCACATCTTCTTTATCATTCATCTGAAAGATCTTTGGAAGGGCAAGTCGATTGTATAAGTAAGGCAAAGGCATGAGGTTCTGGGGAGTGTGGTCAGAAAAACAGAGCAGTTTAATTCCTCCTAAGAGAAGAGCTGACGCAGGGGAAGGTGAGGGGCGGGACGGGAAGGCGGTTGGGGGGTCAGGATTGAAGGCTCTAGGCAGGCACGCCACAAGGTAGGTCGGGGGTGTGACTGTGGTACGAGCTGCGGTGTGGGGATAGATGGACAAGGGGCGGAAGTGAGGGCAGCGGGACAGGCTGTGCAGGGGCGGTGGGCGTGGAGGGAGCACAACGGGTGGGTCAGAGAGACCTTTAGAGCAGTGCCGTCCAGGAGAACTTGCTGTGACGACGGGAGTGTTCCCTGCCCTGCTTTCTGATACAGCATCCACCAGCTGCATGTGGCCACTGAACACTTTTAAAATTATTTATTTTTATAAATTTATTTACTTATTTCTGGCTGCGTTGGGTCTTCGTTGCTGTGCACAGGCTTTCTCTAGTTGTGGCGAGCGGGGGCTACTCTTCGTTGCGGTGCGTGGGCTTCTCATTGCGGTGGCTTCTCTTGTTGCGGAGCCGAGCTCTAGGCGTGCGGGCTTCAGTAGTTGTGGCATGTGGGCTCAGTAGTTGTGGTTCGCGGGCTCAGCAGTTGTGGCTCGCAGGCTTCAGTAGTTGTGGCGCATGGGCTTCGTGGCTCCGCGGCATGTGGGATCTTCCCGGACCAGGGCTTGAACCCACGTCCCCTGCATTGGCAGGTGGATTCTTAACCACTGCGCCACTAGGGAAGCCCCCCCACTGAACTCAACGTGGCTGGTGTGACAGAGGAACTGCACTTTTCACCTTAACCACTTTACACTTAAATAGCTACTCGTGGCTACAACACGGTTCTAGAAGGTGAAATCCACACTAGCCGGGGACTGATCGGCCAGCTGGGCCTGGCCGGGTGGACAGAGGTGAAGCTACAGGGCAGCTCAGTTGGGGGATGGATGAGTTTCCTCTTGTGTGTGTTGGGGCTTCCAGGGGACCAGGGGCATCTGGATGACGACGTGCACCCAGCAGTAAGACAAACACATTCCTTAAGGGAGAGCAGTGGCTGGAGATGCCAGGTGGGAGGCATCAGCATAAAATCCTAGCAGAAATCATAAAAGTGAGCAGCTTAGGGAAGCCCCTTCACTGCCTCTGTCCTCGGAGTCCTGTTGATACCGTGGTGATCTTGTTTGCTCTGCCTGCCTGCTGGGGCTGTTCAGAGAAACAGATGACACGATGTCTATGGCGGTGCCGGTGGACTCTTCAAACGTAAGGCGGGTTTTATAACATTGCTCGGAGTGGAGAGGAATGTGTCCCAAATGTTATTTTCCAAACACAGAAGATAAAGGCCCCAAATTCTGGAAGTGTTGCAAGCTAGATAATCCATCAGGCCCTCCTGCTAAAAGATGACTAGGTCCAGGATAAACAGAGGCAAATATGTCTCCGTCAGGAATGTCAGGGACTCCGAGACATCTTGGAGGGCTCCCTTGAGGTTGTTACTGTGAGCAAACAAACATAAAAGCCGGGTGTCTGCGAGTGCAAATACCAGCACCACTCAGATCACGAGACCAGCTCAGGGTCCAGGCCAAGGTAGGAGAGCGGTCCTGGAGGGTCCCCCGTGAAGCCAGGGCCCTCCAAGCTTCCAGAAGAGGTCACTAATTCCAGAAGCAAATGTAGTCCTCTCAGAAGCAAATGTACTGTGTTTTTTTTTTAAAGAAAAGCAACACCAGTTTAAACATTTAGGATGAATTTCCATCAAAAATTACCTAAAAATTTCGAAACACCCAAGGAGGTAAAACCGGCAAAAGGAAAGTCATCAGAGGGATGGGAGGGCAATGCGGATTAAGTTCCCCAAGGATTTCACGTATTAGAAAACAGACACCAAGTTAGAAAAGGGAAGACAGCGATGTAGGAAATACACACAAAAAATGAAGAATAGTATAATAATACATAATAGTGATACAGAACAATGGAAAATGACCAAGTAGACCACAGAGCAACCATGACAACAAAGAAAGCTATTGGAAAAAAAATTTTTAATCATTAAATGACAGACTAATAGATGGCTTAAACTGTACATTAAATACCAAAGAGAGAATTGGTGAACTTGTAGATGGGTCTAGAGAGATGGTTCAGCCCACATATGAGGAGGTAAGTGATGGAAACGTGCATTTAAGAGAGGCAGAAATTAGAATGAGAAGGTCTAATATAATATCCATCTAACTTTCATCTCAGAGGAAACTGAAGTTAAGCCAAGAGAGACCAGTATCGATGAGCTAGTGGCTAAGACTTTCTCAGAACCGATGGGAGGGAGATAGGCAGCCGTAGACATGTGAAGTCCAGTGTCATCCCAGCAGAATAAATAAAAGGAAACGCACAGCTCAGGGCGTTGTAGTGAAGCTGCAGCACAGCAAGCACAAGGACATAAAAGCAACCCGAGAAACCAGATCATCCAAAAAGAAATGATAAGTCTGGTATAATGAATGCAGACTTAAATTTCTCCTCTCAGTCACAGCGAGGACGTTCCGCCCGCCCGATATTGCTGTGCCGTTGAAACCAGAGGTGTGGGAGAGTTGATTTTTCTCTTTGGGCTGTCCCATTTGTCTGTTTTGACTGAAGATGTTCAATTTATTTGTGAAAAAATGCATGTGATGTATGCTGATGTTTACTAAATGTAGTCTGATTGCTTCTTTATAGCAGTCCCTAGAAGGAGGCAAAATGGTGGTTATTTGCTATCTATGGGACTCTATCAAGGCTGCCCCTGTTCAACTTAAGTCTTTCCTGGTGACACATGTTTATTAGGAGCCCGAGTGCACTCCCTCGTGTTAGCTGAGGTCTGTGCCTTGTTTCCACTGTAAGACATGCGTGGTTGAAGCTATTGAACTTCTTCCCAGCCTAAAGTGATGTTAACATCTGTTGGGGTAGGAAAAAAGGTTCTAAAATGAGGTTTTCAAAATAAAAAATGACTCGCTTAACCCTTACTACTAATGATGGTATGTAGGCACTAATTTTTGGTCCTAAATCTCTTTATAATATATGCACCGAGTCTGGTCTTAAAAGTCATTGGGAATCAAAGGGCAGCCTTGGGAGTTCCTTTTTGTGGTGACTGAACTGTTCTGGGTCTGGACTGTGGTGGTGGTTATAGGAATCTATACATGTGACAAAATGTCATCGAGTTATGACATACATACATACTCAAAAAAGTGCATGTAAAAGCTGGTGAAATCACAGATGTAGAGAAAAAATGTATGGACACCAAGGGGGTAGAGCAGGGGAGGGGGATGAATTGGGAGATTGGGATTGACATATATACACTAATATGTACAAAATAGATAACTAATAAGAACCTGCTGTATAGGACAGGGAACTCTACTTTGCTGTACAGTAGAAACTAACACAACATTGTAAAACAACTATACCCCAATTAAAAAATAAATAAAAATAAAGCTGGTGAAATCAGAGAGAGGGTCTGTAGTCTTGCTAAGGTATTAATGCCAGTGTCAGTTTCTTGGTTTTGTTATTGTTCTTAGTTATACAAGATGTTACATGGGACCTCTCTGCTTTTTTTAAAAAAAAAAATCTGTCCTGTTTTTGCAACCACTTAATAGATCTATAATTATTTAAAAAAAAAGGTAAAGTTTAGATTAAAAAAGTCATTTAGAGCATGGTAGCCAGGAAAATAGCTGCTTCTTGATATTTGTGATTCTCATAGAACATGAATACAAATATTTAGGAATATTTGGTGAACCCTGGAGGGAAGGATCATGGCACTGTGGTTAAAAAAGTGAGTAGGAGAGTTGAACTCAGTGTCTCTGTCACTATTTAAGGTTGCAAGCTTGCAACAGAGAAGTCTAAAGGCCACCATTGTTAAAACCCTTGGAAAACTAGCCAGAACTTTCTATATTGCCTAAAATGAAATCAGCTTGCGCCATAGCATGAAAAAAAAATGTTTATAGTTATCAATGGAATGGTAATTTTTTTTAAAAAGGGTTTCAGCTTTTTCAAGTTTGGTCTATAAGTGGAAGCATTAAGCATTTGGAAAATGTAGAATTTATTGTGGAATGAATGTACCCTTGAACAACGGAGGTTTGAACTGCATGGGTCCACTTATATGGGGTATTTTTCAATAGTGAATACTTCATACTACACAGTGTGTGGTTGGTTGAATCCACGGATTTGGAGGAACTGAGGATGTGGAAGGCCAGCTCTAAGTCACACTCGGATTAACCCCCGAGTTATTCAAGGGTCAACTGTAATTCCCTGAATTGAGCTATACTGAATTAACCACCGAGTGAGTCCAGTTAGTGAGAAAGTAATGAATATGGACTACTCTTAAATGTATTAGAGAGAGTGTTCCATTCTTCTTTATTTTTTTTTAGTTATCTATTTTATACATAGTAGTGTATATATGTCAATCCCAATCTCCCAATCTATCCCACAAGTGTTCCATACTTTTCCCTCCCTCTTTCTTCTTTTATATTTGCAGTTGAAGTAGGTGGTGTCTTTATTTTTCTCTAGACAACTTTAATTGATAGAATTCAGATTTTGTGGAATGATGTTCAGAAAATACCTATATTAAAATATCTTTATCACGATCAAATTAAGCAGTAGTGAGAAAGAAAAAGTGACCTTCAGTAAGATGAGTCAAAAAGGAAATCCATGAATAAACAATATTAGAATGAGAAAAACATAAATAGAGCAGAGATTAAATAATAAGAGAATACTCTGAAAAACTTTATGGAAATAAATTTAAAGAATTAAGCCCAAATTAACAAATTTTAGAAAATACACACTGACTTAAAAAAAAGATAGCTTGAATATTTCTATATGTTTAAAGGAAAATGACTGAGTAATTAAAACTATTCCCCAAAGGAAATTCAGGATCAGATGTTACTGATAAGTTTGCCAAACTTTCCAGGAAGAGATCATTTCTTGAAAAGAAAGGGAACATTGCCCAACTTATGCCAAGAGCAAGTGTAACTTGAAACCAAACAACATGATGATATGAGACCATCGGGTCACTTATGAAAACGAATGCAAAAATTTCAAACCATAAATTGGAAAGGTAGTGGAACACATGACGTGACACCTTCAGGTCAACGTCATGGACTGCGTGTTTGTGTCCCTGAAATTCATACTGTTGAAACTCTAATCCCCAGTGAGACAGTATTAGGAGGTGGGGTCTTTGGATGATAAATAGGTCTAGATGAGGTCATGAGGTTGGGGCCCCAGGATGGGATTAGTGTCCTTATAAGAAAAAGAGACTCCAGCTCCCACACACTCTCTCCCTCTGAGAGCATGCACCAAGGGAGGCTACGTGAGGACCTAACCAGGAAGAGGGCCCTCAGCAAGGACCCAGTCCTGCTGGCGCTCTCATCTCTTGCTTCCAGCCTCCGGAACTGTGAGGAATAAATGTTTGCTGTTTAAGCCACCCAGTCTGTAGTACTTTTGTTACAGCAGTTACAACTCACTGAGACAGGGAAGCAGTTTGCTGAACTTCTTATTGGGTCCACAGTTTGTAATGTGCCTCGTCCTTTCCAATTGTTTAACCTTAGCAGCGCTGAGCTGGATTCCAACACAAGACTGAAATGAGCACCCTCACCTTCTTCATTGTTCTAGAGGAAGTGGTTCAAACGTATCACCATTAGGACTGTTGTTAGTGTACGTTTTTATGTTGACTCCTTATCAGGTTAATGGAGTTCTTCCTATTCCTGGTTTGCTAGTTTATTTTTATTTATTTATTTATTTATTTAATTTTTTGGATAAGCAACTCTTTTTTTTGGGGGGGGAGGGTATAGTTGTTTTACAATGTTGTGTTCGTTTCTACTGTACAGCAAAGTGGAGTTCCCTGTGCTATACAGCAGGTTCTTATTAGTTATCTATTTTATGCATATTAGTGTATACATGTCAATCCCAGTCTCCCAATTCATCCCACCACCACCATCCCCACCACCCGCTGGTTTGCTAGTTTAGAAGAGACTCAAGTGTAAGGAATGGACCCTGTTGGGCTCCTGATTCCAACAAACCCAATGTAGAAAGACAATTTGTGAGGCATTTGAGGAAATTTAATTATGGATTGGGTATAGGACAGTGAGGAATTATTTTAACTGTGGTGTGATCATACGTTGTGATTGTGTAAGAAAATGTCCATTTTTAATTTTTTTAACAGTGGTAAAATATGCATAACATAAAATTTACCCCTTTAGGTACAGGTACATTCACATTGTTGTGCGACAGTCACCTCCATCCTCTCCAGAACTTTTTCATCTTCCCTCACTGCAACTCAGTACCCATTCAACACTAACTTGTCATACCCCCAGCCCCTGGAAATCACCATTCTACTTTCCGTCTCTATGAATTTGATTGCTCTGGGTACCTCATGCAAGTAGAATCATACAATATTTGTCCCTTTGTAACTGTCCTATTTCACTTAACAAAATGTCCTCAAGGTTTATCCATGTTGTAGCATGTATCAGAATTTCTACTTTTATGGCTGAACAGTATTCCATTGTATTTATGGACCACATTTTGTTTATCCATTCATCCATTGTAGATATTGGATTCTTCCTATCTTTTGGCTTTTGTGAACAAAGCTGCTATGAACATGGCGTACAAATATCTGTTTGAGTCCCTGCTTTTGATTCTTTTGGGTACCCATAGACACCCAGAAGTGGGATTGCTGGATCGTGTGGTAATTCTGTTTGATGTTTTGAGAAATCACTCCACTGTTTTCCACAGCAGCTGCACCATTTTACATCCCTACCAGCAACGCACAGGGGTTTTACTTTCTCCACATCCCCACCAGCACATATTAAGAAAATGCCCGTGTTTGTAATAGATCTACACGCGGTAGGGCTGCAGAAGGAGAAGAGTTGCTAGTCGTCCATTCCCACAGAACCTCAGCACCCCACCAGGTGATGGGCTGCACAGCCCCCTGCCTGGGCAGCCTTCAAGCTGAGCTGTGGCCATGACTAGATTTTCCCTGGGTGCCTGTAAAACTTCCATCATGTCTCTGAAAGGAAAGACTTTAAGAGAAAAAGAAAAACTGAACACTCTATGATTTAGTGATACCTACATATGTAGTAAAACCTTTTCAAAGGCAAGGGACTGGGAATTCCCTGGCGGTCCAGTGGTTAGGACTCCATGCTTTCACTGCCGAGGGCGTGGGTTCAATCCTTGGTCGGGGAACTAAAGTCTCGAAAGCCCAGAATAAATAAATAAATAAATGAAAGGCAAGGGACTGCCAGACATTATTCATGATCCGAGGTCCCTTGTGGGTGGGAGTGGGGGATGGCACCGGGGAGGAATATTGTTCACCTTCCAGTTTTTAGGTTGGGTGCTGGTCTCATTTGTGCTTTGTTATTATGTTTCATTACCTCCATAAATTACATATATATATACATACTTTTGCATGTATAATACTACATAATTTACACTTATAATCTTAACCTAGTAACGTTTATTCTTTTGGGCTGTGGCTCCTACCTGTTGACTAGAGGTCTGGTGCTGGTCTGAAATTTCAGTTGGTATCGTCTGAGGCAAAGAGAGAGAACAGAGTGAGTTTTATAAATTTATTTATTTATTATTTATTTATTATTTTTAGCTGTGTTGGGTCTTCGTTTCTGTGCGAGGGCTTTCTCCAGTTGTGCCAAGCGGGGGCCAGTCTTCATCGCGGTGCGCGGGCCTCCCACTATCGTGGCCTCTCTTGTTGCGGAGCACAGGCTCCAGACGCGCAGGCTCAGTAGTTGTGGCTCACGGGCCCAGTCGCTCCGCGGCATGTGGGATCTTCCCAGACCAGGGCTCGAACCCGCGTCTCCTGCATTGGCAGGCAGACCCTCAACCACTGCGCCACCAGGGAAGCCCCAGAGTGAGTTTTATAAAGCGAAATTGATTCAACTTCAAGGATTGTGTATGTCCTTGAATTACATCCTCCCTACTTGATTTGGTGTTAAAAGGACCTTTAAAAATAAAATTTAAAAGGGTGCAGTTTGTTGTCTTATTTGTTTTATTGTCCTTACAAAAGGAAAACAGAAACAGTAGATGTCCTTGTGTAAGGTCATTACCATTAAAAAAAAAAGTGTTTTCAGTGGTCCTTGAAATAAAAAATTCTAGGAATTGTTGCTTCAGAGAACACAGTACTGTGTTCAGTAGCCAAACACCAGGGCTGATGACACTTAGGACAGTGATTTCACTCACCTCCCTTTCCAGAGAATGTAAGTCCTCCACATTTAGAGACATGAGTGAATTTGAATAACTCAGCAAAGACATACTCTCAGCTCAGAGGAGCTAGATTGTCAAATACCTGCTGTCAAATACCGGCTAACGATGCTTCCAACTACCATTTGCTGAGCCCTTCCTGTGTCATTGACTGTCTTGTACAGATTGTCTCACTTAATCCTCAGAGATGTTGTTATTCCCATTTAACTGATAACTGAAACTTTGGCTGATATCTTGCTCGGTATCACCTGAGTAAGATAAGGGGGAGCTGGATTTCAAAGCCGTGTTGTCAGCTTCACACTTCGTCCACACTCTCGGCTACTACCTCGTCTACACTCTCGGCTACTACCTTGCTACTACCTATTCCACACACGGCACCATCTTTGAGAAGCCAGATGCAGGGGCTACAAAATAGGTACTGAGCGCTGGATCCCCACCTCAGCCCTCTCTCATTTTTCTTGAACTGTCTGATGTTTAAGGAGCCCAGGTCACAGAGCTCAAAGGGGAAATGCTAAGCTCACTGGAACCATTACCGTTTTACGGTGGTGGTCTTCAAATGCACATGTAGGCAGTGACCTAATTGTACTTATTTCTTGTATCCCTATGAGACATTAGCAAATGCACTGTGTAACTTTAATTGAGGGCAGAAGATCTGGGGAGAGAGGAGGCATTCCAAGCAAACTCCAATGACCAGTAGCTGAGGTCTCCTGGGAAGAGTGAGGAGGATGGTGTAGCTCTGAGCTAAGAGGCACGAGGAGAGGTTCAGGCGAAAATAGAGTTTAGGTGGGAGAGCTTATAACGAGGTGGGCAGCAATCAGAGACTCACGGGGGGCTGAGGAGACCATGCCTCTCCTCCAAGAAGGATACAGGAAAAGCAGGAGGAAGTGGAGTGCTTCAAGACCGACCAGAGGAGAATTGGGGAAATGTACATATAAGGCAACGAGTTCTAATTCACACGGTAATAAAATGGAAGGCTTTGAACTGTGCTTCCACTTTCTCATTTTTAGATTCTTTATCTATCTCTTCACATCTGTCTGTGAGCGGCTGCCAGGATCCTTCCTTAGTCACACACACTGCCTCCCAGGATTTCAAAATCCCTCCTCCTTAAGAACTGCATGCAATTTCTCCCCTTCCTGGCAAGGTCAGACTCTCCTTCTCTCTTCCTCTCTCATCCTCTCTTGCCCTCCCTTCTCATCTTGTGTCAGTTGCCTCTTACCGTGTAACAAATCACCCAAAACATAGTGGCTTCGAACAGCAAGGTACTGTTATCATCTCTCACGGTCTGGTGAAAAGACTGGGATGAACTGGGTGCCCCCCCACCCCTCAGGGTCTCTCATGCAGTTGCAGTCAGGTGGTCACTGGGGTTGGGGTCGTCCCGAGGCTCCAGTGGGTTGGACATCCAAGATGGCGTCTTCATACCATGTCTGGTGCCTCAGCTGAGGTGGCTGGGGACTGACTGGGCTCTTCCCTCCCTCCTTCCTTCTCCCTCTCTGTCTCTGTGCGCCACACAGCCTCTCTACGTGGTTACCTCGGACTTCCTCATAGTCTAGGGGGTTTAGAGTAGTTGCACTTCTTACATGGTAGCCATCTTTCCTTAGACATGCATTCCAAGACACCTAAATGGAAGGAAGTTCCAGGCTTATGACTTAGCCTCAGAATCACTCAGCACCACTGTTGCTGCCTCTTATTGGTCCAGAGAAGGTCACAGAACCAGCCCAGGGGAGAAGGGACCACCTAAGGGTGTACATACAGGAAGGTGTGGTTTACTGGGGGTGGTATACCTCTCCAAAGACTAACTAACATATTTCTCATGTGTTGAAATGTCTGTCCCTTCTCTCCTCCTTATAACTGAAATATCATAAGTCACTGTTTTATTTTTATTTTTAAGTCACTGTTTTATATCTTGCTTCGCATTCATAGTTTTTCTGTTGTTTATGTTAAGAGTGATTGGAAGACTTCTTTGAGGGATTCTTATGCATTCTCTCAAAAGAATCTTAAGAATATGCTTTCATTTCTTGATATTGACATTTTTAAGCACCCAAGAGGCCCTATAGAAAAGCTGTGTGACTATTTTTTAGAAAGTCTCTTTGGGAAATCAGATTCGATTCACTTTTTTTTAACCACTGATGATAACATATCAAACTGAAAAGGCAGATCAGTTTTAGGGAAAAGTGATCCACCATCAGGTGTGGGTGTCCTTGGGTGAACTCCCCAACAATATTGCTTTTCATGCTTAGCCACTAATTAAAAAACCTGTTCTCTTGTTGGGACTGAACCATGGTTTACTTTCTGGCTGGACCTTTTTTTTTTTTTTTTTTTTAACTTATATTCAAGCTCTTACACAAGCCAAAGCTTACTGTTTTTTAACAACTCTCTCCCCTCCCGCCCCCAGAAAAGGGATAACTTGAATCTAAAAGATTTGTTGCATAGTCACATGGCAGTTTCAGAAATTCTTTATGTAAAAACCTCGAACCGACGGATGGCTTAACTTTCCCAAGCTTCTGCAATGCCATCGTGGTCTCAAGTTCGTGTAAAGTTATTGGCTGTAAAGGAGCTTAATCTGCAGAGCTTTTCTCTGGTGATTATGGAGAACAGCACATGGGGGAGAAAGTGGGCCATTGGAGGTGGCAAATAACTTGATCTTTTTTTTTTTTTTTCTACCCACAAGTCCTGGAAAAACTCTGCCATCAAGGATTAATTTGCTCATGAGATTTTACTGCGGTTGCCATTAAGAAAAAACTAACAGGAGCAGCAGGGCAGAAGCATTTCTGAGCTCTGGGGAAAAGAGTCAGGATTTGTGGTGGGACGCAGGGTGCTTGTTTTTCTCTCCTACAACGATTATGAGTTAAGCATCCGAGGTTGATAGTGTTCCTCTCACCCAGGACTTTGTATAGCCATCTGAAGGCTGACTCTGAAGCATGATAATCAGTAGTTTGTAGTTTTCCATACTTTGTCTTTATGCAGGGAAAAGATTTCATTTAAAGAAACCTTTTAGGGAGTTCCGTGGTGGCCTAATTGTTGGGATTCGGTGCTGTCACTGTCATGGCCCCGGTTGGGGAACTGAGATCCTGCAAGCCACGTGGCATGGCCAAAATATGAAAGAAAAAAAAAAGCTTTTAGACTCGATCTTTTCCCAATTTTTAAAAAAAGCCTTAGACAATAGCATGTTATCCCGTTGGTGATGTGTTTCCGCATCTCTGTCCTCATACGTGGGTTCTACATGCAGGTTAAATGGAGACCCCGGCAGCTTCACAACCCAGAGGGTCCCTCCCCTCAGAAGCGTTTAGCCCTCAGTTTCCTCCAGTAGAGGGAGGGCAGTGGACTTCAGTTAGAGCAATATTTTCTATGAAGTTTCACACTAAACCCCTCAACAAAAATTCCCCCTGGACATCAGGCAAAATACGAGGACCGTTCGAGCTTCAGACCCAGGCAGAACGCGCTGCCCACCCCCATCTCCGACCACGGAACACCCCTCCCCCAGCAAAGGTTAGCTGAGGGCTGCCCTGGGTCTTGGCAACTGCTTGGTGGGGAGAGAAGGAGGAAAGGGGGGCTGTGAGGGGACAACGGGGCCAGGACGGCAGAGGCGTTCTTAGTCACTGTTGCCTGCATTCCTCCAGCTTCCCTGGGAAGCCCTCTTCCTCTCATGCTGCAGATGAGGAAGCCGGAAGACAAGAGTTCAAATAACTTGCTGTCATGCAACTTGGTTAAATAGTTTTAAGTCGTTAAAGAGAATCTAAGCATTGTATTTAATCCTTGGGGAGAATGAAGGATTTTAATCTCAGCCTGGCCGCCTGGCCCGTGGTTCTTGCTGCCACCCACTGATCCCTCTAATGAGGGTAACGGTAAGCCACTTAGGAATGAAAAACGGGGGAACTTTCTAGAGGTGAGCCTGTGGCACTTAGCCAAGTAACGATAGCTGTCACTCTCTCTCTCGTTTAATCCTGTAGTGGAGGACGACAAGGAGTTCTCCCCTCGCCAGCGACACCACAAAGAGTTCAAGTTCAACCTATCCCAGATTCCTGAGGGTGAGGCGGTGACGGCTGCAGAGTTCCGAATCTACAAGGACTGTGTTGTTGGGAGTTTTAAAAACCAAACTTTTCTTGTCGGCATTTACCAAGTCTTACAAGAGCAGCAGCACAGGTATGGAGGCTCGAGGAACCCCAAAGGGTGGGGCTGGCCCCCGTTTCTCACCCCGCCACCTTATAACCCCGACTCTGTCTCTGCAAGGTGGCTTGGAGTTCAAGGGCAGCACACGGGCGTGACGGGGGGTGTGTTCCCAATGGTAGCGGTGAGCCAGCAAGACGACTTTTTTGCTCTTAAGGTGAAAATTTCCCAAATAGTTTTCTTTTCCGAAGCAAGCCAGTGAATGGTATCTACTAAGCATCCTTTGTGTTCGGAAAACATAACTCACTGGGACTAAAATGTTTCCCACTATGTTTTAGTCCCTACTTTGAGTGATGGGTGAGGGTGGCCAACGTAAGTTCGCACGCGGAAATTATGCGGATGCTTAACTGCAAATGCTACTGATTCAAGCGAATAGAAGGCTGTGTGCTTGTGCATGTAATGTACACATATATGATATAATATGTCTTTGAGTGAGTGTGTGTGTGTATATGTGTGTCTCAAATGTATTTTTTATCATGTAGCTGCAAGGGACCGGTAGACTTTTTTTCCCCATGTCTATATTATTCTTGTTTCCTGAAATGAGGCCACACTGTTTTACAGAAGAACTGTGTTCTTGGGGCTGCCTAGCAAATAAAGGAAAACTTCCATGGAGTGATTTTTAGAGCATCGGAGGGGCTAAGGGATGAAGTATTACAGCAGTTATTTCAGTCCTACAGCACACAGAAAACAAGCCCATGACCTTGAACTTTGCTTGTATTTAGGGCTCAGTTGAGTGGCTTGGCCAGAACAGAGAGTCCGATGCAGAGGTTAGCACTGCCCGTGGTTCTCAGCGGGCAGCAGGTAGGATCTCGGCACGTGATAGGTCTTTCTGGCAACTGTATGGTAAATACGAAGATAAAAGGGAAAGGAAGAGAATGCAGAGGAGGAGGGACATTTATGTCCTCTCGTTATGGACTCTATTAGTTTTGGTTTTATAAACCACCTCCAGATTCTTGCTTTTGGTCCTGGAAATCTATTAATTTCCCAAGAAGGTCCAAACGTTTGGATTAAGAAGGTCCAAAGGAAGGAGTTGGGCCTCTCCTGAACTTAACGGATCTGTGTGTGGGTCTGTCGCAAATACACACACTAAAATAATAACAAACATGAACTTGTCCCATACAAGGACGATTTTGAGAGCACTGCCAACATTTGGCCCTGATGCATGCTCAAGTCTGTAACGAGGGAACTGGAGAAGGAGGGACATGCCAGGCTGTGGGGACATGTCCCGGTGTTGGACAGACACACGGATGGCTGTATGTGAATTCTCAGCTGTGGCAGTTAAATTGTAAGTAAAACAGAGCCGTTGCAGGATCTTTATAACAGACCAAAATTTCAGAATGGAAGGCAGGTTTTCTGATGTCTGATTTTCGCTCCTTAATAAAAGTGTATTCATTGACTTAACTGTTAAGGGCCTCTTTTGAAAAGTAAATTATTCGTTGCTAGATTTTCATCTTTCAATATTTCAGAGACAATTGCTATTCAGTGATTCTTCGGAACTGCTTTAGCCACTGATTTTCAATCCGCCTAAGTATCGGTCCCATTGCCTTTCTCTGACGGAAATAACCTGCTGGTGCCTTTTTTGGCTCAGACATTTGTTCGGAAAACATAGTTTTCTGTGTTCTGCAGGATAAAGCTTTAGAGTGAAAACACTAGATTGGAGGTTTTGTGACTATGGACTTTTTTCAAAATTATTATTATTTTAAAAAAGAGAGAGAGCACGCGCTGGCAGACCATTTGTAAGGTTTATACTGAACTCCAGCCAAAAGCGAACAGCTGCCTTGAGCTTCAGATCGTGGTGTCATGCTTCCTCCAGGCCAGCAGTGAGCTTGGAAAACAAAACTCCCAAATGGTCCCAACCTTCGCTGACTCCGTGTCAAAGCAGAATTGTAATTTCTCTGCGTTTTAGGATGGGAGCATTTGGTGATTGGACGTGTTTAATTTTTGTGCATAGGAAAGGGGAAATCCTGGGAGAATTGGGAGAATTTCATGCTTTTAAAGAGTTCCAGGTTGGCCAGGAGAAGATTTTCTTATCGGTGGGCCTGGAGCCCAGGCTGCCTGCGGTTTGCTCATGTCCTTCCAGAGGCCTCCAGATTGAACTGTGGGACCCCTTCTGGGGAAGGTTCGATCTCCCCATCTGTACCATCTTGGGGTGTCTTGGCTGAAAAGGACCCTCCAGGCCTGTGAAGAAACGTAGCTGTCTAATCTGTTTCAGTGAAATTTGTAGCATTTGATGGATCAGCTTAACACACGTGTGTGTTGCAAAAGAGTTGGCCTCCTTGGAAAAGAAAAAAAGAAAAAAGGCAGGTGTTTCAATGCTGAGTCATACCATCAGCTGAGGCAGAAGAAGTTCTGTGTTGGGCCTCCTGGTGTAAAGGGCAGCTAGGGAGCCCGACCCAGGGAGGGTCAGAAACGATTCTTGGAATATAGGCCATTGCTGCGAACTCTGCAGAAACCTTATTTCTCTGACTGGTAAGAAATCACTGGACCAGGTAAGTTCAAAAAAGTGATGAGTTGAAGAGATGGTGCTTTGAGGTAGGACAGGGTAACAATTGATACAGTATTCAAAACCTGAGAGTAAGCCAAGAGATGGAATCTAAGTCCCGAAAAGATCTAGAGCAACTCGCAGAGTGGAGTGGGGTTGGCAGCCCTACAGCATACGCGGTCCTATCAGAGGAGCACAGGGGGCCCTTTGTAGTTTATTTTTAAATTTTACTCTGGAGTATGGTGTGGGGTTGATATCTTAAGATGAGTTTGGTGTTACTATCTGATGTAAGAAATTGTTATGTTTTTATGATGACCTTGGTGGAAACTGGCATTTGCACAGTGCTTAGAGTTTGGGAAAGACCTTCCCCTATGTTCCTTCCTTAGGATTTAGCCATGACCCCATCAGACAGCTGGGCAGGCAGGTTATCCTTAGAAGGATGGAACGTGGCACATATGGATTTTGCCAAGTCCAAATTAGGCCTAAACTATGATCTGCTTTGATTCCCTCAAAGTCATCCCGGTGACATGGGGACAGTCCTGAAATAAAGGTAAAGTGCCAGAAAGAGGTAAGCGGTCCCCTTATGGCACGCCTTGCATCTTCATCTCCTTAGCTTGGATGCGAACATCTCAAGGACGCTTCTGTTTGGATGGCATAGGAGACAGCTCCGTTGGGGGTAAAAATGTGTCTGTTAGAATTCAGGCCCTGGTATTGATACTTTGGCTTTCAAGGGCTTGCAATGGAAAACCTCTGCAAACCTTCATTGATCTTTTGGTCAACCATGGATCTATTAGCAGTTCTTCTAGAGGAAGGCGTGTGGAGGAGAAAAAAGACTAGAATAAATTTATATAAAAGTACTTGTCCTTATTCACAGTATTATATCTTTGTCCATTTACTTTACCATTTTCTCCCGAATCTCATACACACTAAGCTGTCTTCATACTTGGAGGGTAAAGGCTGCTCTGATTAACTGTCAACGCTTCCATTGTCATATGTAGTAGTGTGATGGTAGCATGTTGCTTTTCATAACATGTACTCATGATCTTTACTTTTACAGCACCTATAGATTAATAGTGCAGTTTGGGGGCCTTTAAGAATATCATTTGCATCTACATTTCTATCTGGTGAAAGACATACTTTGACTCTTCTTATTCAATTTTGTATATCTGGAAGTCAAAGTCTAACAGCATCTCTTGAAAGCCAGCCAGAAATTTTTTCAGTGTCTGAAAGATGGTTCTGTTTGGTACATGAACTGGCCACACGTGCCTCTGATAGTTTTGACATCCCATATTCTACTCTATATGGTTTGGCAGTTGTATTGCCTGGCAGTGATAATCTATCTTCTGTGTATATGATAACTTTTCTTTTTTGTGTTCTATCATGGTGCAGTCCTTTGGAAGACATTTAAAGTGAGAATTAATTACCAAATTCAAAATTCAGTTCCTCCCGGTATAAGCAATATCACGACTCTGTTTGCAGACAGGCAAAGTAGGGTTTTGTGTTTTTTTTTTCAGTTTGGTCCATATGTTTCATCCTAACTTCAGAATCCTTAGGATTGGAAGATGTGCATCTTTGAATCAAGGGAACAGGGCAATGCTGTGTTAAAAGTTGGTTTTTAAAACCAAGAAAGATTTCCTTAGGCCACCCAGAGGCCATGCCGGTGGAGTCCCCAGAAACAATGCCAGACTGAATTATTGTTTAAAGTTGTGACCAAGTTCACTATTTCTGACCTACTTTTTAAGATAGAATATAATTGTCCCAGGAGAGAAAATAACTGTCAAAAGGCAAAAAAAAAACAGTTTTCCAAAATTTTTAAATGATTCGCTACTCTGAACCATTCACAGAGATAGGGGATGTAGGAATAAGTCAAGGAAGGGGGATGGACATGAGTCCAGGTTGGGACATGTCTGAGTCATGGTTGGATGCCCAAGAGGCAGTGGGATATGGGAGTGTTTAGATCAGCAGAATGAGCTAAACTCTACAGGAATGGATATTTGAGATCACAGGTGAACTACAGATGTAGATTAGATAGCTGTGTAAGAATAGAAAAACCTACCTGACCCTGGACCATTTATTAAAAATACTATCTTTTTTCTAGGCACATCAATGGCATTTTTGTCATGTATCAGGTGACCACATGTGTTTGGGTCTGTTTCTGAGATCTTTATTCTGTTCTATTGATTGATTTTTCTCTTCTTGTATCAATAAAAACTCTTGATTCTTTTAGTTTTGTAAGAAGTCTTAATATCTGGTGTGTTAAGTTCTCCAAATTTGTTCTTTAAGATTTTCTTGGCTATTGATGGCCCTTTGCATTCTCATATACATTGTAAAATCAGCATTTCAATTTCCACAAAAGAAACTTGCTGGGCTTCTGTTTGGAATTTCATGAAATTTAGAGCTTGATTTGGGAAGAATTGACTCTCCCTAATATTGAGTGTTCCAGTCCAAGAATATGTTTATTTAGGCTTTCTTTAATTACTCTCAATAACACTTTACAGTTTAGGGGGTCTTGAATGTTTTTATTATAATTATTCCAGGAATTGAAGTTTTTATCCTATTGTAAATGGTGTTATTAGCTTTTAAAAATTTCAGTGTCTAATTCTTTTTTGCCCACATATAGAAATACAATTGATTTTTATATATTGACCTTATATCCAGCAACCTTGCAAATTTACATATTAATTCTAATAATTTTTCTCTGCAGAATTTTAGAATTTCCATGAATATAATCATGTCATCTATAAATATTTTTATTTTTTCCTCTGTAATTATATTTTTACTTCTCTTTTTCTTGTTTTATTGTGCTCACTAGATGTCCAGTGCAATGTTGAATTCCATTCAGATTGCTGTTAGATTTCTAATTTCAGATTGGAAATCTCTGTCAGATTTCTAATCTAAGGGGGGGAATGTTTAATATTGCACCATTAAGGATAATGTTTGCTATAGATATTTTTGTAGATACTCTTTATTTTATTAAGGAAATTGTCCTCTGTTCTTAGTTTGCTATGAGTTTTTTAAAATTAGAAATTGATGTGGATTTTATCTTTTTTCTGAATTTTTTGGGATGATTATAGTTGGTCCTTCATATCCATGGGTTCTGCATCTGTGGAGTCAACCAACCATGGATCAAAATATTTGAAAAGAAATTCCAGAAAGTTTCAAAGAGCAAAACTTGAATTTGCTCTGTGCTGGCAACTGTTTATTGATACATAGCATTTACATTGTGTTAGGTATTATAAGTAATCTAGAGATGATTTAAAATATACAGGAGGATATGGGTAAGTTATATGCAAATACTATACATGATTTTATATAAGGGACTTGAGCATATGGGGATTTTGGTATCCAGGTATTTTTGGTATCCAGGTTTGGGTCCTGGAACCAGTCCCCCAAGGATACTGAGGGATGTCTATATATGATTTTTCTCCTTTATAGTGTTAATGTGATATACTACATTAAATGATTTTCAAGTGTAAAACCAACTTCACATTCCTGGAACAAGCCCAACTTGTGATTTATTGTCCTTTTAATATAAGGCTAGATTCTAAGATCATGTCTGAAAACTTTATTATCTGGATCACCTGTGGGTCTATTTCTATTATCTGTTTGTTCCCTTGATTTTTCCTCATTTGGTTTTATTTCCTGGCATGCCTGATAGTTTTTTAAAATTAAATTCTGGGCATTATTTATGAAATCAGTTCTAGATACTGGTATCTCCTTCCAGACTGGGTTTCATTTTCTTCTGGAAGGCAGAAAAAATACAGACAGGCAGATCACCTTGTTCTTTTGTCTTAACTGAGGCTGGGTTTCCGGATGTGTTAAGGCTTCTCTGTTTCTGGTTTTCCTTTTCTCCTACAGTTTTAGCTCTTTAGGGGTCTCAGCTGAAGGTCTAGGTTGTTTACCAGAAGTTCCCTTCCTTGGTGGCCTCTGAACTCTAATTTTTTAACTCCCCAGTATTAAGAGACTGCCAAAAACTCTGCTTTGCTTTTTATCCTCTAAGCAGTTTCTTTCTGCTTGTTTTCTCAGCTTCCTCCTGCATGCAAACACAGTCTAATGTTTGGCAAGCATCTCAAATGGAAATATTGGAGTTCATGGACGCCAGGACTGGAAGAGCCAAGGTCCTAGAGGAAGTGAACCCAAACTTCTATGAGATCACTTTTATGAGCTCACTCCTCTACAGCCTCTTTCCTCTGGGACCTTAGCCCTTCAAGTCATAACTTCCTGAAGCTCCAGTTTGCGTCCCCAGCCAGCGATATTGCTCAAAGCTCCTGGCTGCTTCTCCTTTCTGTTTGACATCCTTGCGTCATGCTAGGAATTAACAAATACCCTGAGATGAAAAATCAACAGCAAATACAGGGTTCACCTCAATGCATTTCTCTTGACTCATCAACCATTGCCTTTCTCGGTTGCTCTAAGATGGCTTCAAAAAGGTTTGTGTTTTTAGTCTTAGCAGGAGTGTTAGTTTGATACATCGTAGCCAGAAGCATCTATCTCTGAAGTATATTTTTATTATTTTTATTTGGAAATCTTTATAATGAATCCCCACAAATGTTGATGTTTGAGTCATTAACCAAACAGTATAGTTCTGGAAACCAGATCTGAACGCGGTAGTTGAGCCAGGATCTAGGCGAGTTGTTTTCTTAGAAAAGCATTTATCATAGACTGATTCTCATAAACTGATTGCTGTATGAATTCTGTCGGATGTTTGGTGTTGCCTCTCAAAGTGAAGTAACGTGAACTCTTATCTCCACCGACATGAAAGTGAGATACCTGGGACCGTTTTCTTTTATGAAGAGAAGGGCAAACTTGAGAAAGCCAGGAATAGGAGAACCCTATTGTCGTTTGGGTGGAGGAAAATCAAAGCCTTTTTATCGCTGTGCCCAGCCACACCTGTTTCTCTTTCTGTATCTGGCTTTCACAGGTCCCATCCCCAGGGACTCCTGCAATCTTACTGCTGGCTTGATAATCTCTGACGCACTCAGCGTGGGTCCCGGGCAAGCACTGAACTTTTCAGTATTTGTTCCTTTGCCCCTGAAAAGGGGATAGTGTAACTGACCCACAACTGCTGTTATGTAACCCATTCGTTTCATCTTCTTAGTCAAGAACATATTCCTTAGACTTAGAATCATCTCCCTGAAGTTAAAGAAAAAAAAAAAAGATTCAAGAAGCTACCAAACCTTCTTCCTCCGCCTGTCTACATTCTGTTCTTTGCAAGGACACAGGGGAGCTGAGAAGGTTAGAGAGGAATTAACATTATCACACAGAATTGGATACACTCAGAAGAATGCTAAGTTTGGGGAGAGGGGGATGTCAGGGCATGGGGAGCCGGAGGAACTATTGTTTGGAACTGTTTATCCACTTGGTAAATGTGGCAGAGAAAAGAAAATAGGCCTGAGCTTCCCTGGTGGCGCAGTGGTTAAGAATCCACCTGCCAATGCAGGGGACACGGGTTCGAGTCCTGGTCCGGGAGGATCCCACATGCCGCGGAGCAACTAAGCCCGTGCGCCACAACTACTGAGCCTGCGCTCTAGAGCCCGCGAGCCACAACTACTGAAGCCCGCGCACCTAGAGCCGGAGCTCTGTAACAAGAGAAGCCACTGCAATGAGAAGCCCGCGCACCGCAACGAAGAGTAGCCCCTGCTCGCCACAGCTAGAGAAAGCCCTCATGCAGCAACGAAGACCCAACGCAGCCAAAAATAAAATAAATAAATTATTTATAAAATAAATAAATTTATTTAAACAAAGAAAGAACATAGGTCTTTGTTTCTGGAACTGTGCCTTCTGGATTATTCATTCCCAGAAACGGGTTGCTTTGGTTGCCTGCAATCTCCCCCGGGACGTCCAGCTTTGTGGGAGTTGGGCCATGGTTGTGATCAAGATTTTGTTTTGCTATTTCTTTTAAAATCAGAAATTAACAGTATTTTTACCGTTTTAATTCCCCATATTGGGCAAGGATGTGGATGTGGGGTTGGTGATAAGAACTAAGACATATAAGATTTGCCCATGACATGTTTAAAAGGTGGCAGACCCTTCATTCAATCTGTGTTCGATCGCTAGGGCATGTTGGAGTATTTGCCCCGGTGTCTGGGAACCTTACTGTGTCTGCGTGGCCAAAGAGGACAGGTTAGGTGGCCATGAACTTGTACAAAGTAATCTTCCGCCTTCCCCCTCTCTCCCTGTCTTGGACACATAGGAGCAAACCTTCTAATAATACTGCTGCTTCGGACTTGATCTAACCCGTGGTTCTGATTATTAGTCTAACTCTAACTCCCTGAGGGTAAGGCCAATCCCTAAGACAATCAAACACTTACTTGTGAAGCCTACATGACTTTGCATGATTTTAAGGAGAGGAGCAAGGTATTTTGAGAGCAGACAGCTTTGAACCTTAAGTCTAAAAAGCAGGCCAAGGTCATTCTCCTCATACTGGAGAGGGAGAGTGCTGGAGGACAGCGCCTCTGAGTGTGGTCCCCAGACCAGCGGCAACACCATCACCCGGGAATCTGTTAGAAGTGCAAGTTTGCAAGGCCCCGCCTCAGAATCTCTAGCAGTCTGTGTGTTAACAAGGCCCCCAGGGGATTCTGATGCAGGCTGGCCTTGAGAACCTCTGCTATGATGGTTAAGAGCCAAGTTGCCTGGGTTCAGATCCAGCTGAGTGAGTGTGAGCAAGTTGCTTAACCCACATATGCCTCAGTTTCCTGCTCTGCAAACCTGTGCTGGTATGAATAGTATTTTGTTTGCCTCTTCGGGTGGTCGTGAGGAGCTGACATATGTAGGAGCGGTCCCGTGGTAAACACCATGTAAGGGCAGAGCCGTGTTAATATCCTGACAGCAAAGTGATTTGTACTGGTTTATTGAAGACGAAATATCCCTTACAGAGTGTAAGTGCCTTTGGTATATGAACTTTTCTCTTTATTCTCATCCTAGAGGTGCAAATTGGGTAAATTCAAGTGCCATAAAATCAATGAGAGCTTGGCTGATTATATAATAATAATGTTCATTCACCCTTGTTACTCAAATCTGTGTGTGTGTGTGTGTGTGTGTGTGTGTGTAGCAGTTTACTCTGATTTGTAATGCTTTGTTTTCAAATATCCCATTTCTTTCTATCTTTTTAGTTGGTAAAAGTTTAGACGTAATCTTC
Organism: Eschrichtius robustus; assembly: GCF_028021215.1. NCBI lineage: Eukaryota > Metazoa > Chordata > Mammalia > Artiodactyla > Eschrichtiidae > Eschrichtius > Eschrichtius robustus. The sequence goes on along the minus strand of NC_090835.1, from coordinate 103,026,355 downwards.
TATATACAATACATTACATAAGAAAAAAGTAAAAATCCTTGCCTTACTGTCTAATTTTCATCGATTTTTGACTTTCATTCTATTTGAAAATTGTACTTCTCGCCTAAAGAAGACCTCGATGCCACTGGAGGGGGGTTTAGAAGGGAACCCCTGCTGTTTGCGTAGCAAAATCAGGAGCGTCTTGTTTGAGGCAACACTTTGACAGAGTGCGTAGACTGAGAAGGTCATGTGTCATTGAAGAAAAGTAAATAGATGTGGGTCAGACCAGACCCATTTTAGTGACTTGCCATAAATAGTGTCTCTTAAATACCTGAGTTACTGGAAGCATTGAGCCAGTGAAGTCCCTCCTCAAAGCTGTCACTTTTTGAAAGTTCCTCACCCTTTCTGTGTGTGTGTCAGTGGTGTTTGCAGTCTAGACAGAGGGCGTTGTGCTTGGGACGAGGAGGAGGGTGAGACCGGGGCGGCCACTGGAGTCCCAGCAGCAGGCGTTAGGCATCTCGACCTTTACTTCCTGCATGACCTTTCACCCCCTCCTACACTGACCCTGATGTGAGAAGTCACTCATGATTCCTCATCCTGTGCCAGCCCTGAGCATCTGAATGTGTTTTCCGTATCCAGCCGCCATTGGCATTGATGTGCAGTGGATTTTAAACTCTGACTTTATTCTAAGCCCTTGTTTGGGTAATTACTACCTCTGCCCTGTATTTTGGAAAAAAATTTTTGATTGAACTAGAGTTGATTTACTATATTTTGTTAGTTTCAGGTGTACGGCAAAGTGGTTCAGTTCTGTGTGTGTACATACACACACACACACACACACACATATACTTTTTTCAAATTCTTTTCCATGACAGGTTATTACAAGATGGTGAATATAGTTCCCTGTGCTATACAGTAGGTCCTTGTTGTTTATCTATTTTATATCCAGTTGTATGTATCTGTTAATCCCCAATTCATCCCTCCCCGCCCTTTCCCCTTTAGTAACCATGATTGTTCTCTATGTCTGTGAGTCTCTTATTTGTAAATAAGTTCATTTGTATCATTTTTTAGGATTCAACAAATAAGTGATATCATGTGATATTTGTCTGCCTATACTTTTCTTGACTCTGCTTTTGAAGCCTGAGCTCTGGTTTCAAGCTGTGGTTACCCCACTTAACACCTGTGTGGCCTTCACACACTTACCCTCTCCAGGCTGCGTGCCCTCAGCTCTAGAAGAGACACGTAATAGGACCTGACTTCCCCGGGCTTCCCGAGGAGCGGTGGGAGCTCTTCTCGAGGGCCTGCTTGGTGAAAGCACACGGGAAATATTTGCTGTTCCTCCTGCCACTGAGCCCAGCTATTTCAAGCCCATGCTCTCCATCACTTCCCTTCTAAGGGACCTGAGCATCCTAGGTTTAAGTGGCTGAATTTGATTCGCCCTCAGTGCCCTGAGCCCCGGAGCTCTTCCCGTCTCCAGGCTCAGCTGCGACCCCGTGTGTGTGGATCCACGGGTCTCCTAAGCCGTGAGGACCGGCGTTGTCCTCGCTGGACAGTCAGCGAGGGGTGGCCCAGAAGCACCACCAATGCCTGGGGACCCCAGTGTGACTCCGGAGCAGAGTCAGGGTAGCAACTCGGGCTCCCGTGTCCACCAAAGCCCGCTCACCCTGTGGACTTCATTTCTTCCCCGTCATGGTTATGCATTCTTCCTCTTCCCTCTTTAAGCCACACCCTTCTCCTCTTCTCCTTTTTCTCTGCCTCTCTCTCCCATTTTTGGATGACGGCCTTCTGTCCCACCCCCCACTTTCTCTGCTAACGGACTCCTTCATCATAAATTCTTTTTAAATACAAAAGCTCATTCTAGCTCTTTCTACCAGCTATGCCACGCTCCTATCTTGGGCTGTATTTCTCTGCATCCTTGTTACAAGTCCTGAAAACATGTGCCGGTTGCCCCATCGAAGCTCTTAGTGACCAGTGGCCCTCGGCTCTAACCCCACACGGACCCCCTTCACCTCAGGGGCAGCCTCACGCCCTGACATTCTCACCGCGTCTTCATTCTAGAAGCCGCCCCTCTGACAAGAACATGTCTTGTGCATCCTTTGGGACCAGGGTGACTTTTCCCACATTGCCGTTCATGGTGTCTGTGTTATTTCTGGATGAAGGTCTTCTCCAGCCTTCCAGAACAGCATTGATGTCTTTTTACATCTTCACTTCAAAGCTTTGGACTTGCCATCCCCTCTTGCTGTTTTCCACGAACACCCCCTGTCTGCCTGCCCACAGTCACCTCAGTGATGGGGGGGGGGCTAATTTCTCAGCAGGGGGTGTGACACGTGGGGAGGGGGGGCGCTTTATAGATGGCAGGCGGGGATGTGCCCCCTGCAGACTCTGTCCAGCAGCTGAGTAAACGACGTGTAGCCACACGTACTGCTTGGAACTTGGAAAAGATGACAATAGCATTGCCTTCTAACTCTGAGCCATGTAAACAGGAAAAATTGTTTCCCCTCTGAGAAGTCTAACATTTTTAACTCAGATGTTTCACTGGCCTCCCAAACATTTGATGGGCTAGAGATACATTGTATTCATTTGTCACAGGTTGTCTTTCATAATAATCTCAAAAGGCAGAAAGTCATTGTGGAAAACTCTGAATCCACTTACTTTCTTTTCACCAGATTGTTCTTGCACTTACTGGTCATGTGTCCATAAACTCACACCTGAGTCTCAGTTTCCCCAGCTGTAAAATGGGGATAATGATATTCTACCTAGTTTTCAGGATGGTTGAAGCAAAGTAGATGCAAGCGCTTTATGATCGATTTAAATGTATACTGTTAGGACTTCCCTGGTGGCGCAGTGGTTAAGACTCCGCCTGCCAATGCAGGGGACACAGGTTCGAGCCCTGGTCCTGGAAGATCCCACATGCCGCAGAGCAACTAAGCACGTGCACCACAACTACTGAGCTTGTGCTCTAGAGCCCACGTGCCACAACTACTGAGCCCGTGAGCCACAACTACTGAAGTCCGCACGCCTAGAGCCCGTGTTCAGCAACAAGAGAAGCCACCGCAATGAGAAGGCTGCACTCCACAGCGAAGAGTAGTCCCTGCTCGCCGCCAACTAGAGAAAGCCCACACGTAGCAACGAAGATCCAATGCAGCCAAAAATAAATACATAAATAAATAAATTTATAAAATAAATAAATAAATGTACGCTGTTAGTATTGTGATGGTCATCTTAAATTTAGTATTGAATTCTAGTAATTTTTCTGTCCTGTAAGCTCTTGCAGCAAAATATTTCCAGCACCAGGGGATTTGACTCTTTCCATGGCTAAAACCTCTCCCTTCCCTGTCATGGGAATTCCAGGCCATTTCGTGCCAGTGTCCCTGGGACGTCAGCTCATACTGTGTCCTTGTGACACACCACGGTGACCTTCACCAAGCATCCTTCACGCTGCCTTGTCATGGCATGTGGGTCCCTCACCCCATCTTCCCACACTAGAGTTATATCAGTTGGAAACTGTTAAAAAAAAAAAAAAGTAAAAGTAGTCCCTGTGGAGCCCAGTGGAAGGAACGGGCTCGGTGAGTTTGCCTCAAAGGGCCCCAGCGTGGCTCACAGCGGGGCCGGGACAGACTTAAAACTCACCGTCCACATGGGGAACGACGCGGCTCTCACCGTAGGCCATGTGGAGGCCTTAATTAAAAGAAAAGAACTGATGATTACTTAGAAATAGGATGTGAATCCTGGCTTCTCCTTTCACAGGAACTAACATGTGAGGATTGTCGGGTTCTGAGCTTTTAAAAAAATGAACAAAGTACAACTTAGTAAATGCTGATTTTAATATTTTCTTAACCCTTTTCTTCACTGCCCCGTCCCCTGCCTCTCTTTTTAGAGTTCATTAGCTGCAAAGCATGCAACAATAGGACTGTTTATTTATTTTGAATTTACCTTAATTCTAAAAAAGATGTGGCCTGAGCAGCTGTAGTGAGGCTTTTGGTGACACCGAGGGGCCCCCCATGTCAGCAGGCAGCTGCTGTCCGTGTGGCACCCCAGCAGACTGTGTCGCGGGTGTGTCCTGTCGCCTGACACCGGGCAGGACGGAGTGGGGATGAGCTGGGGGCCCTGCGCCCTTCATCCTGCCACCTTTTCCCTCTTTCAGAGACTCTGACCTGTTTCTGTTGGACACCCGCGCCGTGTGGGCCTCGGAAGAAGGCTGGCTGGAATTTGACATCACAGCCACCAGCAACCTGTGGGTCCTGACCCCGCAGCACAACATGGGGCTGCAGCTGAGTGTGGTCACGCGGGACGGTGAGTTGGCCGAGCTCGGGCCGAGGGTCGTCGGCCTTCGCTTCCTTCGTGGCAGGCGTGGCAGAGCCGTGGTTTCCGGGGGGGGGGGGGGCGCCCGTGCTCCAGGATGGCTTGGCTTCCTGCCCCTCAGAGCCACTGTGGACGAGCAAGGCCTTCCCCCCAAGCCCCCTGGCAGGGACCTGGAGACGGTGAGATGGTCCGGGGTCCGAGAGTGCCCCCGGAGGGCAGCGCCCAGGCAGAGGCTGGGGCGCGCTGAGAGGGAGAGGAAGGCGGGAGCGGGTCCGAGTGCCGACACTGAGTGGGTCAGTGGGCGCCCCTCCCGCGCCTCCGGGTCCCCGCGCCTCCGGGTCCCCGCACCAGGCACCGGCTGCCTGTGACGCTGCCTCGCCGGGCGGAGGCACGTGATCACGAGGCAGGATGAACGGGAGGCAGGGACGAGAGCAGCGGCACGGGGGGAGCTGGGGGTCCCGCCACCCTCCTGCTTTGGTTTGCCTTCCAGGGCTCGACATCAACCCCCGAGCCGCCGGCCTGGTGGGCAGGGACGGCCCCTACGACAAGCAGCCCTTCATGGTGGCCTTCTTCAAGGCCAGCGAGGTCCGCGTGCGCAGCGCCCGCTCGGCCGCCGGCCGCCGGCGACAGCAGGGCCGCAGCCGCTCCGCCCCGGCCCAGGACGTGTCGCGGGCCTCCAGCGCCTCAGGTGGGTTGGGCGACCCTGTCTTTGCGGGCCCCTGTGGGCTCTGGGGCGTCCGTGAGGACACAGGACCCGCCAGCGGTTTCAGATGCCGCGCGGCTTCTGCGGACCCGCGCGGAGGCCGCAGGTCCTGGTCAGCCCCTGATGACCTAGACGGGTCCCTAGGCCGTCAGAGGGGCGCGCTCGTTACCCCGAGGTTGTCTCAGGCTGCAGACAGCCTCAGAGTCTGTTTTTCCAGAAAAGCGTCCTTTTGTTTGGTCAGGTCTCTCCACCTCTTTCCACGCCCGTGACGACCCTTAGAGCGCCTAGCTTTTCTCCTAGTTGCGTTACGCCGGGGAAACGGTGATGTACAAACTTGGTACATTCGTGCAAGGCGGGCTGGCGTTTGTCGGTGCCCTCGGCTGGAAGTGATATGGCCAGTCAGCTCGAACAGCCCTCTCTGGTGGATTTCACTGGTGCATTTGACTGGCAAGTTCAGGGTTCTACCTTTAGACGTGGTTAGATCCATGGGCTCAGATGATATTAGGAATCTCTCTTTTTCTAGCTTCGTCTGTTGGTGGCATCCTCAGAAAGCCTGTCTTGATGTGGTTGGTGGTCAGGAAGGCAACCTCAGCTTCAGAAAGAGAGCATCTCTCTCGTGGTAGCTTCAGACAGCCAGGCTGGGCCCAGGTGCTCACCCCCTGGAGGTAGGGGATGGAGTCAGCCCCCTCCTGCCCGGAACAGGCAGGGTCAAAGGGCAGGAGAGAGGAAACAGCTCCCACTGCCCGAGTGTCAAGTCAGAGGTCTTTCCGAAATGCTCCCTCCCACGCCGTGCCTTCTGGGGAAGAGACACGGAAGTCCGCTCGTCAGAACGCGGGGTGGGGGGCGGGTAGCAGGCGGTCCCTCCTGACACCCAGCTCACAGAGCTAGTCAGTATTGAATTCAAACCAAGGTGCATCTTACTCTAAAGTTGGTGCTTTCAAGTTCTGGGTTTCCTTTCCCTTTAAATAGCCCAGAAGTCAAGCACGAAGTTGAAGATTTGCTGTAGGATTTGCAATTGGAGACCTTGCTTCCCTCATTACTACTCTGTGACTTTGGACAAACCTAATCCACTTCAGCGTCAGTTTACCCAGCTGTTAAGTGGGGATGATTGATCCTCGGTGGCTTTGCTGGAATTAAATGAGAAGCATTGCTCTGGCTCAGAGGCGCCTCCAAGCATGGGAAGGTCTCAGGGTGCATGTTAGGCTTCTCTGAAGGGCTGTGAAATACTTCTGGAAGATGCATTAATTCTTCCAGGTGACTGTTGTCATCTTGTCATCTTCCATGGCCGGCAAGAGTTCTTGGAACTTTCCAAAGCACCCCGTTTTCCTTTGGGAAGCAGTGTCTTCATTTTGGGCTCTGACTCCGCGGTTTCTGTTACCAGTAACCTGGCTGTGGAACTTGTACCACCCGGTGTGATGTGACATTTTGCTGCTTTTCCTCCTGGTGTTTCTTGGAAGCTTCGCCCAGCATGGGTGTTCCTGTGTTTACCGCTAGAAACAGTCAGGGTTGGGGTTTAAAGAAGAAGAAGAAATGATTGCTTGCCTTTATTCGCTTGGCGGGAAGCCTGCTGAACAGTAATCATCGCAGTGCTGTCCTCGGGGCCCGGCGGTGCAGCCGGCCAGGGGCATCCATTCATTAACTGTGGCCAGTTTGGTACTGGGACCTCAGGCCTGAAGGCGGCTCTTGAGGTGCTGATTGCTTTTTAAAATGAAAATCTCACTTGATTTACTCCACATCCCCTCCCCCACCAGTACACACACAAATTTCTTTTTTAATCGAGAAAACATGTCATCTCTGATGTGGGTTTTCGTGGTATCACTGAATTCTTCTCTTCCAAGTCCCTTTCAGCATTTTGTTTTCAGTTTGATGAGTTTAAATTAAATATGAATAGTAAGGTGGTCTAACTTGTGAGAAGAGGCAAGTATATCTGCTTTTTCTTGGTCTTCCCACCCCCCAGCCCCGTACTTTCAAACATGCTTTGTTCCTTTCAGCAGCACTGAGGCAAAGAGTTCGTAACAAATGGGCCTGGCCTCACCTGTTTAAAGGCCCAGACCCCCCAAGAAAGTATTACTACGGAGGGTCCTCCTTCCCTCCCACTATCTTCAAAGACTCTCAAGCTGGTCCAAGAAGTGGCCCAGGTTAGGCTCACTGAAGTGCTTTATCGGTTTGGCCCTTTCCTCCTTCTTTAGTCTTGCCATTAATGGGAATGGAGGTGCAGAGGGGATTGCTGTTGGAGAAGGTATTTCCAGAAAGATGGCCTGCTCTCCAGGGGAATGGGCCATCGGTTTGCGCTTTCTTTCTGGGCTACGGTGGGGCCAGACGTTGCTGGGTCTTCGTGAACCAGGTAGATGCTAACGAGACAAAAAGCTGTGGTCTCGGGTGTGACTCCAGGCGGGACTTGCCCCTTGTAAATCTTCCGGGAGGTTGAAGGAAGAGATGGCTTGGCCTCTGCTGCCCCCCGTCTGGCACAGTGTGCTGCTCCCAGGGAATTCATACTTCTCCACTGAAACAAACACCAGCAGCAGCCCACCAGCGACCGTCCTGCCTCTGGGTAAAGAAGTTAGCATCTTTCATCCAGTTGCCTGTCATCAGGGTGAAACATGGCAGGGAAACATGTGGCTATTTTTGGAACTGAGCTGCCGATGCCGGAGACGGCGGGACCCGTCCCCAACGAGGGAAAGGCCAGGAGCCCGTCCTCCTCTTCCCCTGCCCCCCTGCCCACCAAAATCTGCTCTCACACCTGTCCTTGGCCTTCAAGCTGGACTTCCCAAACACATGCACCAAGCAGTGGGTTTGGACCGAAGTCTCCCTGGATGGGTTTGACCTGCCCTGGCTTCTCTGTCACTGTCTGCGCCGAGTGGATGTTGGATGTTGGCCGTGTCGCACTTCTCCAGTGGGCTTGGATATTGTCTGGACCATATCGTTCATCGTTTGACACGTGTTTTGCTGGTCCTGGTCCAAGCCATGCTGTGCAGCCCACTGGGGATTCTAGTGCCTCTGGCCATTCTTTTCGGCCTCCAGGCTACCAGGCAGCCCACTACTCCTGTGGCACCCCATCCACGGCTCCCCGAGCTCACTGGGTGGTCTCATTCTACCTGCTGCCATTCACCCTCTTTCATAGTATCTTTCTCTCAGCGTCCATGATTTTGTCTCCTGGGGGACTGACACCACCTGACCGATCCATTACAAGAGTTGTGACAAATGGCCTTGAGGGACGGTTCCATGTGGTGATTCTAGATTCTGTTCTAACTCATTTTCCAAGACATCTTTGGGGTGTGGGGTAGTGAATGTGATTTCAATTCAGCTGGTGAGTCTGAGGTTTTCTGCCATGTCCACCAGCTGGCTGCCAACACCGTGACTGAGAATTGCTCTTTGTTTTGGCAGATGAATAGTTTTGAAACATTTTCTGCCACTTTGAACAATTCATGTCAAATTGGATTAGCTGACCTTTGGGCCTCCTTCATCCTTGATGTTCATGTTGCCGTCACTCAGCCCTGCCGACTGTCTCTGAACCAGCAACTTCTCAAGACTCTCTCTCTTCTTTGGAATGAGCTCTTCATCGATTCAAATGCTACCTGTGAGCATCTCTTAAATTCTCCTTCTGTCTCTTTCCAACCCACCCAAACATGTATCCTTTTTTTAAAAATTGTATTTATTTATTTATTTGTTTGTTTGTTATTTTTGGCTATGTTGGGTCTTTGTTGCTGCCCATGGGCTTTCTTTAGTTGCGGCGAGCAGGGGCTACTCTTTGTTGCGGCGCGCGGGCTTCTCATTGCCGTGGCTTCTCTTGTTGCGGGGCACGGGCTCTAGGCGAGCTGGCTCAGTAGTTGTGGCTTGCGGGCTCTAGAGCGCAGGCTCAGTAGTTGTGGCGCACGGGCTTAGTTGCTCCGTGGCATGTGGGATCTTCCCGGACCAGGGACTGAACCCATATCCCCTGCATCTTAACCTCTGTGCCACCAGGTAAGTCCCCAAACATGTATCCTTAAGGGTCCTGGGAGAAAAGGTGGCTCTGGTACATGTAAATACACTATTGACCTTCTCGTTGCTGGTTCATATCTTCTATCCCTTGAACTTTGCAGTTGGGACCATTCAGTATGCTTCCAGCATAGGAAAGGTAACCAGAGCTCATCACTTGCAAAGCAGTGATGTGGGTACTTTATTATGACTATGACATGTTTTGCTGTAGATTTCAGGGAATTTCAGTGCACAGACTAGGGGGTCTCATTCTCCCAGAGCAATGTTTGCTTGGCCTTTTAGTTCCTGGCAGGTGTCCCCTCTGGCTCGGCACTTGCCTCCATGGGTTGACATGCCAAAGATGAGAGGGCTCATCCACCATGGACACCCAATGCTTGGGAAGAATGGACATGGGTCAGGGCTGTGACTTAGCCGTTTATAGTTCTTCAAAGGCGTTGTGAATTTTAATTTGCCATTTTGATCTTAAATTCAAATTTTAGGGCCTGAAGCTTGGCTCCCAGATGTCTCGGTCAAGAGGTAGAGGCTCGTCCAGGGCTTTCTAAATGAAACCAGAACTTAATTCTCCACAGCTGTGGAGGACAGGCATAGCACGAGTGATTGGAAAGTTAGAATTGTTCCAAATTCCACATTTATAATACTTGACTCTTGTCTGCCATTACGCCCCTTTAGGATAGGATAAAAGTTATCAAGGAGTGAAGCCAACTAGAACCCGACCTTCTACTCCATCCCTAGGTTCACCCCTGATGAATGTGCTAATGGCCGGTAATGCTGAATAATAAAGAGGCGTGAACAGGCGCTGCAAGATGCCCGAATAATTCACCAACTACTACCAACTCCCGAGAGGGCACTGGGGGCCAGGGTCCCTCTAGGAAGGGACAGAGGTGCATGAAGCAGGGAGTCTCAGGGCTCAGTCTTTAAGGGGAAGCCTCTGTCTGTTTTCAAGATACTTAGCTCCGTATTCTTTTAAAATCAAGACCAAGGCTGAGATCAAAGCCCCGCTCCGATTAAATGGAGCTGTATAAGACCTTGAAATCCTGCAGCCACAAAAGAACAGGACTTCACTGTTGCCTCTCATGCTAACCATCTGGTTGTAAACAAAATTGAGCCTCTGAAAAGCAAGCTGCCCCCCCCAGTCCTGCCCCCCGCCCAACACTTTACGAGATTATTGACACCAGAAATCAAAATCCCAGTGTGGTCCCGGGGTGCCGCAGTGTTAGTGGCACAGGAGCTGGGCTTCCTCCAGCAGGTTCTTAAGGCCCCGTTGATTCTGTGGGGTACGTGGGAGCCGGAGAGTCCTTCGGGATAAGCTGGGCGGATCGGGCCAGAGACTGGGGGGAGCGGCCAGACGGGTGCAGACAGGGGTGCCATTTTAACAGCTGCTCTTTGTCCTTGCCCTTGTCATTCTAGGAGGGAAGGGAAATGAGAGCAGCAAATTGTTCCCTCTAAAAAACAAGCTTCCTCTGGGAAGACTCTGCAGCCTGAGCTCAGAAAAGCCGGGCTGTGCGGACAGCATGCGCTGTGCTCCTGCTGTTCTCGTGTTTTCCTGGCCGAGCATGGGGCCTGCAGCTGGTGTGGCCTGGGGCAGGGGAGGTGGTCAGCCCCACATGGCCCGGGCGGCGCGGCTGCAGAAGCCCTCCGGCTCCTCCCCTGCCCCCTGGTTTCTTAGGCCGCCCTGACTCTGTCTCTTTCCTGCTTCTTCCCCTCTCCAGCCTCCCCTCTGTTCCTCTCTCCTCCTCCCTTGGGGCTGGAAAGGACAGCAGGCCGGCTGCCCGGACCCCTGGGACTTGGGCCGAGCTGGGGCCGCAGGGATTCGGGTGCAGCCGCCTCCCTCGTGGCTGCCCGGCCCCGCCTGCGGCGTGATGGGGCCCCTGCCCTTCTCATCGCGGCCCCGCTCTCCTGAGAATCTCTCCTGCCCAAGGGAAGCAAGGGCCAGACTGCGGAGACCGCGGGGGGTTGGCCAGAGCGCGCTGTTGGCCGCGGCCCTTCCCCACGCCCTCTCGGTTCCATCTGGCAGAAAGAGCAACTGTCCCTGCCTGCGTCCCGACGCCAACGGGGGATCCTACAGTCCAGTTCCGTCCTGACCCTCACGGCCTGGGGGGAGCACAGATGCCAGCAGGTCAAGGGCTCGGCCCCCTGCGGATGCCACCTGCGGTTCTGTCCCACTCGGTGAGATTCAGGGGTTCCCGCAACGCCCCCTCCCGGGTCTGATGAGTCACTGGAGCAACTCAGAGGACTCAGGAAAGTGCTCCAGTTATGACTCCAGGTGGATAGAAAGGACGCAGAGGAGGAACAGCCCTCCCCCCCGGGGATCCGGCGGGTCGCTCTGCCCGCGCACGGTCGCGCTCACCCACCCCCAGGCTCCCCCGAGCCCCGTGTCCAGAGCTGTCACGTGGGGCTCACGACTTGAACTCCGTCTCCAGTCCTCCTCCCTTCCCTGGAGGTCAGGCTGGCCCGCGTTCCCGCCTCTGATCACGTGGTGGTCCTTCTGGGGAGCAGCCCCATCCTGAGCTCTCCGGGGACCCACTAGGAGCTGGATTATCACACAGGAAATTCCATGGTTTGGGTAGCTCTTCACATGTCCTTAACTTCATTCCACCAGAACTGCTCTCTCTTCCTCTCTCTCTCCCTCTTTAACTGTCCCTTGTCTGAACTCCCGGTGGGGTTTCTCTCCGGCCCCTGCGCACGGCGTTCAGATTCGGTTTTGTACTGGCGTGAGCCCTGCACGTCTCGTGGCACCCCGTCCACTCCCTGAGTCGCTGGAGGCCGGAAGCCTTGCCTGACGAATCCTCGTGTTTCCCGTGGCACCTCGCAGAGGGCATGTCACGCAGAAGCCGCCCCGTCTGGCCTAGATGAGTCAGGGCGCTCCTTGTCCTCCTGCCAGCGGTCGGTTAATGAAGCCAGGCTAGCAGGTCCTGACACACAGAGCAGGTGCGTGCACTTCAGCAGACGTGGCGCTCCCGCCCCGTCCCCACTCCCGGCCTCCCCGGCAGGCCTGGCTCCAGGGCGCCCCCTTCGGGAGGCTCTCCTGGCCCAGCAGCCGTCCTCCCAGCCCCTGCGCAGCTTCAGGACAGTCCCTGTTTAGAAAGCGCGCGGAACCTGCCTGGTGTGTCTTGCCTGTGAATACGATGTTCTCCAAGTCAGGGCCCCGGGGTGTCTGGGGCGTCTTGGTCCAACGGGGGATCACGACAAACGTCTGTGGCTTGAAAGGCGCCCGTTCAGGTCAGTAACGACGTGTGGTGTGCCAGCGTGCCCGGCAGTGACCCCAGAGTGGACGAGACGGAGTAGGTCAGACACCCGAGCAGCTGGGAGCCTGCAGAGCTGTGGGCGCCCCCGCTGTGTCTAGCGGGGGACCCCGTGCACGGCTGGCCCGTGGTTAACAGCCCGGGTAAGTTTGTAAATGAAGAATGAATGAGTTAACTGTGGCATCTTCTGATCTCCAACAGATTACAACAGCAGCGAACTGAAAACAGCCTGCAGGAAGCACGAGCTCTACGTGAGCTTCCAAGACCTGGGGTGGCAGGTGAGTGCTCTGGACAGCAAGGGGGACGAGGGCCCTTTCTCAGCAGTCTCTTCTCATCTCAGAGGCAGCAGCCATCACCGAAGACCTTGAACTTGAGGGCCGAGAAGGTTCCTCCTGTGAAGGCACTTAGGAGCCCTTCCAGATGCCCGGGTCGTGGAGTGGGGGGGGGGGGGGGGCAAAAGGCCCGCCCACTCGTGCATGAAGCCCCCCGGCTCCTTTTCAGGTGCCCAGGCTCCCTGTCCCTCCAAATCAGTAGCCCATGTCCCAGGGCTCTTCTCTCATTCTCTCAGGGTCCACAGGGCCTGCACTGCTTTGGGCATTTAAACAAGTGTTCATTGTGCTTTGACGAAAGGCTGGAAGAGCATCTAATAGTTAACTTCTGCAAGGGCCATATACCGGCTCACCCAGACTAGAAGCGCACCAATGTTTTGCCTCCCTCCTGAGGGCCACTGCTAGTTAATAGGAGAAGACGCAAATTCTAGGTGTCCAGTGATGGAAGATCGTTCCCATGTGCAGGTGGCATTGCGGTGACAGGGAGTACCCGGGCTCCTGGAGAGGCTCCTTTGGTCCAAGTTCATGGAGCCGGCCACCTGCAGGCCTCCAGGCCTGGGCGGGCCAGGAGCAGGTCAGGGCCTTGTGGGCCTGTGGAAGGAGCGAGGGCTCCAGAGTGGGACTGACCGGGTTCGCAGCCTCGCTTTGCCCCTTGAGTGTGACCTCGACCTGCTGTGTCTGTCTCCTTAGCCGCCCCGTGTGAGTGATAGCTCCTCGCAGGGTTCCTGAGGGCACAGGCGATGCGAGGCGTGTGTCTACATCACTCTCTCTGTTGCTTCCTTTTGCTTCGAATGAAGGACTGGATCATTGCACCCAAGGGTTACGCTGCCAACTACTGTGACGGAGAGTGCTCCTTCCCTCTCAACGCGCACATGAACGCCACCAACCATGCCATCGTGCAGACCCTGGTGAGCGCCGGCATCTCCGCGTGACTGGGGAGTAGGCCCGGACCAGGTATTGTTCCTAACGACGCCTCCCCTCCTTCTGTGTTTGGAACAGGTCCACCTTATGAATCCCGAGTACGTCCCCAAACCGTGCTGTGCGCCAACGAAACTGAATGCCATCTCAGTGCTTTACTTTGATGACAACTCCAACGTCATCCTGAAAAAATACAGGAACATGGTCGTCAGAGCTTGTGGGTGCCACTGACTGAGGACGAGCTGCTGGGGACACGCGCACTGCCTTGGACTCCTGCATCACATCTGCCTTAAAAGGCACCCGGAAGCACCGAGAAAGCGGGATGAGACGCCGACACCATCTCGTGCTGGCTGCTGCCTTGCCGCCCTAACAGACATCTTAAAGGACCTCGTCCGTAACCTGCTCACGTAGTAAATGTCGTGAGTAGTTGTCGGTCTCTAGGAAGCTGAGTTTGAGTGTCTGTAGTATGAAGTCTGGTGACTGAAGAGACCTAACTTTGAACGTTCCCCTCTGCCCCCCAAACCCACCCAAATTATTTTGCTTTAGATCAAGCTCTTCGTGGTTTTATTACGTAAATAGGGAAGATAATCTTAAAGTAAAATTCTTCTTGGCTCAGATATCAGCGGGCTCAGTAGTTGCTCACAGGTGGATTTTTGCAGATAACGGGAATGGGGGAAGAACGTCTCTGTTCAGCTCTCCTCCCAGGGAGGTCGGTTTCTCAGGTGGGATCAACAGCCCGGGAGGGAGCCGGGCGGCCCGCAAGTGCCTTTTGTCTCAGTCGTGCTGTTACATGTTTGTGCGGGCGTTTTGTCCGTGTGAAAATATCCTTATTTCAGTTCAACCACATCATTTCCACCGCCTCCCCCCCCACCCCCGCCCCACCACCACCACCACCACCACCAGCATTTGCTGTTTTCTTTGCTAGGACCAAAAACAGAGACTAGAGTGCTCCCACTTTGAGGCGAGGCTCCGGGGACGAGAAGTCTTTTTAAAGCCATCATTTTAACCGAGCTACACGCCCGCACCTCTTCCCTTGAGGGACGGCTCTTTGAAAAAGCACGTTTACGTCAGGAATGTCAGCCCTCATCTGTGTCGGTAAAACGGTTCCTTGCCTCTTACTGGACAGCGTCCCGCATCTCGGGGTTAGACCAGCAAAGGCGGTGAGCTGAGGAAGGGCACCCAGCCTTAGGAAGAGATTAGGATGGGTATGCGGTTTAGGAACCGAAATCACGGTTTTCTCCTGTAGAAAGTTAAGACTCAGATTAAATCTGAGAATATTTTTTAAATGTCTTTTTCACGATCATGTACTAGGAAACCAATTTCATACTAAACTGATTAAATAATACATTTATGATCTATAACTGCACTTACCTACAGCTTTTTTGTAAATATAAACTATAATTTATTGTCTATTTTATATCTGTTTTGCTGTAACATTTAAGGAAAGACCAGACTTCTTTCTTTTAAAAAGAGTTTATTTAGAAAGTATCATAGTGTAAACAAATTGTACCACTTTGATTTTCTTTTAAAACAAGACGCATGATGCAAAGATGAATCCACTCATGAGGATTGTGCTTCTCTAGAAAGTTGGGAGTTTTTTTTTAAAGAACATCTGTGGACCATACATGATTAATAAAGATTTCCTTTAAGGCAGAGGCTGGCCGGGATCCTGCTGTTGTTGTCTGCCGTGGACAGCGGACGGGGGTCTTGTTTCTAAGGTCCTTAACCACCAGGCACTTTGTGCCGAGTGGCCACATCTCCTGAGCATGGGCGGTGGGGTCAAGGAGCAACTGATGGCAAAGAACCTCCAGGTACATACCTTAAGGCAGCCTAGTCCTACAGCTGCTGCTTCCCAAGGGTGAGGAGGGTAAACATGCTTCTTATTAACCAGGACGGCGTGAGTTGTTATGAGGACGCCGGTGATGTGGCCTACTTCGGCCCTGCCTCCCTCCTTCTTGGACCTTGAGGTCAAGTTAATCCCACTCTTCGTACAGTAGAAGACTGACCTCCTCGAAGGCAGACGAAGTACAGGACACGGCCTCTAAAAGGACTGCCGAGTCTGAAGCTGCTTCCGGTTAGGGCTCCATCGTGGGGCTGCAGGGCTACCCAGACCTGGGAAAGCTCATCTAGTCCTCCTGCCCCAGGTGGCCAAGCCAACCAGAATCTTCCTAGGAGTTAACAGAATAGTCGGGACAAGCCTTGTGGAACTTTCCACGTGAGACATCAAGTCTTAAGGTTCACGTGGACTCTGGCTTCATGTTAACTAATGACATCTCTCACTCAGGAGGGACAGAAGTATCCCTTGAACAGTAATAAGCAATTGGTCAAGTATCCACACACACACACACACACACACGACTATGGCATCAGCAATTATCTTTCTTACTCAGGCACGCGTCAGGAGTACCACTGTTTTCATTATGGCTCGCCACTCTCCGTGAGGGAGGTATCAACAGAGACAGAAGATCCAGGAGGGGCTGGGAAAGTGGCTCTTCCAGAGGCGACGGGGTTTTGTGTTTTAAATCTGCTCCAGGCTACGGACCAACCACGTTATTAACAAGTCAGCTGGGACCTTCAGATCAGAGCAACGCAATACCGCCACAAGGCAAGGCCACCTTTCCAGAACTTGTGCGCGGACGGTTCGAAAACTATGCATCGGATGATGCTTTCACCAAAATTACTGCAAAGCCAAAAACAGTCTGGCAATTGGAATTTCCTTGACTCTATTTTAGTCTCAAAGGAAACCATTTAGATTTCACCGAGAGAAGGTTAAAGGGGATGGATGGTAGCTTGCCACTGAAAATATTTAGTTTGCAAAGGGATCATGAGGTACACATTTACTTAGAGAAATTTAAGAAAGAATCTGTGGAGTGTGTTGGCTTAAAAAACACACACATGGAGAAGCTAGTGCAAGTTTAGTACGTTCGGGGCTGTGAGTCACCACCGCAAGGGACCGGGCAGCGGCCGCAGGACTGAGCTCCCGCCCGGGGCCAGGCCGGAGACGCTTCCAGCCGAGCTCACAGTTCATCCTTCGCCTGGCGCAGGACAAAATGGTGCAAGGAGTCCAGGTCTCGGCCCCCGCTGTGCTCGCTGACTTTTTTCCCTCCGCGGAAAAGCAGCAATGTGGGATAACCTCGTACCTTTAAAAAAAAAAAAACGAAAACAAAAATTTGAAAACCAGCCCAAAGTGCTTCTTAAATAAAATCAGAAAAGATCCTAGAGTTGTGTCCAGGGAAGTCTATAGTTAAATTTTCAGAACGTACAGACCATCAGAAAAGTAAAGTACCTAAGAGTTCAGAAAGCAGAGCCTTGGGGCTCTTTATTCACTTTCCAACCCAAACCTACTTTCAAGATTAGCATCAAGGAGTGACTTCACCCTAAAGTGGAGTCTCAGCCTTTCACGCGCATATGGTCGCCTGGGGAGCTGGTGTGGACGGAGGGGGCCTGAGGCTGCATTTCCGACAAGCTCCCTGGCGACACCAGGGCGCTCTGGGGTCGGTGCTGAGTAGCAGCAAGAGCCTCAAGGACACACACTTGTCAGCTACAGCACACCTCTTTTCTCCTTAAAAATTTTTAAAGCACCCAAAAAAAAAAAAATTTTTTTAAAAAATGACTGGGATCTTCTAGTAAGTAGATGACGTCTGTGCTACATACATCTATTCTGATAAACTCCAGAGGCCTCAAAAATGTTTTAAGAAAAACACCACAAATGGAAACATATAAATGGCAAATCTTCTAGGCTATTCGATGGTGCTAATAGCTCGGAAAGAAGGCAACAGTTACATAAAGAACCCAAGCCCCAAGCCTGGCCCATTGGTGTGGCCCTCTCGGGGAAGTGTAGGATCAAATACCTCCTGCACTGAGCGCTGCCTTGTGTCTGTGTGTGCGATGAAGGCTACAAGCCAGCTGAGTGTTCAGCCAAGGAGAATGGCCGCGCAGGTGGCGCCCTGCCCTCAAGCTCGGAGTCTCAGGCACTGCCAGCCTTTCGCCCAGGTAGCAAGGCCTGAAGACCCCCTCTGAACTGTGTGCGTTCACAGAAGACACAGACGACAGCCTTTCGAGAGAGCAGCTCTTTTGCTTCTCAAATGGAAAAAAAAAAAAATCCCCAAAGGACACAAAAAACTCTTTGTCGAGAGGATGAGTTATCTTGGTTGAGTCCACAATACCAAATTACAGCTCCACTTGGGATCCGCCCCCAATTCTGTCCCCATGAGTTTCCATCCATGTGGACCCACCGAGTACTTGCTGCAGATGTTCCGTTCTGCAGTGCAGTCCAACTTGGCGATCTTGACCTCCGCCAAGCCAGGGAATTCCTTTTTAGAGAGTTCCTCCCAGGTAGGAGCCAGGTTCTTACAATGCCCGCACCTGGGGACAGAAGAGCGACAGCTTTGTTGAGGTCCCGTCAAGTTCACCCGCCTGCATTTCACTGCCCAGCCTGTTTCTTCTGTAGGAAGCAGCCGACAGCTGCCTAGAAGTTTATTAAACCGGCAGGTTCTCCCGCGGGGTGCGCTGACCTTCCCCCCTCCTGCACCTGCCCCTCCTCTCCCATCCCAAACACGGAATTCAAAGCCAAGCCAGAGCAGACTTTCCGATAACCTGACTGATAGCAACAAGATGGTCTGAAAACAGCTTCAGCTTTGAAACCATCTCTACGATACGGTAAGCTGGGGGCTCCCTGGTTTATGAATGTACCGTGAGCAGGAGGAGACGGGCAGGAAACACAACAGAAGACGCCAAACACTTTTTTAAAAAATCACCTGAATGCCAAAAACAGATTATATTTCTTATGGTCTTAAATGTTCAAAAGAACTTCAAAGCTTCCCTGAAGCTTCCGGGATGTGGTGTGAGCACCGAGGCCACTAAGTTTTGTTCAAACTCTCCTTCCACCTGTTACTACACCCCCTTCCTGACCATCTTCCCCTCTATGACCTGCTCCCCCTTCAGTGAAAGGGGCTCTTCTGTCCTTGTACGTGATCTAGACAGCTTTAGGTTTTTTTAAAAAAATAGAAAATACATGATAGTTTTAAAGGCATTATTTACTAGTGATGCTACTCTTTAAGAATCAAACCTGCGCAGGTCATACAGGTCACTCGTTAACCTTTCATCTCTGCTGTTACTGTATCTCATGAATACGCAGAATGAAACAAAGTGAGGAGCGAAAATGGCGTGCGTGCGTGTGTGTGTGTGTGTGTGTGTGTTTGTTCTGAAACTGGATCTCTCTCTCCTCAGCACTATTTTTCCAAATGGGCTGGTTCAAGACAAAGCGTTCTCCCCGTTCTACAGCTGAGGAAACTGGGTTCAAAGGACTTAAAGGGCATCCAAAGCCGCAGCGGTTCACGCCACATCCTGGAACCTATCGTCTTCCCACCGATCCCGGCTGCCGTGGTCTCGGGCTCCGAGCAGCCCATCTCTGCTCCGGTCCCCGAGGGCCATGGGCCAGGAAGGTCGGGTGACTGACACACGGCATGGCTCTGACGGAAAGCTGAGCGCTACTCGACTTCTCTACAACATCCAGAGAGACTGAGGGGCGAAGCTATTAATACCTCATGATGTTCACGGTGTTCTTAACCCCAGAAGCCATCTGTTTGGAAAAGTGCCCAGAGACCACAAAACTTCAGTGTTACGTGGCCACGATAATAAGTCTCCATTTTCGTTTTCTCCAGAGCAGACTGAACTTTAAGTTAACCTCATTCTCTATAACTTTATGAATACCACCAAACTTTAACATATATGACGATAACATTTCCTTTTTCCCTATAGCATAACTACATGTAAATGCAGTATCTGCCCAACGCTGAGTCCAGAGGGTTGGCCTATGAGCTGAAACATGGGATGTGACTCAAGTGCACGAGGACAAAGTTTCTAATTCAACAGCCACTTACCATGGGGCATAAAACTTGACGAAGGTTATGCCTTCTGCGATGGTTTCATCGAAGTTCTTTTCCGTCAATGCCAACACAGTGCCCTTGGGGGAGGGAAAAGCCACAATTCAAGTACACCACGTAGAGCAGAGCGGGGGTCATGCTTTGGGATCGCAGAAATACAAGTCCGTCATCTTTTAAAATGCTGTGTGATGTGCGCTCCGAGGCCACACACAAATACCTACACAACTCACTTTTCACAAGCTCCACAAAAGGGCGGTGACTCATCATCAGGTCCTGAGCCCAGGAGACGCTGCGTGGAGGGGACAGGACACGTCCAGCGTTCTGCCCCCAGCCAGCCCAGGCAGGTTCAGGTGCAGCCACTGTCTCCAGGGCTCCGGGTGGGCAGGGCCCAAGCGTGTGCCTCCCGGGCTTGGAGCCTCAGACACTGACCGAAGTCCAAGCTGACCGGCCTCCCTGAAGTCTGTACACACTGCTTTCCCCATCGACTCTATCGCTCTCATCCTGCAGATTCATAATTATCTTCTCTGTGTGACAGAAGGACCTTAGTCACACAAGCATAGGCAATATGTGCTTTACAGATAACAGGCTGCTTTCCATTTTTAAATTCAAAGCAAATGTGAAAACTGCTCATCTGAACTCAGGTTGGAGAATTCAGGGCAAAGGTGCCACAGGACAGTCTGCTCTAAAGCGATTCTGTCTTGAAGGCTCTTCACAGAATTACGTCTATGCGTTTCTCCATAAACGGATCTGTGATCCTCTCGTGAGAATATGGATGATGGGGACTTTCCTGGTGGTCCAGTGGTTAAGAATCCGCCTTCCAATTCAGGGGAACGTGGGTTCGAGCCCTGGGCGGGGAACTAAGATCCCACACGCTGCGGGGCAACTGAGGCCACACGCTCCAGAGCCCGCGCGACACAACCACCGAGCCCGCACGCCGTAAGGGAAGATCCTGCGTGCCTCAACGAAGACCCGATGCAGCCAAATAAATAAATAAAAAAAAAAAAAAGAATATGGATGATGTGTCACGTGGCAAAGTGTACCAGGGCTGCCCCACTCGAGTCCAGCACCAAGTACCATGTGCCTGTGACCAGGACGCAGGGGGGCTGAGGGGGCCATCCAGACGCTGCCATCTTTATGTCCAGAAACACGACACCACGCTCACTGAGAGACCCACTTAGCGGTGGAAAACCTTATTATAAATAGAAACCCTTCTGGGTTTGACAAAAACATCCACAGTATATAATTATACTCGATGTGGGGTGACCTTTATAACCACCATGACACACGCTCCCTTGACACGTGGTCCCTTAACTACGAAATCGTTTGTTTACTTCTTAAACCCAAACTTCAACTTTTAACTAACACCCACGCAGTCCCCAACCTACAAGGGTCCCACTAGGGGCCGGGCCTGGGGGCGGAGGCCCATCACAGCCCCACCCTGGGAGGATGGGGTAGGCGGCTGCTGGTTTTTCCAAGCCTGATGCCCGGGCCCTGGGCGTGACGGCCCCAGCGAGTCGCGATCGCTCCTGTAAAGGCTGGGGCTGGACAGTCACCGGGGAGGCGTCCTCCCCAGGACCAGGGCCGCCCTGCCCGCTGTCCCGGGTAAGAGCCTGACGTGCCGTGAAGTGTAGTTGTGTGAACTGAAGCGTCAACACAAGGATTCGGCTTTGGAAATAAATGGACAAACAGGCCTTACGGTTCTCAGCTAGGAAATCCGAGCACTGTTTTCCTGGGAAAACACTATTTTGACACCCCCGAATCATCTCATCTTCACCCACGGCTTCGGCATCGGTTTCTACCTACGGGAGCGGAGGCGGGAACCTCCCCGTCTAGACAGGCATCCGGCCTCAGCTCCGGACTCTTACCTGTCGCCACCTGCAGACCGCCACAGCCCTGGAACCAACACCTTGAAAATGGACCCACCCCCTCCCTCCCAACCCGGTCCTCATCTCACGCCTGGGACGCGCCTCCAGCCCGTCTCTCCCTCCCCTCCCCGATCCCCACTGCGCAGGGGGAGCTGGAACCCCTGCCCGCCGTCCCCGCCTCCTTCCTCTCCAGATACAGCGGTTTCTGTCTCGTCCACACAGGCTGCGGCCAGCCGGCTTCCTTAAAGTCCACATCGGCTCCAAGCCCTCCACTGGCTCCCTGCAGACCTGAGACCCCCGGCTGGCGGACAAGGCCCTCCGGAGGCCAGCTGCCGGCTCCCTCCGCGTCCCGCACGGTGCCCTTGGCCTCCTCGCACCCTCTTCACCCCCGCCAGCAGGCGGCCTTCCCCACGGCTCTCCGGCGGACACCGGCTCACCCTCACCCGTCTGGTGGCGCTCCCTGCCTCCCCGCCCCGCCTGCGTCGCAGCGCCGACATCTTCGCCTGTCTCCCCTTCCCACCCCCCACTCTTCACAAGCAGAAAACGACCTTATTCGCTTTGTGTCCTGGCGGCCTAGGACAGTGGCTGGAACGCGACAAGGGCTTGATAAACGCAGAACCAACAAACGTGGAACCTTACACTCTCTGAATATATGAAGAGGACACCTCGATAAGTCAGCGATCGTCTGGACAAATGAAATATCCTACAGTGATTTGCCTCTGACATTCCAACGCGCAGAGCCTTTCTGCCGCAGCTCTTTCAGGGGCCTTTACCACCTTGACTGCAGCAAGTTATGGACACGAACAGAACGGGCCCAAGAGGCAACAGCCCAGCTTTCACAGCAAATGCCTTCAAGTTAGTGAGGGCTGAATCAAAGGGAAGAACTGTCCAGAAACGTTGACACCAAATGCTCGCAGGATCCTTTGTCTCACACCCACTCCAGGTTCTTTAAAGGGAAGCTCTGTCTACGCTGACCCCCTAACAAGCATGTAAAAGGAGTTCAAGGAAACGCTGTGTTGGCAAGTAGACCCCAGCCCCCCACCCCCGTGAATGACCGCGTGCTGTGCCCACGCCGTCGCTGGGAGGTGGGAGCTGACCGTGCACCCACCTGGTCGGCCGCGGGCTCGGCGGCCAGCACGGGGGCCTCCGAGGGCTGGATGGGCTCCGGGGCACCCCGCCCCGTGCTCTGCAGCTGCGATGCCACGTACTCCCTCAGCGACTCCAGATCCCGCTTCCCCTTGTACTGATCAACCTGTCCGGAACACGGGCCACACGGAGACACGTCAGGGCTGTGAATCCCCGACCCTCCACCTGCCCATGCGCGACCCGCCCCCATCGGACGTCTCTGTCTGGGTGTCCCGGCTCTGGGGTGTCTGCTGCTCAAATGAGAAGGCAAAGCATAGGTGATCAACCGCAGTCTGGCTCTGGGCAAAGAACTTTACAGCGCCTTCCTTCTGCAGAGCTAAGGGTTTCCAAAGTCTGGGCGCTGCCCGTCGGCCAGGGACGAAGCCGGCGTAAGAGCCTTACCAAAAGCAAGCGCTGACCCCTCTCAAAGGTTGTAATCAGAGCAGTTACCCTAGGACCGTCGATTCGGCTTATTCTAGAGTTAACCCGAGCCAGCTGAGATGCTTCGGGAGTGCATGACGCCTGATGGTTTCTTTCAACCACCCAGGCCTTACCAACAAAGAGAAAGACATTCTCGCTCCGTGATGCGTATTCCTTTAAACCAGTGCCCAAACAATCTGTGCTGGCAACGCGCCACCCCTGTTAAACCACTCAGCCGTGGTTAAGACACACATCTTGTCTCAACACTTAGACCTGAAGACGTACCTTTTTGCCATCTCGGAACCAGAGGAGAGCAGGATAACCTCGGACCTGGTTTCCTGAACAGAGTTCATAGTGCTGTGTGCAATCAACCTAGAAACAGAGATCACGCGGCCAGTCAGTTTCTCCGTGAGCCTTCCTGGTAAATGGGCTCTTGGACACTCAGTACTTTTTCAAAGAAAGAAAATTTCTAAAACTCCCCATCTGTAGCATCTCCGCCAGCAAGTTGCAGCTTTTGGAGAGACTTTACCCCAAAATACACCTGAGCTTAGGGAGCAGAGTGATGGGATTTACTTTAGAGACATGATTTCTTTTCACTCAAAAATGCCAGTTTTTGGGGAGCAGTAGTTTACCCTGAGTAGGTTAGCAGATGGAGAAAGGGAGCGTAGCCTGACATCTGGAGAAGGGGCCGGCCAGCTGTCGTGGACAGAGACCCACGCCAGTCACAAAGCTAGCTCAGAAACGTATTCTCAGGTTCAGGAGTTTTAAATATGAGTATTTGGAATATAATAAAGATTAAAACTGAAAAGATGTCAAATTAAGTGTTTAACACACAACAGTGAAAAATTCATTTAACAACCATTACAATTTCCTAGGCATCTGCTCTGTGCCCAGCGTCATGCTCAGCATTTTACCGTCACCCTCACGACCGCCCCACAGTTAGAGCTCGTCTTGGTTTTGCAAAGCGGGAGACTGAGGTGTGGAGAAGCTGCTCGAGGGTGGCCGGCCAGGTCTGTCCGAATCCCACGTTTATGCTTTTGGCTATCTCACTGTGCTGGGCACATCATCTTACTAACTACAGTTCCTGAACACGCAGCATTACTTCTGTATACAAATCAGCCCCCGGCAAAGTAGAAAATGAGCTTTTTATAAAAGCAATTCAGGCAGGGTGTCTGGTAGGCGCTGGGGGATGGGCAGATTAAAAGTGCTTGAAGGCCCGGAAGCTGCTCTAGATATTTCCCGAAAACCCAGTTGTCAGGCATCACTTCTGGCTTCCCTACGTGAAGTGGGAAAGAATTCCAGGCAGCAGGGCAAGCCAGGGCTCCCCACGGGCGGGTCTTCTGCACGCAGGCTGCACACAGGGTGTGAGCGCAGAGCCGAAGGTCCTTTTAGGAAAGAGCTCTTGGGTGATTTCGAATGTGGATGGTCTCCAAGTACGTCCAGTGAACGTTCTCTAAGGCTCTGCCCCATATCTTTGCAGAAAGGGCTCTGGGGCTGCCAATTCAGAATTGGCCATTGCTTCAAAATAAACAAAGGAGCCAAAGCCATAATTTATCTCTAGACTGTGGAAAAGCCAGCACGCTCGAAACCAGGCTGCCATCTGTGAAGGTGAAATGAATTATCAAGTGGCACGCTAAACGGAATTAATAAATCAAGTTTGCGACTTTGTGCACAGAATGAATAATGGGCTACTCAGCTAATTAATCCAGCCAAAGGCGGTCTATTTCCGGTTTCATAAGGGCTTTCACTTACCTCGCCAATCTTGACCGCTTCGGAATGTTCAAGGCCCAGAGCCAGCTGCTCCCAGGTCGGAGCCAGAGCTTTGCAGTGGCCACACCACGGGGCGAAGAACTTGATAAAGTGGTCTCCTTCGGGGGCAGGGGAGGAAGGCAGGGGAAGGGAGAGGGAGTGTGATTTACATCCACCCAACTAGAGCGTGAATGGAAGCATCTCACCTTTGTCCTCCTGCAAAGCTCAGTTCAGGATGAACCCTTGAACTGGTAAAAAGTGACTCCCCATCAAATATGTCTCTATCCATGAGTTCGTAACGATCCTTAAAAACTAATCTGTCATCTCTGGAGGACAATAGGGACCCAACTCATTATTTGGAAAACGGGCAATAAAGGGAAAGAATCAGGCACTTAGCCTGTCTTTCCCACGTGAACTGCACCGCCGAACAACCAAGTGATAAACGAGGGCGAGTGTCTCTTGCTGTAAAAATGAACAAGGGATGCTTGGATTACAGCAGCAGGCTTTGCATCCCTCGTGAGTTACGGCTCTAGGCGGTGACGGACGAGGCCACTGACATCACAGAGAGACTTCCCAGCTATGCAGTCTTGCTCACACCCCCCAAAACATCAAACAGAAAGTGATAAAGTCCCTAGATTCAACGGCCAACTCACAGGGAACAGAGACAGCAGGGTGACGTGGGCAGGGCAACTGTACTCCACACCATGAAGCAAGCGGCGGTTTCCCTACAGTCAGGGCAGTGCCTTTTGGGGGGCGGGGGGAGGGCTGGGACGGGGCACGGGAAGCGAGCAGTTTTCTGTCTTGTGCTGGGTGACCGCTCTATGACCATTCACTACACCCTACACTGTTTTCTGTATCTGGGTTTTATTTCACAATAAGATAGAAGATCCAAAAAGACTGAATGTCACTCCCTTGGCTAGGAAAAAAACAAGCCTCACAACATCATGATTTAGGCACTGAAAACTTTTATCTCGGCTCTTCTACCTTGACCAGCCTTGGGCCAAAAAGGTGTCAGGCTGAGACCAAACCGAAATCAGGCTGTGGCCAGGGAGAGGACCAACCAACGGACGCTGACGTGTGACTCAGGCTCGGAGTCGGACTCTGCCATGGCAACGCTCACGGCGGCACCTTGTCCCCACGGCAATGATGCGTTCGCGGGAAATGGGGAAAAACTTGCTTCAAAATCAATACTGTAGGGCTTCCCTGGTGGCGCAGCGGTTGAGAATCTGCCTGCCAATGCAGGGGACACGGGTTCGAGCCCTGGTCTGGGAAGATCCCACATGCCGCGGAGCAACTGGGCCCGTGAGCCACACTTACTGAGCCTGTGCGTCTGGAGCCTGTGCTCCGCAACAAGAGAGGCCGTGATAGTGAGAGGCCCGCGCACCGCGATGAAGAGTGGCCCCTACTTGCCGCAACTAGAGAAAGCCCTAGCGCAGAAACGAAGACTCAACACAGTCATAAATAAATAAATAAAAAGAACGTGAATTTCTTTAAAAAAAAAAAATCAATACTGTAAATCCACTACACTCCAATTAAGAAATTTAAATAAAAACATTTTAAATATACATGAGCAGCTGATCTGCAAGACTGAAACCACGTCTCCAGACAGGTGTGTCGCTACTTTGTGCTGTGAGGTGGAGACAGGAGGTCCAGGGCCTCCTGGAGCATCAAGAGGAGCTGAGTCAGGGCGGGGCCGCACTGCTCTCCGAGGAGAGACCCTCATGCCAGCAGCACGAGGCCGCGGCGTGTGGGGACACGGCCCCTTGGCGGGCGACTTGCTCAGGGAGGGTCAGGGCTGGGCTTCAGACGGCGGTCCGTCACGGGGTGGCTCCGGGAGCGCATCCTGCAGGGAGCCCAAGCCCGTCTCAAATTAGAGCGGCTCCCCTTAGGATAGAAGCCCTGTCAGAGCATCTGTACCAATGAACTAGCCGCCTTTAACTAAAAGCGGCTGAAAGCATCACAACAAGCGATGTCAGACCTTAAACGGGGTGTATTTCAACTCCCAGCAAGCAGGAAGTTTCAGGGCCCGACACAATTTTATGCCCTTTTAAGAGCGTTTCCAACCCCGTCTCCCAGGAGGATTTCTCTCCATGACAGCATCTGAGAGGGGAGGTCAGCAAGGAGGCTGAATTCACTTTCAAGCCCTTCACTGCGGAGCCCACGCTTCCGAACGCGTGAAGAAAGGCCTTATACGTTATTCACATTAGAAACCGTACTCAGGTCATTCTGACATTTAGGAGACTATTTTCAAAAAATGAGATTTGGTATCAAAAAATATTTTAAGTGTAAAGAACACCTATGCTGATTCGATTCGTGTGTTATAATGGTCCCAATAAATTCTGGTTTAAACAGGTAAGAGAAACCTTTGTTTCTGCCTCAGGTCAATAAGCATATGATTAACATTAACATAAACACATTCTTCTCCAAGGACGCAATGTCCAGCCAGTACACAAGTAGGTGCACCCACTCACCATCAGTGAGCTTTCCACACCTGAGGCTTTAGCTTAGTATTAGAACTGGCCTATCCCTAAGGACAGAGACAAAAGGAGAAATCGTCTCCGAGAGGAAGAGCATTCAACACTGATGTCAAAAACAAAACAAAACAAACAAACAAAAAAAAAAACACTGATGTCATCGGGGTTGGGGGAGAGAAGCTCTCGACAAGCGCCACCCATGCTGCGACCCACGAGCCCTCAAGCGGCAAGAGGAAAAGCCAGGCCCCCCAGGAGGACGGCCCGGGCAGGGGTGCCCAGAGGTGCAGACCCAGCGCGCCCGCCCGCCTACCTTGTGCCACGTGCGCCTCAAAGTTGCTGGCCGAGAGCTCGTACAGGCCCTGCTTGAGCTCGGGGGCTTGGGGCGGCCCCACCTCGGGCTCCGGCGTCTGGTGGGAAGAGACGGAACAAGAGTCACTGGGCGTTGTGTGTGTGAAGACCCAGTGGAGCCCATGGAGGCTTCTGTCTGGAACCTTCTACGCTCTCCTCCCTCCCCTGCCACCTTGAGGCTTCGAGGGACGCTGCTGTGTTGAGGTGGCGCCCCGGGCAAAGAAGCGACTTTGTCACCCTCGGCAAATGCTCGAGGACCTATGCTCCAGGCAGCGGGGTGACGGCCTCCCTGCCCCAACCTGTCCTTTGCTGTCCCCAAACCCTACCCAACAGAGCAGACAAACTGAAGGATGGGCCACCCCAAACCAGCACCCTGTCCCATCCTTTGAAACATGACCTGAGACGTCTTGTAGAATACGGAAGGAAGCAGCCCCCGAAGACACAGAGGGAGCAAAAGGGACACAACAGGGAACAGAAAACCATCAGAGAACAGGAGGGCCCGGCCATCCTTTATCTACACAAACGTAAGAAAACCTGTGAAGGAAGGTAAAACTCTGAAGGGCTGATAAAAGAGAAAAGGTGACGAGAAAGAAAATTCAGGTGGATGGAAGGCAGCAAAGAGAAAACCACAGGGCAAACATGGGCTGCACTTTTAAACAAAAATATAGTTCATGGGGCTAAGTTTGGGACAGAAACACACAGTGAACGGACAAGAAGTGGCGTTTCTCCAGTACCTGGCAGACACCAGCGTGACAACTAATTACTAACCACTCTACCACACCATTCGAAATGTCTCAATTGTTTAGGCCGACACAGCCACGGCCTGCAAGCAGAGGTGAAGAGAAGACCACTGAATCCCCACTGTGCTATAGACACGTGGGTGTGTATTACTCAGTTTTTATCTAGCGGTCCATATTTCTATTAAAAAGAATATCTAAGTTAAGTCTTTAAAAGCTTTCAAAGTGCTGACAACTCAAAGCTGGGCAGTAAAGCACCATGAAGTTTTCTTTTCCACTGCTGGCTTGACAAAACTTTCAAAGTGCTAAGTACCCAGACAAAAGGATGCCCAAGAGTGATGGCTAAGTGAACAGTCAGTTAAGTTCCAATAACGTGAAACAAAAGACTATATGTCACCCTGTATAAAATCTTCAAAGGGCTTGCAGTAGTAAAATGTCCATTTATGGTACCGAAGGAGCACGTCCCTTGGTGGCACGCAGGGATGGCCATTCTGGGAACACCACAGTGTATCACAGAATGGGCACCCTCCCCTCTCCCCGGGCTGGTGACAATGTGGGCTTACAGAGTCAAGAAAGCAATCCGGCAGTATTCATCAGGAGCCATAAAAGTGGTCTTGCTTTTTTATTTTTTGCCTTGCAATTTTATGTCTGGGAATATATTCTAAAAAGTCACTCCAAAGTAGAAAATAAAAAACGTCCTTTACAAAGATAAAAATGTTTCTTATAGCATTTCTGATGACAGAAAAATTATACATAACCTAAATATCTATGGACAGAGAAGAGCTGAATTATGGCAAATCCATGAGATAAAGATGATTCAACTATATAAAAAGATCGTTAATGAAATGAACCATGTTTATTTGATTATGACTGTTTAAGGAAAAAATACAGAAGGAAACATGGAAATATCAAAATTGGGGTAAAATTTAAGAAATGGCAGGTTTTCTTTTCTTTGACTTCCTTTAATACTGCCATAATGCTAGGAAGGAAAAATCTAAATTTATCCTGTTTAAAGATGAAAATGTATATATTAAGTTATTTAGATATAAATACAGATGAAGAAGTTTTTAAAAAGTTTTTGCTTATAAGGCAAAATTCATATTGAAAAGAACTTCGGTTTGCAATATGAAGTGTGAATATTTGAACTTTTCTATAAGGCGGCACCCTGTCATCATTTCTAGCAATTATCTGAGATCCCCACTGCTCTGAGACACAAAGATATGGCCAGTGGGTAACTGAGGTCTCAGGTGGGGAGGGGTGGGTTCCATGTGGCCACGCCCCCAGGGTACCCCCCTGAGGATGGCTATGTGAGCCTCAGCCTGGCTGCCCCGTCCCCAGCCTGTGCTTTGGGCTCCGCTCCCCAGAAAGACGTTCGGCTCCTGAGATGAAGCCTTTCTGCCATCCTGACACTGGCAGATGGTTTCTTGAATAAAGTCATCATAGAAGACTGGCTTTTTGCTGAAAAGTGTACTTTAAATGTTTTTGGAGACCATGAACTCCCCTTTAAAACTGGCTTCCTCCCCTCAGAGGACATTTCCACACACAAAAAAAAACAACTTGAAGTTTAAATCTATGTGAAAGTTACACCTGCTCCTCCAGCTTTCTTGCCATGACAGAGATGCAAATTTACTCTCTGCGAGGTTTGTGGTTTTCCCTGTTCCCTAAAATTAGACACGTCTCTCTGGTCAACACTTATTCAATACCGTATGCCGACATTCTTCTCCATGTGGTTCTAAACTTTTAAAAATGTGAGGTAAAGTAGCACTTGGGAAGCAGCTGGGTTTCTGATCAGCTGTGACCTCTACACAGAATCTGGGGGACAGCTGAAGGACCACACCCTGGAAGATGACACCGACAGCATCAGGGCCCCCAAAAGACCCCTGGAGCACAGACAACCTTCAAGTCAGGGAACGCCTACCTGATGCAATACCCCAGTCTAGTCCAGTGTTGAACTGGAAATTACATTCAGAGACTTCGGATGCTCTTAATATTTCATCAGAAACGTACAGCATGGGAACACTGGCCATCTCTCTATCCCCGTCAAAATACAGCTCAGCCTCTGTGGGCCTGAGCATTCAGCATTAATCCGAAAGCACCACACACGAAGGGACACTTAACTGCAGGGCTCATGATCGTAGTGATTTGTAACAAAATTAAGACTCCTAACATCAGCTGGAGGAGGATTACAGGTTTTTCTTTTTAACACTCTACATATACTTATGTCTTTAAAAAATATCTCAGTAACACAACATTGTAAATCAACTATACTTCAATTTAAAAAAAAAAATCTCAGAAATCATACAGTTTCCACAATTTCCCGATATTATCCTTAGAGCGGGGGAGGCCATTAAGACGCGGAGAGTATGAAGAGTATTGAATTCTGTTATCAGCAAAGCCACTTAGGGCCGTGGGGCTGAGGGTTGAGAAGAAAAGGGAAGATTCACACTGTGGGTACCGCCCTCGCCCTCGGGAGCGAGGTCCCGGGGGAGGAAGGGCGAGGGCCTGGCCCTGACCCTGGGTGGCCACGAGTCCATCTCGGGTGCTGAGGAATTACTGTGAGCTGAATTACATGTGAAGTGGGCACAGAGGGTATGTTAAAAAGTAGCAAGTCCTCATCTGTGGGCTGCCTCCTGAAATATTTACAAATGACACTGACTGTGCAGCCAAACGTGGGGCGGGGAAGCAGGGGAGACAAAATAAGGCCCACAAAATGGGAACCACTGTCACGGCTCGGGCGGGCCCGCGGGGCCATCTTCCCTACCCTCCTGCCCATCGTCCAGCAGACTCTTCTTTCTACTCTGGTGCCTGTTTGAACTTTTCCGTAACAAAAAGTTGTTAAAAGTTCATCTTTTCCCACTTACATAAGGTACTTAGAGGAGCCAAATTCGCAGAGGGAGAAAGTAGAGTGCTGGGCGCCAGGGACTGCGGAGGGGGAGGGGGAGTTGGTGTTTAATGGGGACAGGGTCCCCCTTCGG
This sequence comes from Eschrichtius robustus, assembly GCF_028021215.1. Taxonomy (NCBI): domain Eukaryota; kingdom Metazoa; phylum Chordata; class Mammalia; order Artiodactyla; family Eschrichtiidae; genus Eschrichtius; species Eschrichtius robustus. The sequence continues at coordinate 102,995,329 of NC_090835.1, read as the reverse complement.
GAAGGCGGAAAATTTCTGTGCATGGATGGTGGTGACGCTGGCACCACGTTCTGAATGTATTTATACCACTGAATTGTACGCTGAAAAATATAGTTAACAGGGCAGATTTTATAGTGTGTGTATTTTATCACAATAAAAAGAAAAACTGAGAAGAAAAGAAAAGTGAATCTTTACTTATGATAAAAGTTGCTTTAAGATGGTACTTAAACTGGCCTCTTGACTACCCCAAAAATGTAGGAAGAAAGAGGGGGCGGCTTTGTGTGCACTCACGGGGGGCTCCTCGTTCAGTGTCTGCAGCATCCAGTTTTCCAGGGCCTGAAAATCCCGGGGACCCTGGTACTTCACAGCTTCTTGGCCAGGCCTGAAAAACTTCAAGCTGAAAGAGTAACAGAGGATTAGTTGCAGTAGATTTTAAAGCACTTCAAACCACTCTGAGCAGAGAGCAAACTCGGTTAGTGGAACGATCATAAAAATGAGGTGTCGGCGGGCTGCAGCCAGCACACCCCTGCCCGTCTCTGATAATACTTGGAAAAGAAAGAAATGTTCTAGGCGATAACATATTCACTTAATCCTGAACTTTTAGAAGTTTCTTATATTATTCTTAAAAAACAAAACCGGGGTGAACACATCAGGCCATGAGTTAAACCCAAGCTATGAGGGTTCAGGTGCGCAGAACTCTCTAGCTTTCCCCTGCCCCATATTTGTTATCCTTCCCCGGCTTCAGTAGTTTTTATGTTCTGCATTTTGAAAAACAACTTACAACTTATAGTAGAAATAGCATTGTTCTGCAGTAAATGTATTTCCAGGATACACTGTCAGCTATTCAACTCTTGCAACGCGTGACTATCCAGCTACTGGGAGAGTTCAAGTTTCCAACTATAAGGACAACCTTGACATTGGTTGATACGGCCCATTCACTTGCCCCCAGAGAAGGAATCTTTTCTATCTTCCACACATACTAGGTATCTGCAGACACAGCAAGGAGCTCTGCCTTTGGAGGGGAGCAAAGACATCACCAGAGGCCGAGATGAACACGTCCAGACCCTGCGTCACTCCACTGGTGACGGGACAACACGGTCTAGATAAAACTTAACAGAAGGCATCAAGGAATGGGGGGAGGGGAGGGAATAATTCTTCTACTGACAGAATTAATAGAAGGTGGCAGGATGGAGGGGGAAATATGGCTACTGACAGGAAACGCACACAGGCTAGCATTCAGGGGCGAGCCTACTCATCTAAAACACCCCTAACGCTTCCTGGCACGTACGTGGGTTTTGTTAAGAGATGCCCAACGCACAGTGTCAGAGTGCGAGAAGTTAAAGATACGCAGAAATCAAACTGTGGGTTTGGATAGCTAGTCCCACAAAGGTCTTAAAATGAAGTTTCACACCAAACAAGAAAACCAACACACTGGCTGTAGAAGGCATTCAGGTGAAAATGGGCTTACTGGCCTCACCCAGAAGCTCAGATCATGTGATGGGCTAGGGGACATCCCAATGTGTCTCCAATGAAGAATATATGTCCCCTTCCCTAGCAGCTTATACTCATATAACCATCACAAAAAGACACAATCTAACTCGATTTGGCCAGTATGTCCCTTCCTTCACGATGTTTAACACTTCAAGCGACCCCAAAGCAGGCTCTCAGACTGTGAACACCCGCATCCACCACCTTGAGATGCTCTGGAAACGTAAGCTGTGCCCACAAAGGACTAGAGGCGGCTACTGTCCCTCTCCACTCCCTCCCTCTCTCCCCACTGCCTCCCTCCACCAAAGCGCTTCCGGATGGAAACGAGTGGATCCTCAAAACATCAGACAGGAATAAAGACGCAGACGTAGAGAATGGACTTGAGGACACGGGGAGGGGGCAGGGTAAGCTGGGACGAAGTGAGAGAGTGGCATGGACATATATACACTACCAAGTGTAAAATAGATAGCTAGTGGGAAGCAGCTGCATAGCACAGGGAGATCAGCTCGGTGCTTTGTGACCACCTAGAGGGGTGGGACAGGGAGGGTGGGAGGGAGACGCAAGAGGGAGGAGATATGGGGATATAAGTATATGTATAGCTGACTCGCTTTGTTATACAGCAGAAACTAACACGCCACTGTAAAGCAATTATACTCCAATAAAGATGTTAAAAAAGAAAGACAATCTGAAGACTTAAATATTAATTGTAACAATAAACCTATCTAAGAATTTTTAAAAAATCAGAAATCAGGCCAGGCGTTGTTGAACCCATCCTCCATTTCTTTGCTAAGGTTAAAATGCAGTAAAACCTAATCTGTGACTTTTTCCTCATGTGGTGTACACTGAGCGAAGCAAAACTGATTTTTAAAATCTCTTCCTGTTGTTGGATTAAAAATCTTTCTAACCAGCTCAAGTCTGAGATTCGGGTTAAGTTCATAGAGCCTAGGGAGGGCACAGCTTCCCTCACGGGGCATCTGACTTCATTCTCACTGTAGATGGAGATGAAGGCAGCAATGCAGAGCGGGCCATGGGGTTCATGCCCCAAGTACAGCCCCAAACTCTTCTGCTGTTACCAAACCTCCACACAGGCACTTGTTTTCCTGGTGATCTGTTCCTCAGTCAAGGAGACTGCAGGGGAAAAGATCCACGTTGCTGGGTCCCTCTGGAAAACGGCATGATGGAAGTTCTACTACTATAGATGAGATGGTGTTATGGGTCGAATTGTGTCCCCAAAAAGATTTGCTGAAGTCCTAACCCACGCTACCATGGAATGTGACCTTATTTAGAAATAGGATTTGCATAGAGGCAATCAAGTTAAAATGCGGTCATGAAGGTGGGCCCTAATCCAGTACGTATAGAAAGGGGAAATTCAGACACAGAGAGAGACATGCAAACAGCAGAAGGCCAAGTTAAGAAGAAGGACCGGCGTGATGTTTCTACAAGTCAAGGAACACCAAAGACTGCCCTCCAACCACCAGGAGCCAGGAAGAGGCAAGGAAGGACCCCTGACAGGTTCCAGAGGCAGCACGGCACTGCTGATGCCTTGATTTCGGGCTTCTGGCCTCCGGAACTGTGAGAGAATACGTTTCTATTCTTTTCAGTGGCACTCTGCATGGCAGCCCTAGGGAACTTCCTTCAGCCCTGCCCCTGCCAGCATTTTCCCAGATGATAAAGATTCTTTACTGGCTCAACAGGAAGACCTCAAAACATCTTCCCGAGCACAGGCAGCCTTCTCCAGGGACCTGGGAACCCAAACTCCCTCCCTCTCCAATCCTTTACTCCAGTTAAAGGTGACAGGGGAGGGATGACATAAAAGCTAATGTGCTGACACCCCGCCCCGCAACCCGCCTCGGCATTTACATCACCCTCTGATTCAGGCCTCGAAACATCCCTCGAAGTAAAAGCTCACACAGGTACATCTATGAATGCCCTAAGGCCACTACATTTTATGCAGCATGCCCCTACCTCCTGCATTCTGTGAAAAAAAAATCTGTTCTCGGGGGCTTCCCTGGTGGCGCAGTGGTTGAGAATCTGCCTGCCGGTGCAGGGGACACGGGTTCGAGCCCTGGTCTGGGAAGATCCCACATGCCGCGGAGCAACTGGGCCCGTGAGCCACAATTGCTGAGCCTGCGCGTCTGGAGCCTGTGCTCCGCAACAAAGAGAGGCCGCGACAGTGGGAGGCCCGCGCACCGCGATGAGGAGTGGCCCCCACTTGCCACAACTGGAGAAAGCCCTCGCACAGAAACGAAGACCCAACACAGCCATAAATGAATAAAAAAAAAAAAAAAAAAATCTGTTCTCGGGCTGTGACGGTCACGAGGTTCCTTCCCGAACCATGTAGTGGGAGCTCATTGTATTGTATAGTTCTTTCTAACAACACAAAACCAGTGCATGGTTTTCTCGGGGAGACCATATCTTCTAAAACACAAATCAGGACACCTGATCCAACATGGATCTTTCAGCATCTGTGAACAGCATCTGTGGAGTAACTCATGTTGCAGCCAGGGAGCTCGTGTGACTGGGTGCAGGCGGGACCCTCTACTCTCTCCCTGACACTTGTCCTCTCAGCCCTATGACTGGTCCTGTTTCACCTTCCTTCTGGCGTGGTTTACGGCGCACAGAGCCACAGGGCCACACACAGCCGGCTGTTTAAGAGTGGACACCACGGCCACCCATCTCTGTTGCTCCTGTGCCTTGAAAGTAACAGGCTCTCAACAGGTAACTGGTCCCACTTCCCACTGGCTGCTTCCCTGGGATGCTCTTCATACAAGCAGAGTTTACTTTAAAGGCAACGCAGCGGAGCACAGGACAGTGATGCCAACAGGTAGGTACGTAGAGCAGGAAATTTTGTCTCTTTTGCTCTGATTTGATGTACCCTTGAGTTACTGCGCTCACATTAGCAAGCAGTCACCAAAGACCAAGAGTTCCAGAGCCCTTTATGGAAATGCCAAATCTCCAAAGGTTAGAGGAAACCTTAACATTATTGGGCATGTTCAGATCGGTATCTACACACACGTTACTACACACGGCAATGTTATGGGGGGGTGGGTGTCAGCATCCTACTTCAGACTCAGAGGTTGAGGAACGTGCGTGGTCAGAGCTGCAGGATAAGTAGACGGTAGAGCTGGGGTCCAAACCGTGGCATCCAGGTTCCAGCCCAGAGCTCCTGCCATTTTCCATGCGGCCTCTCAAGTTTGAAGATCAGCTCGGGTTTCCCATAGGATTGACTTCATTTGTCAATCTGAACAAATGTTTTGGGACCTGCAGTGCCCAACCCCTCCCCCATCCTTCTGGAAACAGCATCTTCCCTTTCTTGGAGAAGCGCTCTTCACTCCACCAGTAAATGTTGAGTCTGAACGGGGCTGCCGTCTTCCGACAAGATCCTGCCTCTCGGGTCACAAAGATGGTTTCTGGAATGAACACTCCATCCAAGCTGGGCCAGTCGGCGATGGGCCCAAGTCCACCATGGCAACAGAGGGATGCCGAGCGGGGAGTCACCTCAAGGGGTGGGAGGGCAGAAAGACAGACCTCCGAACCCATGGAGCCGAGTCTCAGAGGCTCCCCCCACAGCCTTCAAATTAACTCCCTCTTTTGTTCATTAAGCCAGTTTCAATTTCTGTTCTTAAAACCAAAGAACTATTTTAACTGTCAAGGAAGTAGGTAGCAAGTATCACTTGTCAGAACGGCTGCACCTTCTTTCCAACAAAAACAGCCTGTGTGCTAGTCACGTGGGAAATAACTCTAGTAAGGAGGCTTAAGATTTAACAGAGTGACCAAAAATTCAGACGAAAATTCATGACAGTCGGTGCTCATCGTGTAAACGTGCATGTGAATGTCAAACGTGACAGGACCTCATGGAGGATGCCATTTTTGTCTGGCAGACACGTTCTTTTATAAACAGGAAAACTCGACTGATTAGTTAAAGGCTTTTCCCAAACAAAGTTAAAAAAAGGCACCTAATACACACACGGTGTAAATATAACCTTTCCCTAACAACAGGGAATGCCTGCTCAAAGTCGGCATCTCCTCACTCCTCAGAACTACAAAGAAGGTGCTAAAAGTTTAGCTTGAACTTTCTTGGCCGAACGCGGCTGGCAAAAAGCCGAGGAAGACCTGGTGGATACAGGATGCGCGCGCCCGTCACTTACGTGGGGTACCCGCGCACGCCCTGGGCGGAGCACAAGTCCGAGTCGGCTGTGCAGTCGACCTTGGCCACGTACACCTTGGCGTCCTCCATGCTGTTGTACTTGTCTCCCAGGTCGTTCCAGGTAGGCTGCAGCCGCTGGCAGTGTCCACACCTGTAGCGAGGCGACAGTAACAAGCACGCTGAGCGCCGGAGTCAGAGGGTGCCTGACCCACCCCCTCAGCCATCTCCTAGGGCAGCGGGGCTCTCTGATCCAACCCCTTCTTCACGCTGCAGTGGAGACGGAGCCGGACAGCTCACAGTGTCTGCAGAACCTTGCTCCCCTGCTTAAACCCTCCGGAGAGACCCCGCATTGTTCGCAGCGTGAAATCAAAACTTAGCTAGGCGCCGTGCCCGATCCCCCTCGATCTGGCCCCTGCTGACCTCCCACCTGACCTCTATGCACACTGCCCTCCTTCCCTTGCTGCCCACCGCTGCGCCATGCTGCTGAGTTTCCAGGTTCCTGAAAGGGCCGTAGCTTGGCCGGGCCCTAGGAATCAGCACACTCTTGTCTCTGACACTTCCTCCTTAAACCCACCTGGCTCATTCCTATTTGTTCAGTTTGGGTGTCACTTCCTCCAGGAAGTCAGCCCTGACTCCCAGGCTGTGTGGTGTCCACTCTCTTCTCCCTCTTCTGGAGAGCTCCCTCGCTCTGCCTCTGTGGCAGTGGCTCAGCACTTTCCCTCGCCATGGCTCCTTTACGGTCAGGTCTCCTCTACCATGTAACCGAGTCTCTCCAAATGCAAGGCAGCCTCGAAATGAAATCAGTTCTGCATTCTCTCCAGTGAGAAGCATAAAAAAAGCTTATGGCCACCCCAAACTTCTAAATTTGATATACGCAAACATACACTTATAATATTCATTGTATGAATTTAACTATACACAAACATTATGGCATGTGGAGGTTTTTTCCCCATTCACCTGGTAAGTGTGTATTCATGATGTCTATGATGTAACTACTTGCTGTATTGCTTTCTAAAGTGTGGTAAGAACACCCAACACTTAATAACTGAGTTCATCCTCAAAATAATTTCTCAATAAAATCAGCGTTAAATCTCCTTGCCTCTTTTCTTTTCTGACAGATGACCTCACCAGGAAGCACCTAAAGGAAGCACTGGAAAATTCTGCTTCAAGCTAACCTGTCTTCCCTAAGCACTTTCTTGGCCAGAGAAGAGAATCCTGCTTTATAAGAGGTTCAAATACAATACGAATCCCTCTTTGCTGGAAGACAATTGTGAGGGAAAACCCCTGCTAGATTTAAGTATATATGGCACAAGAAGACAAGCATCATCCTTTCTACAACTGGATCCCCAGTGTCTGGCACGTACTAAGTGCTTGGCAATCTCTTAGTGATGGATCCATGGGTGCCGTGCAGTTGGCACTTCTGGGTTTGGACCCCTGGGGCTACAGCACGAACCTCTGAGCCAGCAGCTGCATTCAGAGGCAGTTTGTGGTCACGTAACAGAGCAAAGCCACCTGGTCCTTTCGAGGAGGCGGCTCCAACCTTGACCTCATTGTCACCAGATTCAATGTGACCTGAAAACTGGCCATAGAGAAGCTATGACCTGATGCTGGCACAAGATCTACAGCAGTAGGACAACCCTGCCTCTGCCCAGGTCAGAGCAAATACACACAGATCAATGTTTTCATTAGCTCCTGCCCCCAAATCACACATGGGCTCCCAACATTCCAGAAACTGAAATGGAAAGAGGAGGGGCAGCCCACAGTGTATTCCATCTGAGCTCCAATCTGCTCTTAAAGTCTAACTTTTAAATGTTGTCATAGAAACCCACACATCTCTATTTAAACATTTCACAGTAGACTATTAAGAAGCAAACAAAAACTTTACAAGTTACTTTTTCTGGGAGCATCCACCTAAAAGTCTATAAGCCACACACAATGAAACATTACATTACTTTAAGGAATGTACTTAATACCAAGTGCCCGGTCCTCTCCCTCACTCAGCCCAGGACTAGCAGGTGAGTATTACAGAGACTCCAAAATTAAAACTCCACTGGCACTGCACGGACCTACGATGTCTACATGTCAGTTTTTCTTTAAAATATAAGGAAAAAAATCCATGGGCAGATTTATTCCACAAAAATAGGCTTCACTTAAGTAGGGTATTTAATTGGAATAGCTACTCTGAGAATACCCTTCACAAAGTAACTATCGATATCCATTATTTTACACTACAAAGTATTTTCTATACCACTGGTAGTTCTAAAAATTCACCTCTTGGTTCTTGGGAACTGGAAACACAATTTATCTATGGGACAGCTCTGACCCAGACCAAAAGTGCTGATTTAACTCCAAATGAACTGAAATACAGTCATCATCTGAACATGGGGAGGAAGAGAAAAAGTTTCCTCCAACTTCCACCAGCACATTTTCTGAACAGGCCGTTTTTCTTGGGCATCTTCTCCCTATTCTTTCCTGCATCCCCTTCCCACATCTCAAGGAGCCTCCTCCGCTCTGGGGGAGAATGCCAAATTCTGCAGTAAAGCCTGCAAAGGGCCTTGGGCCCGAAGACGGGCTGTCTGCTCCGCCCACAGAGGACCCCCTTCAGCGGGCATCTTGGCCCTAGGAGGAAGGCACTCAGTCCCTGTGCCCCTGCGAATGACGGGAAGGCTTTCTGTAGGACAACCCACAGGGCAGGTGTCTCTGGGTTTGGCACCGAGGCCACACCAAAGCCCCCCCGCCCCCGCGCCGAGAACCACGGCGAGGGGGACCGTCTGCTCAACGTAGTGACTTTTCCCACCTCACACTTTGCAGACGACCAGGCCCCCAAGAGAGCAGGGAGGAGCAGGTGCCAGAGGACGGCCCTGGGTCCGGGGCCAGTGGCTCCCGTCACCGCGAGCACAGCTCCCCACCGCCCCGGGGCTGCGGACGGGCCCCCAGAACCCGCACTGCTCTCCACCCCCCGGGGGAGCGCAGGAACCCTCTTCTGCCTGGGCCACCCCTTCCCGCAGGGTGGGAAATCACGCCTTGTGAGTCCCTGTGTTTCAATTAAACCCGCAGGCCGGAGGTCTGCCGTGCGGCGAGCGAACCACCTCCGAAGTCCAAGTGTGCACGCCGGGCGCCTGGTCGCCGGGGCGACCGCACGTGGCCTCCGGGTCCCGGCGCACCGCAGGCCGCTGCCTCCGGCCGGCGCAGAAGTTTGGGGCCGGGGGACGGACGGGTTCCGAGCTCCCAGCGGCCCCGAAGGGCGACGACCCCTTCCCCTCCCCCGGTGCGGGGATCGGAGGAGGGGGCGCGGGAGCCGGAGCCGCGGCCTTTTCCGGCTCGGCCCTCGGGGACCGCCCCCTCCTGCTCCACCCCGGCCCTCGCGCCACGTCAGCCGCGAGCGCCCGGCGCGTGCCGCCCCCCGGCCCGGAAGACCCTCAGCCCCTCGCCGGGCGCCCCCAGGCCGAGGCCCCGCGCCCCCCGCGCGCACAGCGCGGGGCCCGGGCCCGACCCGCGCCCGCGGAGCCCGAGGCGGGCGGTGCGGCCAGTTACCAGGGCGCGAAGAACATGACGAAGTGCGCGGCGCTGTGGATGCCGTGCGTGAACATGTCGGCCGTGTACAGGTACTTGGCGTGCGGGTCCTGCCCGTCCCCGCCGTCGGCCGCGGGGAGCCCGTCCGCCGCCGCCCCCGGCTCCTGGGCCCAGGCGCCCCCGCGCCCGCCGCCGGCGTCCAGCAGCAGCAGCAGCAGCAGCAGAGGCGCGGCCGGCGCCAGGGCCCGGGGCCGCGGCGGGAGGAGGCCTCCAGCGCGCGCAGACATCACGGCTGGCTGGGCGCGCTCTCGCCGCGGCGGCCAGTTACCTCCGCGCCGCCCGCCCCGCCCCCCGCCCCGGAGAGGCCCCGCCCGCGCCCCGCCCCTCCCGGCGCGCCCGGAGAGCTGGCTGGGAGCCCGCGGAAGGAGGGGGTCCGGGCCCCCGACAGCCTTCCGTGCCCGGCCTCCAGCACTTCCCGGGACGGCTTGGGTTACTCCCGCGGGGCGCTGCGCCTCCCCAAACCCAGGCTCTGCCCGCTCTGGCCTGGAGCGGGGCTGAGTGTTGGAGCGCCGGGAGGCCACAGAGGGGGATGTCAGCCTCGGTTCATCTCAACGTACACAAAGACCCCCGGGATTTCAGGCAAAAGGAAGAAAGAGCTGCTGTCAGCAGAATTCAGGAAACTGAGCAGAATGGGCGGGGTTTACACCTGAATGAGTCAAATTCTTGGCTGGACCTCAGCTGTGATTCTGGGCCTGAGCTCAGGGACGTGATGAAAACCCGCTTACCAAGAGAAACCCTTGCGGGTGTGCCCTGCCCTGCCTTACCTTGAGGGTGAGAAGGAGAAAAGCTCAAACCGCCCTCTTAGACACTAATCCCGCAGGGCTCCTCCTCCAAAAACGCCTGGCTGGCGTCCTATAGTGCCCTAACTCCCCAACTGCATCAAGGCTATAAAGACACGCCTACTCTGGCTGCACTGCCTCCCGTGGAAAGACTGCGAGGCTTCCCCAGGTGTGAATCGTGTGAATCGGGCACCTCACAGTTCACATCTGCAGGCGCACGCCTGATTGCACGTGGTAATTGAAGGTTAGGCCCCGCCCTAGGAATCGGAAGCTAAATCAGGAGACTCATTGGGTGGCTTCCTGGGATCCTGCTTGTCCTTGATTTACCCTCAGTCTGGGAAATCCCAGGCAGTGACTGCTGGCACGGCAGGGGAAGCGCCCAGTGATTCACCTGTCATTACACTGCTCCGGCCACTACTCACCCTTCAACCAAGGTTTGCCAAATACCAAGTCATCAATTTCCCCTCAAAACCGATTCTCCCAACCAGTTACACTCAACACATGGGAATCGTCTCCCAATTACTCCCTCCTTTCCCTTATCTCCAACAATTCAAGCCAAATACCATTTCTTTCCACCATTCTCAGTGCTCATACCCTGATCAGACCTTAATCCTGGCCTGTGCAGTAGCCTTCTAACGGCCTCTTTCATTCACGAGGCTGGAAAGTTAACTTTCCCAAAGCCTGCCTTTGACCATGACAGTTTGCTGTGAACATCCTCCCCCAGCCCCCACCTACAGGGTAAAACACAGAGTCCCCAGACTGCCGCTCAAGGCCCTTAGCTATGTGATTCCACGTGCTCTGTCCCGTGAAACTCACTCACCACTGGAAGCCCAGGGATCCTCTCCAAAAATCCAGTATTAGCCAGACTCCCATCCCAATGTGCCTCCAACCTCAGACCTCCCAACTCTTCCACCAAAGCATTAGCACACATTCTTAGAGTATCAGCTACTTTCCTTATCTTAATACAAACATGGAAACACGGGAGCCCTCTCAAGTGTTAGATATTTGTCTTTCACACCTTGACTCCCTCCGAGTTGGGAAGAAAAGCTGGGCTTCCTTGCTCGCATCGCTCCTTCCACACCCTCTCTCCTCCTTCCTCCAGCAAACCACCAGCTCCCTTTCCACGGATGCTATTGAACAGGGCACCCACTACTCTTCCGGTTCCGGTCATCCACCCACTTCTAGCATCTAACTTCTTCCGGGTCGCTCCCCACTCCCCGTTCACTGAAGATTTTGGTCCCTGTCTCACAGTATTCCTGGCCACCTCTTTCCTGTTTTCATTCTCACTCTATACTTAACACCTGGCCAGGGTCTCTCATCAGGCCTGAGAGGTGGTTGTTTCCCACTCTGTTTTCTTCAGCATCCAGGTGGATGACCCATCTCTCTGTCCCCCAGTGACTCCCTCCCCAAGGGAAACCCCAGAACTTGTCATCACCTAAATCTGCACTGTCCCCAAAATCTGCATTAGAGATATCCCACTCCGCCCAACCCCTCTGGTACTTAGAGGTCACTCACCCAGGGTCCCCTCGTTCTCCATCCCGACCCCCTTCTCACAGTCTCCTGAGAAGCCAGCCGGCTGCTTTGTTTTCCCCGCCTCCTGATTAGATCCCATAGATTCTCGTCCTATACTTAACACCTGGCCAGGCCTGAGAGGTGGTTAAGTTTCCCACTCCGTGCAATACTTCCAGACCTCTACCCCCTCCGCTCCCCTGTCCACCCTCCTTCAGTCGCCATTCCTCTCAGCTGTCAATACTTCTTGCAGAAAATTGAAGCCAAAAGCAGGAACTCCCTCATCTTTGCACCACCAAATCTACACAGTCCTGCACGGGTCCCTTTCCCTTTTTCCCTCTCGTTACAAGAAGGAAGGAAGTCTCCCCGCTCCGAGCCAAGGCCAGTCCTCCGCAGCGCTCCGCAGCCCATACGTGTTGGCTGAGTGTTACCTTATAGGACAAACGAGACTTTGCAGGTGTAATTAATAAGGATCTTGAGGCGGGGAGGTTATTCTGGAATACCTAGGTTGGCCCGAAATGTAATCACAGGAGAGAGGCAGAGGGAAACTTGACCAGAGCAGAGACAGATTTGAAGACAGAGGAGTAGATGATGTGACCAGAGCAGAGACAGATTCGAAGACCCTCCCCTGCTGGCTTTGAAGATGGAGGGAGCGGCAATGAACGAAGGAATCAGCTCTAGAAGCCGGAAAAAGCAAGAAACAGAGTGTCCCCTAGAGCCTCCAGAGCGACCTTTGACCCTACTGACAATTTGACTTTAGTCCAGTGACACTGATTTGGACTTCTGACCTCCAGGCTGTAAGAGGAGAAGCGTGTGTTGTTTTATGCCCCCAGGTTCATGGTAGTTTGTTAGAGCAGCCAAAAACCCGGCACCCACCCCCCTCACCTGCTCCCGCCTTGGCCCCACAGCAGTCTTCTCTTGCCTGCGTTAATTACCAACCACTCCCTCTCTGTTGCATCATTCCCACCCACGGCTAAACATACTTAAGTGTTTCCTAACTTAAAAATAGAAAATATCCGTTGCCCTCATGACCCCCCAGCTACTATCCCAATTCCTTAGTTTTCCTTCATAGCAAAATCTTTCCAGAACTATCCACACATCACTGTAAGTTCATTTTTCAGCCCATGCCCCCCTGGCTTCCACACCCACCATACACCAAAGTCACCAAAGATGTCCACGCTGGCAAATCCGAGGAAGCCTATGCTCTCTCATCTTACTGGGCTTCCTGGCAGCTTCCGGACAACCAGCACTGGCTGTGTCTGGATCCACATCTGGACCAACACGTCCCTGCTGCACCTCCCGCCCCATGCATCTCTCCTCAAGCCCCTCAGCCCAGCCCCAAGATGCCAGCTTCTCAGCCTCCAGCCCACTTGTCCTGTCCTCTCTCTCCACTCGCTCCCTAGCTGATCTCATTCACAGGCCTGGCGAGAGACACACCTGCAAGCCGATGACACCAACATTTCTGTTACGAGCCGAGACCTTTCTCTGAGCGCTCACTGTCTATTTGATCTCACCACCAGCCTATCTTACAGGCTGAGCCCAAACCCCACACGTGGGATTCCCCGCAATCCACTTGGCCTTCGGTTTCTCCAGAGTTTCTCCAAACTTTCTTCAGAAAACGGTACTTCCCTGCTGTTGGCTCAAACCAGAAACCCAGTTTGCACACGTTGCTCCCGTTTTCCTATTGCTGGTCTCAGCCCCACTGCAGCCCCCAGGTCACATCAGTAGGCTTGTCATTTCCATTTCTGAAACACAGCTCCAGTCGACCTCCCCCTCCCCACTACCCCACGGCCCTTATCTCATCTACGGGAGTCTCCGGATCGTTAGGTTCCAGAGTCCCTCCAATCTGTCCACACAGCTTCTACAAATGAATCATACTACTCTTTCACTTAATTCCCTTCAGTGGCTTCCTTTTCTCTTAGAATGAAATCCCAACTCTTTGCTTTGGCTTTCAAGGGCCTTCAGGAAAGATGCCATCTCATCCAGTACCCCGTGCCCTCTGCTGCCCCAGATTCTAGCTGTTGGATTATTCCTAATCCCCTCCGACACTTCCTGCCTCCACACTTGCAAGGCCCGAGCTTGGTCCCTCTCTCATCTTTTCTGGTTGACTGGCCTCGTGGTGCACTCAGGTCTCTTGACCCCAGATCACCTCGGGGTGGGGGGGGGGACACCTCCCCGCCCACCCCGAGCATCCCTCTGGAGCCACTGCCCTCTGCTTACCGCACTCTCTCCACCACCTCCGAGTTTAGTTCCCACGTGGCCCTTTTCACAATTTGATGTCATTTTGTTGCGGATTTCTGTGTTCACTTGGTTGACTGGCCCTCTTCTCCATCAGTAAGCTTTACGGCTATATCCGTCACGTTCACCACTCTCTTCTCCCTGAAACCCACACGCCTGGCACGTAGAGCCCATCTTTCTACCTCTTTCCACCCATCTCTCTCTCCTAGGCTCCACTAAGACTAAATAACGTACTCTTTTTCCAGACAGACTTCAAGCTCCCTTTGCCTGGAATGACTCTCCTCTTCTCTGAGCCCATCACAGGCCTGCCTTTCTTGCACGACCCAGCATCCCCGGCTGGCTGTGCTCGGTCCTTCCTCTGAATTCCCAGGCCCCGCTTGGAACATACATGCCACGTCAGAGGGCAGCAGCCAGGAGCTCCCCTACTTAGATTCCCACCTCTGAGCAGCCTGCTTTCTAGCTCAAGAAAGCCTAAGAGTGGGGAAACTGAATTTTTATAACAATGAAGAAAATACAGTTATCTCCGGGGAGACTTTTTTCAGGGGTTAGCCCTCACCTCTACTATGCTCTCCTAATATCTGTCCTTTCTCTCTGGATCCCCGAACAGAACGGTAACTATGTGTTTGCGTAGTTTTTTGTGTAGTGTCAGGTTTCCCCTCTAGTCTCTATGGGGTGAGATGTGAACACGATGTCTGGTGCAGGCACTTAATACATGTTTGTTGAATGAATGAACAAAAGTCCCATTTGTTTTCCCTCAGATGATGGCTTCCTTGAGAAAGAATCCTCACAATCATAGCCTGGTCCCAAACAAATAAGACAACAGGCAGGGGAGTCAGCGTTACCACCATTAACAAATAGTGTTGATACACTGCCCTCTTCCTGTAAATCTGCAGCCTTCCAAGAGCTCCAGTGGGAGGAATTGCTGCTGACAGCGGAAAACTACAGTTTCTGTCTTCCACCTGCTGAGAATGAAATGAACCCCCAATGTGTTGCCACTTTGGGAAGAGGACCCCACAGAGCATTCTCTTAATATGGAAACTGAAATGCCACCATTTGAACCCCTCTAACAGGTGCATCCTGAGTTATTATTATTGGGCTACAAATGCTACTTTTAGGCAGGTACTGAAAGCACTGACATCCTCTGGTTCTAACTGTTGGTCAGAACATTCTGCAAGGTGCATCTAAAGAAGAAGAGAAACCGTAGTTTTCTCAAGGAGCTTTTGTGATGGTTCAGATGTGAGTGTTGAGGAAGAGGGCAGAGCTGAAGGATTGCTCTCAACAGAGAAAGTCCAAAGAAAAAGACTGAAGGTCCTGGGCAAAGAGTGAGGCAAGTGAAAATGAGAACGTTGGCTTTTTTTTTTTTTTTAATCATTCCTTTTTTAATTAAAGTATGGTTGATTTACACTGTTTCAGGTGTACAGCAAAGTGACTCAGTTTCATATATATAATGTCAGATTCTTTTCCATTTTAGGTTATTACAAGATACTGAATATAGTTCCCTGTGCTACACAGTATGTCCTTGTTGTTTATCTATTGATATTTTACATATAGTAGTTTGTATCTGCTAGTTTGTATCTTCTAACCCCCAACTCCTAATTTATCCCTTCCCCCACCTTTCCCCTTTGGTAGCCATAGTTTGTTTTCTAAGTCTGTGAATCCGTCTCTGTTCTGTAAATAAGTTCATTTTTATCATTTTTTTTTAGATACCACATATAAGTGATATCATATGATACTTGTCTTTCTCTGTCTTACTTCACTTAGTATGATCATCTCTAGGCCCATCCATGGTTGCTGCAGATGGCATTATTTCATTCTTTTTTTATGGCTGAGTAGTATTCCACTATATAAATATACCACATCTCTATCCATTCATCTGTCGATGGACACTTAGGTTGCTTCTATTTCTTGGCTATTGTGAATGGTGCTGCAGTGAACGTTGGGGTTCATGTACCTTTTCAAGTTAGAGTTTTCATCTTTTCCGGATGGATGCCCAGGAGTGGGATTGCAGGATCCTATGGTAGCTCTATTTTTAGTTTTTTGAGGAACCTCCATACTGTTCTCCATAGTGGTTGCACCAATTTACATTCCCACCAACAGTGCAGGATGGTTCCCTTCTCTCCACACCCTCTCCGGCATTTGTTATTTGTAGACTTTTTGATGATGGCCGTTCTGACTGGTGTGAGAGAACACTGGCTTTCATCAGTGAGAAGGGCTTTCAGCAGGAACACAACATGCTCTGACTTCCTCTGCACACAGCATTGCTCTGAGAGCTGGGCTGAGGAATGGAAAGGGGGCGAGGGCGGACATACGCAGACCAGTTAGGGAGCTGTTACAACAATCCCAGCTGGAGATGCTGGTGACTCACACCAGGGTGGAGGCCGGAGGGTGATGAGAAGTAGTCAGATTCTAGATCTGTTTTGGTGTAAATGCCAGCAGGATTTTCTTGTTGAGCAGAGGAGGGCTGTGAGAGAAAGACGGGAGTGGTGGATGACTGAGATTTTTAGACAAAGCAACTGGGAGGGTTGAGGTGTCATTAACTTCAATGGGAAACAGGATTGGGAGGAAAAAGTCACTCAACAGTGAACATATTGCATTGGAGAAGTCAGCAGATACATAGGCTAGGCAGCTGGATATGCAGGTTCAGGGGAGAGATGGGGCCAGAGATAAAATTGAGAGTCATCAGCATGTAAGATGGTACTTACAGCCCTGAGATGGGATTAGTCACCATGGGAGCAAGTATAGAGAAGAGCAGAGGGTCTGAGAGCAGGCTGAGCCCTGTGGCACCTCACTGTTAAGAAGATCAGCCAATGAGGAGGAACAGGAAAAAGAGACAGACAAGGAGCAGCCGGGAAGGCAGGAGGACAGCCTGCTAACTGTTGGCCTGAAGGCCAGGAGCAAAGAGGAGGGAGTGAGCAGCTGCTTCTATCTGCTGACTTGTCTTGGTTTGCCCTGGACCATCCCAGCTGATACTGCTGGACTGGGTTTAATCATTGCTACAACCCTATTCACTCTCAAATGTGCCCCAGTTCGGATGACAAGTGACAGGTCCTCCTACTGATAGGTCAGGTGTGATGAGAACGCACGCTTACCCCTGGATTTGGCAGTGTGTACGTCACCGGGGGCCTTGAGCGTGGTAGTCTGGGCGGAGAGGTGGCAGCAAAGTCTGGTTGGAGTGGCTTCGAGGGGTCGGGAAGGGAGGAAACGGGGACAGTGGGTGCAAACAGCACGTTCAAAAACTTCTCTTGTAAAGAAAAGGAAAGGCACACACGGTAGCTGGAGGGGAGAATGCGGCCAAGAGGGTTTTGATTTTTTTAACCTGAAACAAGAATCAGCCTGTTTCTAAGCTGATGGGGATGGTCCAGAAAAGAAGGCAACATTGATGCTGTAGGAGAGAGAAGGGAGAATTTGCGGGGCAGTGTCCCTGAGTGAGTGTGGGGGGATGTTACTAGGTGCACAGGAGGAGAGGTTGGCTGGCCCAAGGAGTACGAACCGTTGTCTGTAAGAAGAGAAGGGCTGCACAGGGGGTGAACACTGATCTGGAGAGGTGCGTGGGCGTGCTTGGTGGTGAGAGCTTGTATCTGTTCTCTTTTTTTTTTTTTTGGAGAGAATTAAATTTTATTTTATTTTATTTTTCTATACAGCAGGTTCTTATTAGTTATCCATTTTATACATATTAGTGTCTACATGTCAATCCTAGTCTCCCAATGCATCCCACCACCACCGCCCCTCCTCCCTCCCTTGTATCTGTTCTCTTCTGGTGGCTTCCATTTTGTCACCGTAATGGGAGCCAGTATCGTGAGCTGAGGCTGAAGATGGAGGAAGAAGTACTGGAGTTTGGAGAGGGAAGAGGAAGTCTGAGGTCTAGAAAAGCATGGGAGAGTGACGGACCAGCGCGGTTTGGCATGACTGCCTGCTGGCCTGGGCACCCACCTGAAGCCAATGGGACACACCTGGGCTTCCTCCAGGTATGTTCCACTGTGCAGGGCAGCCACAGAGCAGACGAGGAGTTGGGTTTCGCCAAGGGAGGGAGCAAAGAAATGAGGCAGCAGAGTGAGAGCGTATGCAGGGGAGAAATGATAGTACTTGACTATGGAATTGAAGCAGGCTAAATTAATCAAACAGTTATCCTACGAAGTTGTAATAATCGTGTCTACCTCTAATGCACAAGTCCGTTACATCTTTGATAAGTTGATAGGTTCCAGTAGGTCACGTGTCAGTTTATCGGCAAGTCATATTCCACGCCTCCTAGCTCAGGCCACCACCGCTTCCTGCCTGGATTGTCTTTCTAGTATCTTGGCCATTATGACCAGTTCCATGTATTCCCATCCAAACCATGTGCAACTACTTTTGCCAAGATCATCTTGAGATAACAGGTTTAGTATGTCACTTCTTTGCCCCCAATAAAGAACAGCTCTATTATTTCTTATTACATCGAATCACAAATCCCCTGCACGGCTTTCATAGCTCCCTCTGCTTTCGCAAACTTGTTTCTTATACTGTGTAATTCTGCTCCAGAAAGGCTGGTTTCCTGATTGCCCCGGCCAGATGTTGCTCATCCTATGCTTTCCGAATGAAATGCTCTCTCTGCTTTTCAAAATTCTACCGCTATATATACTACACTGTGATAGTGGTAGGTACAAGAAAGGAGTGGGATTGGTGTAGGACTGGAGTGAGCTCTGTGTGTGAATACATATATACATAAGTATATGGGTGTATATATATACAATATTTTTCATCTGGATTTTTTTTCAGTAACCACGTTATTAAAAAAGTTATATCACTTTTATACTCTGTAATTGAAAAAAACTTTAAATTTAATTTTAATGAATGAAATTATTGCAATTTGACAATAGGTATTTTAAATTTAAATAAGTACATGTATACCCCTTGACCCAGCAACAGGTTGAGGGCCTTATCTTTGGGAGATAACTTCACAAGTTAACTGCAGCATTGTTTATAATAGAAAACTATCGGAAACAACCCAATATCCCTTAGGAGAGGACTGGGTTTTAAAAAATGGTATATTCAGACCATTTACAATATGCACGGCAGTTGCATTTTAGTGGTGAGTGGTGCAGCCTCCGCATCGGACTGCTTAAGTTTGAATTTCAGTTCTCGCCCTTCTGGCTATGTGATTTTGGATAATTTAAATGTCTGTGCTTAAGTTCCTTCATCTGTTCAATGCGGACTATAATAATATCTACCTTATAGATTTGTTGAAAGAAAGTGACGAGTTATTACTTGTAAAGCATTTCAAACCATGCCTGATTCCACCTCAGACGGGGAAAGCAGGAAGAAGTATTGCCTCACTCTAACAGTGGGGAAAAAAATCCAGAAAAATGGCAACATTTTAACTTTCATGAACTTATCAGAGAGCCAAGGCCACAGCGCAAAAAAAGTATCCTTAAATGCAAGGAAAGTCAGGCCCCTCCAAGGAAAAATGGGACACAAGTACTGATTCATGTACGGCAGAGCACAGGAGGAAGAGATGCTGGGACCATACACATGAGTAAGAAGAATTCAGCTAGATTTTAAAATGGGTTGCATAGGGCCAAGTGTGGGCTAGCAGTAGAGTACAGAACCCCTGAGAGCACAGACACAGAGGGAGTTTGCACTCACATTCAGGGTCTTTTACAGGGACCTCCACTGAATGCTCACAAGAAAGATCGGGAGCAGAGCAGGAGACCAAGAGAAACTCCTTTGATTGTGTAGACCTTGAAAATGGGAGTGGCTGCTTTTATAGGAAAGGCACAAAACTCTGATTGGACCCTACTCCCCTATTAAAAAACAAAAAAAAGTTTTAGTTTGCTGGGACACTGGTAAGCTGGGGCGGCTGGGGAAAAGTTAAAAAAAAAAAAAAAAGGAAAAAGAAAAAAAAGGAACATCCTTTACCCCTGGAGAAGGAGCAGGAAACAATTCTTGGTTCGGGACTGAATAGAAGTCTCCTCCATCCAGGGCAGGGGCAGGGAACTACCCCATGCAAGACTCACCACAGATACAAGGCAGTTTGGCTATCATGGGAAAAGGAGCGGGATTGCTGTGAAAGCCCCACCCCTAAGACCCAGGCAGAGAGGATCAGCCTAAGATTGAAGCTGGACCAGGACAACCTTCCCTATCCCCACCACAGGGCTAGCAAGCACCAAGTGATACGCAAGAACGGTCTACTTCTGGAAAGGGGGCAGGAGCATGAAGAGAGACCTCCCCCTCTTTGGCACAGGTACACAGGGAAGACTGGAGGTTGAGGGTAGAGCAGGAACATTGAGAAAGACCCTCTGGAACCCCAGCCCCTAAGCACAAGCTTATGCTAGAGGAATTGAAGCCAGTTTTCATGGAAGGGAACCATAACAACCAGAAAACTCAAACCCACTTCAACTCCTTAACGTATTTACTCAACACCCACACTGAAGGTCTAACCAAAGAGGCATGCCCACTTACATGTGTAAATACTATTTACCTCAGTGCCGATTGGTCTATACATGATGTCTAACGTTCAACCAAATATTAAAGACATACACACAAAACAAAATTAAAAAAAAAAGCAAAACCAAAGTCAAGAGACAAAGCAATCAACACAACCAGATTCAGAGGTAACCCGTGTATTGGAGCTATCAGACAAGGAATTTAAAATAACTATAATTCATATGTTAGACACTTAGGGGAAAAAAGCATATGACATGCATAAAGAGATGGGAAACTTCAGCAGAGGAGTGGGAGCGAGAAGAGAAAGTTAAATGGAAATATTAGGGGAAAGAAAACTGTGGTACTGTAGATGAAAAATGCCTTCAACAGGCTCTTCAGCAGACTTGAGAGCTGAGAAAAGAATCAATAAACTTGAAAATAGGTTAATAGAAATTACCCAAACTGAAACACACACACAAAAAAGAGTGAAAAATAAAACATAACAGAGCTTTGAGAGCTGGAAAAAGAAGTAACAATGGGTAATTAGTTCCCCATTGAGAGAGAGAACTATGCAGAAAAAAATATTTTAAATGAAATTTTCAAAATGAATGAAATACATCAAACCACAGATCCAGAGAAACCTAAGCATGAAAATATGAAACAAACAAACAAATAACAACTACAAATACACCTAGACATATCATATTTAATGGGCAGTTTTAAAAACTACATGCATCGTATCGTCCCATTTGTAAAAACCAAATGGATTTGTTTTCTGGAAAAATGATCATCAGAACATTTATAATGATTATTTGTGTATAATGGGAGCTCAGGAGAGTTTTTGTGCCCACTCTGTACTTTATATTTTCTTTGATTTGAAGATAAGTAATAAAGCTATTTTCACTGACAGAAATCAGCCTACTTTTTTGAATAGGGGAGTTTATCCCATTTACATTTATTTTCACAAAGAATATGTTCTGATTTTTTTTCTTTTACATTATGTAAATTTTTGCCCTCTGTTTGTTTAAAGCTAGTTTATAGTTTGGGTATCATTTGTCTTTAACATATTTGAAAAAAAAGATATATATATATATATACACACACACACATACACACACACATACATATACATACTTGTTTACCAATTCCAAGGATAAAACATCCCAAAAGTTAAGAATTTTACTGAATGTTGCTGAACCATATGATGCAATAGGCTTTTTATTTTCTGTCACCTATTCTCCTTCCCTATTTATATTAGATTTTAGACATTTTCAGGTTATTATTTTATGTTATATAAATGTATATGTAGACTTCCGATATACACTTATTAAGATTTGATTCTATGGTACTTAATTTAAATGTTCACTGTGGTCCTCAACTGTGATTCACTGTTGGGGGAGGGGGTGCAGTTTACATTTTGATTAATTACTTGGTTTACTAGAGCAGTACTTCTCGAACTTTAATGTGCATATAAATTACATGGAGATCTTGTTAAAATGCAGATTCTGATTCAGTAGGTCTGACTTGGGGCCTGAGGAGAGCGTCTGCTGCCCAGCAGGGTCCCAGATGATACGACGCTGCTGACTGTGAGCCACACTTTGAGTAGCAAGGGGCTGCACGTGGACTGCAGGTTTATGAGCCCTTGAATCTCTGAAAATGTGTTTTTCTGTTCTTGACAGGTGACAGACAGAGTGGCGACATAAGGAATTTTGGGTCACAAAGTTTCTCCCTCAGAACTCTAGACATTGACTGCGTCATTGATTTTAGCATCTATATTATTAAAAAAAAAATCCTGAGACCAGTTTGTATTTCTTTTTTTCTGTTTCTTTCTCCTTTCTTTCTTTTCTTTCTTTCTCTTTCTTCCTTCCTTTCTTTCTTTCTTTGTTTCTTCTTTCTCTTCCTTTCTCCCTTTTTCTTTTCTTTCTTTTTTTTTTTTTTATATAACCTTCTTTCATGGCATTAATAGGGTTCTTTACTTTTACATAAATTTCAGAACTTTCACCGGGGTATGTTAAGTGTTTGAATCTCTTCATTATGCCTAGTACCCAGTGGGCCATTTTAATTGGGAGATTTCAGTCTTTAGGAAGTTTTATATATGTTTAAATATTGTTTTTCTTCCATCTGTTCTTGGTATCATCTTCAGAAATACAGTTTCCACATATTGGATCTCCATGTATGACCATGAAATCCCCCCAGTTTTTTCCTCTCTTTGTTTTGCATTATTATACATATATTTTTTCTAGCTTGTCTGCTCTATTACTGAAATAATTTTTGGCAGGGTTGAGTCTGCTCTTTACTGCTTCTAATGCGTTTTGAAACACTGATGTTATCTGCTTAGTTTTAAATCATTTCTTCACACCTCATTTATTTCCCTTTAAGTGCTGCTTACATCTCAACATTATCTTCCACTGTCATGTCATTTTACAGTTCATCTGATTTTATGCGGAGCATTTTTAAATATTATTGAGAGTAACGAGCAGATGGTATCTGAAATTCATTGGGGTTTTTTGCCACAAATATTTTCCAGAAACGTACACTTTCTCTGAATCTTCCTGGTAGGATTTCACGATAAAGAATCTTTTCATAGACACCACATTGGTTTTATTCTGGCTTACTGATTGTTGCTAATCCAGTGATCCAGTCTGAGTGTAGCAAAGAGCATCTGAGCCACACGCTCTGCGGATGAGGGAGTCTGGTCTCTGTAATTCCTCCTCATCTACAGAGAAGCCACTTCGCCTGGCCCCAGGCTTATGGCTGGAACTCCCATGAAAATCTGCCTCTTCAGGCCAATTTTTCTAAACAGCTGTTACTGTGTCAGCAAAGGTTGGCCACCATCCTGGGATGCTGCCAGCAGCCTCTTGTTCAAGGAAGTGGTCCTTTCCCCCCCGGGGTCTCCAGCCCAATTTCACCAGGCTGCTTATCACTACAATTACAATCACCTTTGCACTTTGGGAAACTTCCTCTCCAGAGCAGGGAACCACAGCTCTCCACTAATGACAGCAGCCTAGATCTCTGAGTCCCTGCACTGACACCGTCAGTGGGGAAGCCCCACAGTCCACACACCCATGGCCTTCACAGGGCGCTTTCCAGGTTAGTCTCACAGCACCCCCTCCTCTCCAGAGCTCAGCCCTCCAAGCCCAGTGACTCCTGGGGGCCAGCACTTTACCCACTTACTCCCCAGAAGGCCATGCCATACCTTCAGGAGGGGTTTATTTCTGCCATTTTGATGATTTGATTCCTTAGCTTTCTGTGTAAATGGACGCTTTCCCCAATTATATACTTCTTAGATTATTTCTTTAGGAACTGGTGGTGGATGAGTGTTTAGAAATAAATTGTATCCAAAAGCCAAGCCTCTTTACCTGAAAGTCCCTCTCGTAGTCCATTCAGGCTGCTGTGACAGAGTACCAGAGCCTGGGTGGCTTAGAAACAAGAGAAATTTATTTCTCCCAGTTCTGGAGGCTGGTAAATTCAAAATCAAGGTGTCAGTAGATTTGGTGTCCGGTGAGGAGTGCCTGCTTCCTGGTTCATAGACAGCTGTCTTTTCCATGTGTTCTCACATGGCAGAAGGGGGAAGGGAGCTCCCTGGGGTCTCTTTTTTTTTTTTTTTTTAAGATTTTTATTGATTGATTGATTGCTATGTTGGGTCTTCGTTTCTGTGCTAGGGCTTTCTCTAGTTGCGGCAAGCAGGGGCCACTCTTCATCGCAGTGTGCGGGCCTCTCACTATCGTGGCCTCTCTTGTTGCGGAGCACAGGCTCCAGACACGCAGGCTCAGTAGTTGTGGCTCACGGGCCTAGTTGCTACGCGGCATGTGGGATCTTCCCAGACCAGGGCTCGAACCCGTGTCCCCTGCATTAGCAGGCAGATTCTCAACCACTGCGCCACCAGGGAAGCCCCTGGGGTTTCTTTTATAAGGGCACTAATCCCATTCATGAGGGCTCCACCCTCATGACCTAATCAGAACCCAAAGGCCTCACCTGGTAGCAGCATCGCATTGGGAGTTAGGCTCTCAACAAATGAAATTTGGGGAGATATGAATACTCAGTCTATAGCAACCTGGGACTTTTTTTTTTTAATGAGAGCATAATTATTTTAGGTGTAGCGATTATAGCAGGGCTTTCTTCCCCTTCTTTTGCTTTTAAACAACATGGTTTTCCTAAAAAGCACTTTCTAAACTTGAAAAATTATGACTTTCATTCCCTTTTGCATCATAGATAAATAGACTGTAAATTAGACACTGCCTTCATGATTAAAGAGAATCTATTCATGAATTTGTTTCCTTTGAATTGAGAAGTTCAAGTGAAAGTTAATGCCCTCACTGTCCAATGAGAGATTCCTCAGCCTTTATTGTATTTTATTTTATGAACAGCTGATTTAGAAATATTGTAACATTTATCATATGTATGCCAATTCAGAGTGAATTAGCACCCATATGTGAAAAAACAACAAAACCTCTCAGTGCTGGTGCATTCAAGTGTCTAAAGAATTAGCATCAGTTTATTCCTCTTCAAAGAATGACGCCTCATTCAGTATATCTATTTCATTTAATAAGCAGGTCCAAATTTCCTTTGTTTGACTCAAAATTTCTGACACTTAAGGCAATGAAATTAATTTTAAAGTTGTTGATAAACACTTGTGTTAACAAGTACATTTTCATCTACTACTTTTTAAATTTTTAGTAAAATTATATCTCCATAGAAATAAAAATTTCCTTTTAAAGAATTTTAGTCCAAATTTAATTTCTTCTAGATATGTTATTATCTTCTATTTTTTTATTCTCTCTTTTTTTTAAATCCTTGTGTGTAAAGAAGACCAAAGTTTAAGACACTTTAATAACTGATTCCATTAAGGCAACAAAATCAGGTCTTCAGTCTCCATGCTTACAAGTAATGGGAGAACCGTGAACCTTTTGACCAACACCAAAAACTAGGTTTTGAATATCTAGTATTCAGTCAGTTGTGCCTTCTTGCTCAACTTTACTAAACATGGAAGAATCTACAGCCCCACACACGTAGGTCAGACGTAATATAAAATAAACCAAATGTAATTCATGATGGGCAAACCCCAGTGATGTAACTGTAACTGTTCTGCTCCATTAAAACTCCCTTTGCATTTTTCATGAACATAGTGGTGCTATTCCTGTTCTTCCAGCCAAATCCCAACACCCACAGCAGCGTCCTCCCTTTCCTATCAAGGAAGACACCGGGCACCTTGGGGGCGTTGTCCTGCTACGTGCAGTTGGGCAGCTCCCGTCACCAGGGTAGCTGCTCACATCTGTCATGGAGCCTGGAATTTCTGAGTTACGGGGCTGTCTGCCAAAGACTTCCTGCAAAGTGTTTTGTCTGCAAAACAGACACAATAGCAAGGGACTCATATGGATTTTTAAGAAATGCCCTACACCCTTCTTGTTTTGGAAGAAGTGAAGGAAGAAATCCACTCTTTCCTTAGAAGAAAGTGTTTCCAAAGCAGCTCTAAATTTGGTCCCTGTATAAGACAATAGCTGTTTTTTTAAATGCAAACAAAAAGGCCTAGTGACAGGACTTGACACTAGAGCTCTAAAGCTAAGTCCAAATGGGAGGTCCTTGAGGCGTCCTTCCTAGTTACACCACTGCCGTCCCGTCCTGTCCGGCCAGTAAGCGTGCCTGGGTTTAGCTGGTGAGAGACACAGACTCTCAGGTGCTGTTTGTTATCTATGGGCTGAATCTGCCCCCTCCGCTTCATATGTCAAAGTCCTAATCCCCAGTACCTTGGAATGTGACCGTATTTAAGTTAATGAGAACTTTAAAGAGGTAATTAAGTTAAATGAGGTCATATGGATCGGCCTTGATCTAATATAATTGGCATCCTTATAAGATGAAGAGATTAGGACAGATGCACACAGAGGATAGACCATGTGAGGACACAGGGAGAAGACAACCATCTGCAAACCAGGGAGAGACGCCTCAGAAGACACCAACACGGCTGGCACCTTGATCTTGGACTTCCAGCCTCCAGAACGACGAGAAAACAAAATTCTGTTGTTTAAGCCCCCCAGTCTGTGGTCCTTTGTTGTGGCGGCCTGAGCAAAGTCAAACACCATCCAAGTCTTCCCTTCACTGGGTGAGACTGAGTCTTAGAATATCCTTCTGTTTCGGAAGGAAACCTGCATCCTGGGAACAGTGACAGCTGCCTAGATGGCTTCTGCCCCTTGGGACACAGCTCCTTTTCTGATTTTCCTCTCTGTGCTTCTTAACACAGCAAAATAGGAGACCAATGAGAGGTAAACCAAGCAAAGTCACTAAGAAAGCTCCAGCCACGGTGCCGGCTGTCTGGGAAGGGGGACAGCCTGCAGCCCCCCGCTGCTCACAGCCCACTCCATCTGTGACTACACAGGCACATCCCAGGGTTCTCAGGAGAAGCCCTTTTCCCACAAAGTACTGTTAATAGGGAAGAACAAATCTGACTCCATACTGGATCTGTTTCTTTTACTTTGACATTTGTATTCTATTGCTTTTGCTACAAGTTAATCACTAAAGGGATGTTGTCTGTAACTTAAAATATACATAGTGGCCCATCTCCTGGAACCCTCCCAGGCTCAGGCCTCCCATGCCTGAGCATTACGCTAGAATACCTTCGCTTAGCTCTCAGCAAACAGCCTGACCAGGTCCACCTGTGAGTGGCTGCAGGAAAGAAGAAATTGCCACTTACCCTCCGGAGTCTGGCCGGAGCCAGGATGTATCTGCAACAACTTACCACCTTTTTTACTTTACTTCCTCGCTTCCCCGCTCTTTGTTATTTAAAAGAAACTAGCATCAAACCTGGGCAAGGTGGTTCTTTGGAACACTAGTCCGCCATCGTCTCAGTCTGCTGGCTTCTGAATAAAGTCGCCATTCCTGGCCCCAAAAACTCGTGTCTCGATGTATTGGCCTGTCGTGCAGCAAGCAGTCTGAGCTTGGACTCGGTAACAGTATGGGTGAAGCCGCTGCTTCCATGTAACCACGGAGCAGGCGTTGTCGGTGAGTTAGACAGCTTTTGCCATCAGTGGAATAAAGGACGTGAACCTGCCTTTGGTTCACATTTCAATTCACATTCAGCCATTTCTAATCCTCTCCCATCCATCAACGTAACAGCTGGTCGGCTGAAGCTTATTTCCAACACCAGGAACCTCTTTTGCTTTGCACAGCTAGGTGACAATATCCGATCCCTGCACATTTGTTCTACTTATCTGGTGACGTGTCTCTAGATTTGGGATCACTCGTTGTAAAGGGTACTCAGCTTTTCAGATTTCAATAGCAGCACAGTAAATGTTGTCTCCAGAATATGCAGTCATCAGTGATCCCCCCCTTATGGTTACCACCTGGTGATAACCCGGTGGGGTAAGTGGCCCCCATTTTGTGGTCTAAGCATGAATTTGCATAGCAGGTAGGTGGTTTCTACTGGGCTGTTGAGGACCACTTCTCCCCAACTCGCAGTGGAACCCGCGCCTGCATGCAGGGGCAAGACCCGTGATGCGAACACCATCAGCTGGGCCCGGCCACTGCACCCAGGTCTGATCTCTCTGGCCTTCTGAGCTCCTGACTACCTGTTGCAGCCATCTCTCTTACATTACATTTTCGATGTTACTTTAAAAAGGCAAATGAATTAATCTGTGCCTTGAGGATTTACCAAGCTCCCAGTAAAATATGTTTTGTTTTCACAGCTGTGCTCCCACGCTTCGATGATGCCATTTCAAGGGAGATAGACTGATGTAATGCTGGTGACAGCACAATTGTCATCCTGCTAAAGAGAAGAGTATTGTGATCTCCATGGAAAAGAAGAGTGAAGCTTTCATCTGCAGGCTCGGATCCCATTAACTGCAATAATCTCAACCTTTGAGCAGGGCTGGGATTGGAAATTACTACAAGCTGCTGAATACAAATGACATCATCTTGCCACCCACAAATCTTAGGAGTTTGACAGCCCAGAAGATGGCATACGCTCGAAGGAAGACAACTCCAATGAAGTTGACAGGTTCTGTGGATTTGAGAGGAAACATTTTCATAACAGTTATTCTCTTCTCCGTGTTCCTTTTTGGTTTTGCAACTGTCAGTACCATGAAATTAGGACCAGGACAACAAGCCATGAGCTTCCCCCGGAGCCATGATCAACGCTCCCTCTGCGAGGAATTACGAGTTTTAGAGTACGTGTGCGATTGTGCGTTAGTCCTTCTGCTATCCCGCTAATCACAGGGACTTTTCAGTGAGGCTGCCAGAACTCAAAGATGCCACGTATAGACCAAAGCTGTCAAAGGTCAGAAAGAGGGTGCTTCCTGCCTGCGAATTCTGCAGCTGCTCCCCTGTGTTTGACGGAATGCTGGACACATTTTTCTATGCTCAAATTCTCTTCCATTAAAGGACACACACCTTCTTTACATGTGATTCTGGAAATGCTCTTCTATCCATATTATGGAGCTGTATATGCTGTAATCATAAAAGTGGAAAGAAATCAAAAAGGTACAATTTCAAAGGAACAAATGGCACCAGAACCATAAGGCACCTGGACACAAATGAGGCTTTGGGGGAAAAAAAATTCCTCTGCTCCCATTTATTCACTTTCAGGGCTTGGTTTCGTGCATTTAGGATTTAGTGGTAAAAAATGATTTTAATTATGTTTTAATCCAACTTATTCTAAAAATTGTTTTGAAAGCTCTTTGGATTTCAAACAATAAAACAGAACAATGAAGGGTTGTGGACCTATATTCAAAGAGAAAAGCAAATAACTTACCTATATTCAAGGAGGAGTTACAAATAACTTCTTTTACATTAAATTTCCTTAACTAATAAAATATTCCTTCACTATCCACTACTTTTTTGCGTGGCTTTACAACCAGTATGTTTTAATATCAACCACCAAAGGGGGAAAAGAAATGGGGCTTTAACATTACCGTTTCAGGTAACGAATTTGGGAACACCAGATCTGGGTGAGACAGCCTGCATGCAACAGCGCCCCCTCTGGTTCGGAAGACTCTTCACTACTGCTCGCCCTAATTCTAAAGGAGTGGTAGCCCTTAAAGCGCATCTCAGAACGCTGGGGAATACTTTGGGAATGCTGATTCCTTAGGGCCTCTTAGATCTCACAGAAAGGTGTCAACAACACAATGTGTTACTTAGAAAGAAAAAGGAATGAAGATGTCAGGACCTAAGACAGTTCTCTCTCAACCTCCCCCAGGCAGTCTGGACCCCTCCTTCCCCCTTCATCCCCCCCCACCCCCCCACGTAGGGTTCCCGGACCCTCACCCATCTCTGCTCTCTGACTATAGTCCTGTTACAGCATTGATTTCAATGTAATTTGCATTAAATTTAAGTGGAAATGCATTCCCCACTATAATTCAAATTCCTTGGGGGCAGCAATCACTTCTTGTTAATCTTGATATTCTCCTCAAAGTACCAATTCAATAAGTGTCTGCTGTATTGAATGATGCCCTCAGGAAAGTTACCAGAACTGAGGTCCTTGCATTTATCCTGACTAAATCTCTAGAAAGAGCCACTAGAGTATTTGTTTTATTTATGAGTTTAATATGCACATTCAGGTACACCATTCCTCATATGAAACCTCTGGGGTCAAGATATATCAGAATTTTTCAGATTGTCAAAACTTAAAATGGTTCTTGACAAGGGATTAATTTCCAAACTATACAAACCGCTCAATATCAAAAAAACAAACAACCCAATCAAAAAATGGGCAGAAGATCTAAACAGACATTTCTCCAAAGAAGACATACAGATGGCCAACAGGCACATGAAAAAATGCTAAACATCGCTAATTACTAGAGAAATGCAAATCGAAACTACAATGAGGTATCACCTCACACCAGTCAGAATGGCCATCATGAAGAAGGCTACAAATAATAAATGCTGGAGAGGGTGTGGAGAAAAGGGAACCCTCCTACAGCGTTGGTGGGAATGTAAATTGGTACAGCCACTATGGAGAACAGTATGGAGGTTCCTTAAAAAACTAAAAATAGAGCTACCATATAATCCCACTGCAATCCCATTCCTGGGCAATCCCACTCCTGGGCATGCATCTGGAGAAAACCATAATTTGAAAAGATACATGCACCCCAGTGTTCATTGCAACATTATTTACAATAGCCGAGACATGGAAACAACGTAAGTTTCCATCTGACAGAGGAATGGATAAAGAAGATGTGGTACATATATACAATGGAATATTACTCAGCCACAAAAAAGAATGAAATAATGACATTTGCAGCAACATGGATGGACCTAGAGATTATCATACAAGTGAAGTAAGTCAGACAGAGAAAGACAAATATCATATGATATCATTTATATGTGGAATCTAAAAAAAATGATACAAATGAACTTATTTACAAAACAGAAACAGACTTACAGACACAGAAAACAAACTTATGGTTACCAAAGGGGAAAGGTGGGGGGGAGGCATAAATTGGGAGATTAGGATTGACATATACACACTACTATATATAAAATAAATAAACAACAAGGACCTACTGTATAGCACAGGGAACTAAACTCAATATTTTGTAATTACGTATACGGGAAAAGAATCTGAAAAAGAATACAGATAGATAGATATAAAACTGAATCACTTTGCTCTACACCTGAGACTAACACAACATAGTAAATCGACTATACTTCAATAAAAAAAAGTTAAAATGGTTCTTGTATTATGTATTATGTAGCATGCTATCGGTCAGTACAATTACAAAAAGTGTAAGTAAAGCAATAAATAAAGACTAGCCTAACATTAGTTCAGGTTATGTTTTACCATCAAACAAGCTTGCTGAAAACTTATTCTAAAAATTATTTGTTTTGAAAGTTCTTTGGATTTCAGAACAATGAAGGATTATGGACCTATATTCAAAGAGAAAAACAAGTAAGTTACTTCTTTTACCTTAAATTTCCTTAACTGATAAAATATTCCTTTAAAAAACACAGTTCTACTTCTGTACTCTTTCAGTTTTTAACATTTTATAAGTAACCTATTAATACTTATTGTTGGAGAATCTTAAAATTCTAACAATAGAGATAAAGCAAAAGTTTTCCTAAATGACTTCCCTTCTCAGCTTGATTTTCCTTTCACAGGATGCCCTTGGCCTTCTAGAAGCTCCACAGATGCACCCCAAGGCACAGAGCAATACCTTGTCTGCAGAAAATCCTCTTGTGAGGTGCCTCACCTCCTTTTTCTGCCTTGACCCTTCCTTAACGCACCCTTGATGATATACCTTGAGGTATCCGCTATGTTTAGAGATGGGAAAAAGCAGTTAAGGACACTAAGATTTGTGCTGCGTGTGATAGTTAGCAAATGGCAAAGACGGGATGAGCACCCAAGTGTCCTCAGTCTCAACATTCTTTGTCTTTTTTGCCTTCACAACACAGTTGCCACCATCATGCAGATTCTTTTGTTTTTAATAAATTTATTTATTTATTTATTTATTTTTGGCTGTGTTGGGTCTTCGTTGCTGTGCGTGGGCTCTTCTCTAGTTGTGGTGAGCAGGGGCTACTCTTCGTTGTGGTACGCGGGCTTTTCACTGCGGTGGCTTCTCTTGTTGCGGAGCATGGGCTTATGGTACACGGGCTTCAGTAGTTGTGGCACACAGGCTCAGTAGTTATGGCCCACGGGCTCTAGAGCACAGGTTCAGTAGTTGTGGCGCACAGGCTTAGTTGCTCCATGGCATGTGGGATCCTCCCGGACCAGGGCTTGAACCTGTGTCCCCTGCATTGGCAGGTGGATTCTTAACCACTGCACCACCAGGGAAGCCCCATGCAGATTCTTAATACCTTGTCAAGGGTCAGAGGTCATTGGTGGGTAGACATGCTTTCACCTAAATCAAGGTAGACCAAGTCTCCCAGGTTGCTGGAGACCCACCTATTCCCCCAGCTCCTGCCCCAGTTTAGCCTAGGAGCTTCAGAAATTCCTGGGAGTTCTGGGGCGCTCTGCCCGATTTCGATAATGGCCCATCCAATCCCCCCAGCAGCTCCTCAACTGGTCATTTCATTTGATCTAAAATTACTGTCGTGTTCTTACAAATGTGTGTGATTCACCAATTCTGGTCCTCGAAAATCACCTTTCCACGATCATACCTGTATCATGACTCCCAACAAAGAGTGCAAATAACTTCACATATTGTCTCTTTGTCTTTAAACTGAATTCTACAAAGAAGGACTAGGCATGCTTTCTCTTCTTCTATGGTTGGCTTCTAGGGCTTTTAGTCAATGCCTCCTTCTTCCAGAAACACATCTGGTCAGGAATCAAGAAAGCCTTTCCCATTCAAGGAAGAACGTTTCCAGACATATTCTAGAAATCTTTCCACATAACATCCTTGAGGCAAGTACAGAAAGTTCTCAGGAACAAAGGGTTATCATGAGAGATGAGGGTTTGTTTTACTAATCTGGTATCGAGTAGAGTCTGCTAGTAAGAGATTAGTGCTTGGGAACTGACCAACTCCTTCCTTGAGACTCAGGTGTTGACTTCTGGGAACATTCCTGATTTTCTGCCCTTCGCAGTCAAGGAGACACTTCTTTTTTCTGGAGACTATTCATCGTGTCATTACCTGTTGATGGTCTCCCTCCCTCCCTAAACCAGAAGCTCAGAGATGTCAAAGGTTGTCTTTTCTGCATTTCTGTTTCCCCAAGGCCTAACACAATTCTGGGGACCTCCATAAAGATTTGTGAATTAATGACAAAGATGACATTTCTTCCATTTCAAAGGAGAAAACGTCTTTTGCTTGAGGGTGGAAAAGCTGCTTCTAGTTTACTACTTTTCCTCTTCCTTGTGAAAATCAGCAGTGAGGAGCAGGGAGGATGCCCACCGCATCTCTTGAGCTCTGGGAACGTCTCGGGGGAGAACGTACAGCTTCCACCTGAAAGGGCTGCAAGCCAGAGGTGGACTCAGGGGAGAGCCAGGTTCCTGGACGCTGGTCTCCTCTGCCCCCATTTTTAAGTTCTACATTGTTTCAATTACCCAAATGTTTCTTGGAAGTCCTAGTTTTAATAAAGTCAGGTATGGGCATCTTTTAAGGAGAGAGTCTGAAAGGAAATCCATCAGAGAAGGAAGAATTGTCATGAAGAGGGATTTTGCAGCAACTCTGGGTGTATTCAAAGGCATAAAACTTCTCACGATCCAGCCACACGATGGGAGTTTGGGGGGGGGGAAATGAAGGAGCTTAAGGAAAGGCAAACACACACACACACAGGCAAAATAATAAGAGGGCATCATTAAGAATGTGAGGGACTTCCCTGGCGGTCAAGTGGTTAGGACTCCGAGCTTCCACTGCAGGGGGCCTGGGTTCAATCCCTGGTCGGGATCGGGGAACTAAGACCCTGCGTGGTGCGACCGAAAAAAAATAGAATTTGAGGATCCTATATTAAGCATCTCCATGTATCTTGAAAACTTTTAGTAGAGCTGTCTTTAAAAATGGAAGCATCCACAAATAACTAAAGTAGCCATAAGTGCCATTTTAAAGATGTTTAATTGCCATGAAAAAGGGCACAGTTACTATGACCTCTAACAACAACAAAAAATTATTGTAACGACATGGCATATAAGTGTTTGATACATGATTAATAAATGTTCTTGTTGAATATATAAGAATCATGTTTTCTTTTTTAAATATCGTGCCCAGTTTTAAGAAGTGTGTGCATGTGTGTACATACATACAGGCTATAAACAACCGTAATAATGTTTAAGTCTACTGAATTCAGCAAAAGATGTTGTTAAATACTACATATAATCACTTAAGCTACAGTACATTTTAATAGGTTTCACACCAGCCAAGTCATATCTCATTTATTGGGTAGAGCTCTTTTTTGAACGTTGGTGAACATAAGCTTATGCTTATTATTTTGAACATAAGCTTATGCTTATTTTCTCATCGCTAACTTTCCTTATAAAATTGAAGGTATATTCCAACATGCAATAAATACCATAGTGAAGAAGTATGCAAATTTGAAATAGTAACACTTTCAATGGAAAACCTGTTTGGAAAGCAACATCAATATTTAAACTCAACGTATAATATTGAGACTTAAAATGTTATACCAGGAATTATATTCTTTGGGGCTTAGCTAAATCTAACAGAAGCCAGAAGATTATCCTACTTTAAATTCATGATTTTATTTCTCCCTCAAGGCAAAACATTCATTTTTTAAACCACATGCTTATCAGTGAACATGTATTAAGTGTACCATTGATGATACAAGAAGTTTTTTTAGCTTTAAAAATACTATAACCTAAGAAATAATTCTGGACTGACTTTAAGTGCTTCTTTGAAAGGTGTAGGTAGAGTATGAATGCAGGAAGCCTATTATAAATGACTGGTGAGTAATGTAATTTGGAACAAACTAGAACTCTCAACCAGCAGCCACTGCGACCAAAGTAAATATGTTACTATTTCCCACCTTCTAACCTAACACAGGAAGTAGATTGACAAAGTACTGATAAGCCCACCCGCATGCAAATGATATTTAACTATTTTTTTACAGTTTGATTCTCCAAAGAAAAAGGAACTATTATTACTAGTCATTTATCAGTGAATTCCTTTTCTGAAGAACCCACATTTGAGTCTAATTATTTATTTGGAGGGGGAGAGACTCATAATTACTTAGGGTTTTGTTTGTTTTGTTTTTAACTTTTGTGCTTGGTATTTTTGTGAGTAAAAAATTTTTTTAAGGTTTCTAATTACATTACACCATTTTCTCTAGGGGACAAAATGAAGTCACAAGTATAGTACCAGATGATGCCAGAGAGAAAGCTTCAGAATAAAATCTAAACCAATGAGGCAACTGGGAAGCATATAAGTGGGGGAGAGGTTTGAGGTCAAATTTCTTTGAACACTATTATTCTTTTTGTCTCCCGAGATGGAATTTTTACAGTTTTCTAATGTTTAACCAATACCGGCATCCTCTTTGGTCTTAAGAAAATTATAAACTTCTTTTGTGTTAAGGGTCTATTAGAGTTGACCTCTTAATGTCTCTACTATTTGATGTGAACATTACATAGGATCTTCACATTTATTTTATCAATTGTTGCAGGACACTGGTGAGGTCATATAGAGGATCTAAGCGATCTCCTTAGTGCCACAGTTGAGAACATCCAGAACCTTTTGGGGACTTTTCCAGGGTTGATGGTAGATACTGCATGTCTCAAGATGCCCAGAGCCCAGAAGGGTGTAAGATTATCCGATGTGATCTCCAAGTTCAAGTATCCCCACATTGCTGGGCTAGACTTCCACCTCCTTCTAACCTTTCTTGGTAATTCCTCAGCCACATCTCAGAAACTGGATGTTATGTTGATAGGAGGGACTATGGAAAAAAAAGTTGCAGTGTACGTTTTAACCTATAAAAACTTTCACTAGGTATTTGAATTTATACAAACTTATTAGGATTCATTTCTTTGAATTGAAAGAAAGGGAACTGCATTGCCTCCCCTACTGTTATAAGTAGGTACCATGAGCCCAGTAGAATGTCCATGATTTTTTTTTTATTTTAAAAAAGTTTTTAAATTTTTTATATAACATCTAAAGGTTACTTTCTATTTATAGTTATTGTAAAATATTGGCTATGTTCCCCATGTTGTACAGTACATCCTTGAGCCCATCTTACACCCAATAGTTTGTACCTCCCACTCTCCCATCCATGTAATGCCCCTCCCCACCCCTCCCCACTGGTAACCACTAGTTCTCTATATCTGTGAGTCTGCTTCTTTTTTGTTGTATTCACTTGTTTCTTGTATTTTTTAGATTCCACATGTAAGTGATATCATACAGTATTTGTCTTTCTGTCTGACTTATTTCACTAAGCTTAATGCCCTCCAAGTCCATCCATGTTGCTGCAAATGGCAAAATTTCATTCTTTTTTATGGCTGAGTAGTATTCCATTGTACATATACACCACATCTTCTTTATCCATTCATCTGCTGATGGACACTTAGGCTGCTTCCATATATCGGCAATTGTAAACAATGCTGCTATGAGCATTGGGGTGTGTGTATCTTTTCAAATTAGTGTTCTTGTTTTTTTTCAGATATATACCCAGGAGTGGAATTGCTGGGTCATATGGTAGTTCTATTTATAGTTTTTTGAGAAACATTCATACTGTTCTCCATAGTGTCTGCACCAACTGACATTCCCACAGACAGTGCAGGAGGGTTCCCTTTTCTCCACACCCTCACCAACATTTGCTATTTGTGTTCTTTTTGATGATGGCCAAGATGTCCATGATTTTGCCAGTCAGGTGACTTCCTGGCAACTCCAAAGCTGCAGCTGCTGAAGGGACAGACCAAGAGGAGTAACATAGTTCACTGTGTCCTAAATTAACAGATTGTTTACATGATGGAAAAATATCAGCCCATCCTTATGTTCTGGAAATATGGATGCTGAATGCAAAAAGGGATATTCTCTTGGCAATACCTATTAAAAGTCTTAAAATTATCCAAGTGTTTGTTTTCAGAACTATTTTTAAGAATTTATCCTAAGGAAATAATCTTGGAGGTTAGAAAATATTTTCTTGCTTGTTGGGTTTTGTTTTGTGTTGTTTGCTATTATAAACAATATGCTCATCACTAGCATTTATCATAATAGGAAAAAAGTTCAAAAATTTTAAACATTTGATTAAATACATCTATGTTAAATACATCATATGTTAAAACACCATGCAGCCATTTAAAATGATTCCTTAGTAGAATATTCAGTGAAAAGGAGAGCGTCACACAATATATTAAATTAAAAACTGCCACGAAACACATGCAAAGCCTGAGGCCATTTATTAAATAAAATGCTGCAAGTGATAGGCCTAGCGGCATGCTAACATGTTAACTATTGTTATATATACAATAAATGTTCAGTATTATTATATAATTAAAAGGCTGGAAGGTACCTTCTGAAACATATATCTAAGTGGTGTCTGGTTATATCTGAGTAATAGGATGATGGATAATTTTTATTTTCTTCTTTTTGGTTTGTGTAGTCTAAATTTTCTACGATGAATATGTAAGAATGAAAAATTAATAAAAATTAGGTTTTTTTAGAACTATATTCTTAAATAGGATACTCAACTTATATTCCTTTTTAAAAGTACCTGGCATTAATTTTTATATATTATTATGTGAGTATATGATGTTTATCAGAAATAAAGTTTCAGAGTAGTTATTTACTATTTATTTTTCAGCAGCAGGAGAAATAGGTTTGATACTTTTAATGAGAAGAAAAGAAATAAAAAGCTTACCGTTAGGACTATGTGAGAATATTTGAATTTCATGTGACCACATATTACTGTTTCCCTCCCCTATAGTTTTCCTCCCCTCGCCTTTCAAATAACTCGAACTTCCAATTAACTCAGTACTAATTACACTGTAAGTTTTTTGAGGGCAGGCAGGAATGATTTCTTTCTGGCTTTTGTATTCTTAGAACCTGGTCCCAAACATACTCTGTATACATTAAATGAATAGGCTAACAAATGGTTAAATATGTCTTATACAATCTGTATATTCTTGCATTATGTAGCTATTAAAATGCCTTCGGGACCGCCCTGGTGGCACAGTGGTTAAGAATCTGCCTGCCAATGCAGGGGACACGGGTTCAGTCCCTGGTCCGGGAAGATCCCACATGCCGCGGAGCAACTAAGCCCATGCACCACAGCTACTGAGCCTGCGCTCTAGAGCCCATGAGCCACAACTACTGAGCCCATGTGCTGCAACTACTGAAGCCTGCGTGCCTAGAGCCCGTGCTCCGCAACAAGAGAAGCCACCACAATGAGAAGCCCATGCACTGCAATGAAGAGTAGCCCCCGCTCGCCACAACTAGAGAAAGCCCGCACACAGCAACAAAGACCCAAAACACAGCCAAAAAATAAATGAAATTTTTTAAAGAGTCATTATCTCCTAAAAAAAAAAAAAAGCCTTCACCCACATGAAGAAACATTTCTAGAGTTAAACTTGGAACTTGGACAAACTAACAAGAAAGCATTTAGAAAGTGACTTCTACAGGCTGTTTACCATTATCTCCTTCTGTGGAACCAAGAACGTAATTGTGTAAGAGAATTTTGAGTGGTTTGGGTTTAGGTGAATGGCCAAGGGTAATGTTTGTGGCCTTGGGTTAGACTCTGTTTCCCTGAACCAGGCAAGCTGACCTGAGAGAAACCAGACAGGGCATCCTTGGGCCCTGTCAGCATCGTACGGTAACCAACCAAACCAACCGAGCAGGCTTGCCTGTGTCTCTCAGCCTGCTGTGTGCAAGTCAACGAGCTATCCCATGACTTGTGTACAGTGGAAGGATAGAGCCACCGTTTGCTCTCCATTTATTTTGGCTACACTGCGTAGCATGCGGGATCTTAGTTCCCCAACCAGGGACTGAACCCGGGCCATGGCAGTGAAGGCGTTGAATCCTAACCATTGGGAAAGATTTTGGGGGCCACATGTTTCCTGAATGAAACTTTTCTTAGAACCAGCCTACACCACCATGTCACTATGCCACCTGCGTCTGGCTCCCAGCATCCTTCCATGTGTACAGGCTGCTCCCTGACTCAGGGAATGTACACCTGAATGGAATCCACCCAGGTACAATCCTGGTAAGGTTCAAAAGCTCCTCTCAAAGCAGGAAATTATTAACTGCTGAGTTTCTCCAGCTAATTTTACAGACTAACCACAAAGAGAAAACTCTTGATGTGGACAGGTGTCCACGTTATTTTCTCATTGAAAACCCAAGTGTCTAGTAAATAATTCCAACTACGAAGTGAAGAAGAAAAGTGGCACTTTAAAATAAATTCAGATGATTCAGAAGTTTAACTGTTGCTTCTAGGAGTTAATCACTCAATGACATATTTCCTTTCCTAAATAAACGCTGACTTTTTGACATCTGGTGTTGGAGCTCATACATTTATGGATACGGCTCGGTTCCTGGATAGAGTGGCACTAGTTGCACAGGATGAGTCATCAGGCCACACCTCCCCGTACTCACCACGAGGACCCTAAGAAAGGACTCACAATAATTTCACAGATTTCACCTCTGCAAGGAATGCTGCAAGAGGAAAAATGGTTCTTCAACATGAAAATGGCAGGGAAATGTTGCATAGCCTTATATTAAACACAGATTGGGTTTGGTTACTCTGTGGGAATAATTTAGCACGGAGTAAATTAAGTGATAGCGTGGGGAATAGATTCATATTCTGAAGAGCCTAATTTACAACCCAAACTTGCGCAGATCTTACCTCCTACAGCTTATTATAGTTCAATTTCCTTTCAGATCTTAAGGTCTCCCACTTTAGAGACTGAAATTCTTCAGAATTTCCTGTGATATTTTTCCTAGTGTTAAGGGAAGGAAAATGATCTTTGGGGTTATATAATATACAAAGTTGAATTCTAAAATAAACAGAGGTCTTAAGATATAAGGCCAGGAGTGAACAGGGATTAAGAATATATATTGGGCATAATTAATGTAGATTATAACTAGTTTCATAAAACAAGTGTTAAAACTGTTTTAATGCTGGGAAAACTGGACAGCTACATGTAAAAGAGTGAAATTAAAACATAAAAAAAAAAAAACCAAACTGTTTTAACTTCATTTTAAGAGAAAGTTTATTAACTTCATTTTAACAGCCAGACTACAGATTGGAGAAATTTCAAGGGAGAAAAATAAAGTTCTAATACTTTTTAAGAACTGAAGTGGGTCTCTTTTTGTTGCCTGTAAACCATGAACTTACGTCTTAATTCATTCAACAATGAATACCTAACTATATGCCAAAGAGTGTTCTACACGGTGAGGATGTGGCAGAGAAGAAGACAAATTGGGCCTTTGCTCTCATCGGGTTTACAGTCTAGTGAGGGAGAGAGCTAACAGATGGTGCTAAATGTTAAAAATAAAATAAACCAGGGTAATGGGATAAAGAGGGAAAGGGTGGGGTAAGGCATAACCTCTATGAGGAGGTGACAATGAGCTGAGACATTAATTGCAGAAGGAACCAGCCCAGCATATTCAAGCAATAGAAGGGACAGAGAGGCTATCTAGTGAGAAGGGGGAGAGCAACAGGTGGTGAGGTGAGAAGGGCTGCAGGGGCAAAATCATGCAGGACCTGATAGGCCCTGCTAGGGACTGGAATTTTAACTGTAAAGAGAAGTCTTTAGAAGATTTTAAGGAGGCTGTGATATAATCTGCTTAAAGATTTTAAAAGCGGTAACATGGGCAGGAATGGTGGAGTAAAAACTCCTAAAAATCATCTCCCTTCATAAAAGCAACAAGAACACTAAAAATTTGTCCGAATCAACTTTTTCCAAACTCTGGAAATTAACTAAAGACTTGCAACAATCTGAGAAGCATTTGTTTAAGAAAAAGACCTGAATTTCAGTAAGAAGAGCAAACTTTGAGATGTTTTAACTTTCCATGTACCCATCCCTCTTGCCAGCCTCTGTGATAATCTTGTAAGCCAACAGCTCCACAATCACAGTGAAAATAAGACTGGGAGTCACTGGAGGAGGCAGATGGGGTTGGAGTTCCTCCAAAGGCCCATTCCTAAAGGGTGGAATTATCTATTTAACTCAAAAGGAGGCAGTAATCGAGGAATACAGGAATTAAAAAAAAAAAAAGACACAGACATATAGAAAACAAATAGAAAATGGCATACATAAAATTTACTTTATTGGTAATTATATTAAATTTAAAAGGATTAAACACTTCAATCGAAATGCAGAGACTGGCAGAATGGATAAGAAATGAAAACAAAAAATGACCCAACTGGGCTTCCCTGGTGGCGCAGTGGTTAAGAATCCGCCTGCCCATGCAGGGGACACGGGTTCGAGCCCTGGTCCAGGAAGATCCCACATGCCGCGGAGCAACTAAGCCCGTGCGCCACAACTATTGAGCCTGCACTCTAGAGCCTGTGAGCCACAACTACTGAATCCGCATGCCACAACTACTGAAGCCCACGTGCCTAGAGCCCGTGCTCCGCAACAAGAGAAGCCACCGCAATTAGAAGCCCGAGCACCGCAACAAAGAGTAGCCCCTGCTCGTCACAACTAGAGAAAGCCCACACGCAGCAACAAAGATCCAACACAGCCAAAAATAAATAAATAAAATAAAATTTTTAAAAAATGACCCAACTATATGCTGTCTACAAGAGACACCTTTTAGATTCAAAGATACAAATCAGTTGAAAGAAAAAGAGTGGAAAAAGATACTATGCAAATATTAAACACAAAAGAACTGGGATGGCTATCCTACTATCATACAAAGTAGACGTTAAGACCAGAGACAAAGAAGAACATTTAATAAAAGAGTCAAGATAAAAGGGTCAAGGTATCGAGAAAATATAAGAATTATAAACATGTGTGTACCTAATGAACAGAGACCCAAAAATATATGAAGCAAAAACTGACAGAACTGATGAAAGAAACAGAACTTCCAACAGTTAATAGTTGGAGACTTCAATACCCTATGTTAAGTAATGAATAAAACAACAAAACAGAAGATCAACAAGGAAATAGAAGACTTGAATAACACTATAAAACCAACTAGACCTAATGGATATCTATGGAACATTCTACCCATAACAATAGGATACATATTCTTCTCAAGTACACAAAGAACATTACCCAGGATAAACAATATATCAGGTTGGAAACAAGTCTCAATAAATGTAAAAGGATTGAAATGAAACACAATGAAATGAAGTTAGAAATCTGGCCAGAAGACTGACCAAGAACAAAGTGAGAAGATTCAAATTATTAAATTAGAAATGAAAGAGCAGACATTACTACTGACATTACAGAAATAAAAAGGATTTTAAGGGAATACTATGAACAACTGTATGCCTAGATGAAATGTACAAAAACTTAGAAAGACACAAATTACTGAAACTGACTCAAGAAGAAACAGATAATCTGAACAGACCTACAGCAGTAAACACATTAAATTATTAATCAAAAATTACTCACAAAGAAAAGCTCAGAACGAGATGCCTTCACAGGTGAATTCTGACAAATGTATAAAGAAGAATTAACACCAGTCCTTCACAAACACTTCCAAAAGATAGAAGATAAGAGAACACTTCTCAATTCATTCTAAGAGGCCAGTATTACCCTGATAGTAAAACCAGAAAAACTTCTCACAAGAAAAAAACTAGAGGCCAAAATCTCTTATAAGTATAGATGCAAAAATACCTATGAAAATACTAGCAAATCTAGTAACGTATAAATCAGATTAGAAACCATGATAAAGTGAGATTTTTTTCCAGTAATGAAAGATTGATTCAACATATGAAAATTAATCAGTGTAATACACCATATTAATAGAATAAAGAACAAAACCATATGATCATCTCAATAGATCCAGACAAAGCATTTGAAAAATTCCAACACCTTTTCATGATAACACTCAACAAACTAGGAATAGACAGGAACTTCTGAAATCCAATTAAGGGCACCTATGAAAAACCCACAGCAAACATCATACTTAGTGCCAAAAGCCTGAAAACCTCCCCCTAAGACCAGGAACAAGACAAGGATGTCTGCTCTCACCACTTGTATTCAAGATTGAACTGGAGATTCTAGCTGGGGCAGTTAGCCAATCAAAAGAAAA
This sequence comes from Eschrichtius robustus, assembly GCF_028021215.1. Lineage (NCBI taxonomy): Eukaryota > Metazoa > Chordata > Mammalia > Artiodactyla > Eschrichtiidae > Eschrichtius > Eschrichtius robustus. The sequence goes on along the minus strand of NC_090835.1, from coordinate 102,952,652 downwards.
AATATGCATCCAGAAAGGAGGAAAGAAGTAATATTAACCTATTTGCACCAAGAAAATCCTAAAGAATCTTCTAAAAAGTATTAGAACTAATAAACAAGTTCAGCAAGGTTGCAGAATACACAGTTGATATACAAAAACCAATTGTAGTTCTATACATCAGCAACGAACAATCTAAAAATATAATTAAGAAAATGATTACATTTACAATAGCATAAAAAGTACTTAGGGATAAACTTAACAAAAGAAGTGCAAGACTTGTACACTGAAAACTACAAAACATTGCTGAAAGAAATTTCACAAGACCTAAATGCATGGAAAGACATTTGTGTTCCTGGATTAGAAAATTTAATATTGGTAAAATGGCAACACTCCACAAATTATCTATAGATTGAATGCAATCCCTATTAAGATTGCAGCTGGCTTTTCTGCAGAAATAGACAAGTTGGTCCTAAAATTCATATGGAATTGCGAGGGACCCTGAATAGCCAGAACAATCTTGAAAAAGTATAAAGTTGGAAGACTAATACTTCTCGATTTCGAAAATTATTACAAAGCTACAGAAATCAAGACTGTGTGATAGTGGCATAAAGTCAAACATACAGGTCAATGAAAGAGAACAGAGAGTCCAGAAATAACCCCTTATATTTAAGGTCAATTGATTTTTGACAAGCGTTCCAAGACAGTTCACTAGGAAAAGAATAGTTTTTTTCAACAAATGGTATTAGGACAGCTGGATTTCCACATGCAAAAGAATGAGGTTGGACCCTTACCTCACACCATATAAAAATATTAACTCAAAATGGATCACAAACCTAAATATAGAAACTAAAACTATGAAACTCTTAGAAGAAAGCATAGGCATAAATCTTCATGACTTGGATTAGGCAATTGTTCTTAGATACGATACCAAGAACACAAGCAACAAAAGAAAAATTAGATAAATAGGACTTTATCAAAATAAAAAACTTCAAAGGACAATATCAAGAAGGTGAAAAGCTGACACAAAGAAAGAGAGAAAATATTTGCAAATCACATATTTTATAAGGGGCTAGTATCCAGAACATATAAGGAACTCTTAATAAGAACTTAACAATAAAAACACAAAAAATCCAATATAAAAATAGGCAAGGTATCTGAATATACATTTTTCCTAAGAAGATATACAATGGCCCATAAACACATGAAAAGATGCTGAACATCATTAGTCACTAGGAAAATAAAAATCAAAACCACAGTAAGATACTACTTCACATCCACAAGAATCGCCATAAAGAAAAAGTCAGAAGACAACAAGTGTTGACAAGGATGTGGAGAAATCAGAACCCTCCTAAACTGCTAGTGCAAATGTAAAACGGTGCAGCTACTTTGGAAAACAGTGTGGTAGTTCCTCAAAGGGTTAAATGTAGAGGTAGAATATAACTCAGAAATCCCACTCCTAGGTATCTATACAAGAGAAATGAAAACATACGCCCACAAAAACTTTTTCATAAATGCTTATATCAGCATTGTTCATAAAAGCCAAAAGGTGGAAACAACCCAAATGTCTATTAACTGATGAATGGATAAATAAAATGTAATATTCATACAGTGGAATGTTATTTGGACAAAAAAGGAACAAAATACGGGTATGTGTTACAACATGGATGACCCCTGAAAACATTATGTGAAAGGAAAGAAGTCAATCACGAAAAGACCTTATATTATATGATACCATTTATATAAAATGTCCCAAATAGGCAAATCTACAGAGACAGAAAGTAGATTAGTGGTTGCTTAGGGATGGAGGGGAATGAATGGATAAGGGGGTTGGGGGTGGTGACAGTTAAGGAGTATGGGTTTTCTTTTAGAGGTGATAAAAATGTTCTAAAATTGATTGTGGTAATGGCTGCACATATCTGTGAATATACAAAGAAAACATTGAATTGGGCACTTTAAAAGGGTGAGTCATATGGTATGTGAATTATACGTCAATAACACTGTTATTTAAAAAACAATCTGGCTGATCTTGCCACAAGTTATAAGACTAGTGGAACTGGACTGAGAAAAATAACCCATGCCTCTCTCAAATTATGACAGCTCTACCACGTTTGGAAGAAGATAGGCCAATATGTCATTCCTACTTCACTGTCTGAAACCTGGAATAGAAGCCTGGACTCTCAAATCTGGCCAGCTCCTCTTTGGTTGTGATGCTTCAGCCTAGCTGAGCAAAGTCCCCCTTCTCATCCCACAGCTCTCTTTCTACAGTCACCCAGAGACGGTAACAACGGGAAGAAGAAACTCAGCACAGGAATTGGTGGGTGGTGGGGGTGATATAGTCTAGAGAAATGTTTGAATTACAAAACAAACAAACAAACAAACAAAAACAACCTCACTTGAATTCTGGATAGGAAAAATATATTTCCTAGAAAGAGTAAAAAATCTGATTGGTTTTTGACTTTAGCTCTGTAATCGTTTCCCAGGCGAAAGCAAAAAATGAATATACTCAGAGATTAATCAGTAAGAATCAAGGGCAGATCCAGGCTTTGTGGATTCTAAAGTACAATCTGGGGAACTTTCAAAAGTATGTAGTGTTACGAATGCAACTTTAGGGATGAGGCACTGGCGGGGGTGTTATGAGTGAGAAGACCTGAAGCATAAAGTTCACAAGCGTCCTGGAAAAGCTACTTCTGGTCTGAATATACATGGCACTCATTTTCTCTTGAAAAATTATTTGGAGATGCTTAAGAAATGAAACCAAAAATGCTGAAAACGAGACTAAAAGCATTAGCTGTGAGCACTAAGTCAGTTAAAGGTAGAGTTGTAGAAAATACTGTCACAAATCTGGTTGCTAAACTCAAGGCAAATGTGAAACGTAACATCAGAAAACTAACATGCATTCACCTACAAAAACTATAAAATGGTAACAATAACCTCAATTTCAAACTCCTATTTATAGTAAAGAAGATCAGTAACTGAGGTGAAAGTACAGGGTAAAGATGAAGAAGCAAAAATAATTTAAATTTCAGGTCTTACATGGGAATTATAGGCAGGAAGGTAGGTCAAAAAGCATCTTTTTAATTTTTTTAATTTTAGAGTCAGAAAATATAGATTGGAGACTATGTTTTGAAAAACATTAAAGACAAGCCCTAATAAAACAAAAAGAGTATATATCTGCCAAATTACTGGGATAGTTAAAGTCAAAGAAAGTTTGGGGTTAAAAAGTAAAAGCCAACCATACACCGCTTACAAGAAACACAACTAAAACAGACCCACACAGAACCGTTAAAAATAAAAGGATAGAGCAGTCGCTGTGGAAAAGTTTGGCAGTTCCTCCAAAAGTTAAACACAGAACTTTATATGTTCCATATGATCCAGCAATTCCAGGCAGATACCCCGAAAATTCAAAGCAGGGACTCAAACAGATACTTGTATACCACTGTTCATAGCACCATAATTCACAAGAGCCAATGGTGGAAACAACCCAAGTGTCCACTGACAGATGAATGGATAAACAAAATATAAATATACATACAATGGAATATTATTTATCCATAAAAAGGAATGAAATTTTGACATATGCTACATCATGGATGGCCCTGGAAAACATTATGCTAAGTGAAACAGACATAAAAGGACAAATCCTGTATGAGTCCCCTTCTATGAGATACCTAGAAAATGCAAATTCATAGAGACAGAAAGTAGAATAGAGGTTACCAGCGGCTGGAAGGAGAGGGAATGGGGAGTTAGTGTTTCATGGGGACAGAGTTTCTGTGTGGGATTATGAAGATGGATAGTGGTGATGGTTTACAACATTGTGAATGTACTTAATGCCAATAACTTCTACACTTAAAAATGGTTAAAATGGCAAATTTTATGTTATGTATATCTTACTACAATTAAAAAAAAAAAAACAATGGGGAAATGATATTTCAGGCATACAAAAACCAAAAGAAATCAGGGACAACAATATGAATTTGACACCAGGCAGAATTCAAAATGCATCCAAGAGAATAAAAAGTGTCTCTGAAAAAATGCAAAATACCCAAAGAAGATATAATAAGCACTAGTTTGCATAAAAAAGAACTATTTGGAAATTCCAAAAGTCATTCTCCCGAATAACAAGTGGTTAAAACAATATAACACCATAATTATAGCTATTCAGAAAAACATCTAAAAAAAAGAAAGTTAAATGTTAAGATGCACCAAATTTCAGCTGCAGCTTCCAGTGTGGCAAAAGTGTGCTCTTCTGCTCCAGCTTTGCTCTTGGGCATATGGAAGGCCAAAGAGCTGAATTCTATTTCATTTTTACTCTTCCTTAACTTGAGAATGATATCAATGACCATGTGACCAAAATTTCTAATTAGCATCACGTCGATTTAAAATAAGACATGTCAGGGACTTCCCTGGTGGCTCAGTGGTTAAGAATCCACCTGCCAATGCCGGGGCCATGGGTTCAGTCCCTGGTCCGGGAAGATCCCACATGCCGCGGAGCAACTAAGCCTGTGCACCACAACTACTGAGCCTGCGATCTAGAGCCCGTGAGCCACAACTACTGAGTCCACGTGCCACAACTACTGAAGCCCGCGCGCCTAGAGCCCGTGCTCTGCAACAAGAGAAGCCACCGCAATGAGAAGCCCGTGCACCGCAACGAAGAGTAGCCCCCGCTCGCCGCAACTAGAGAAAGCCCGCGCACAGCAATGAAGACCCAATGCAGCCAGAAATAAATAAATGAAATAAATTTATAAAATGAAATAAGACATGTCAGTGTCAGTCCAACTTATTGGTAATATCTGATTACTCACTTAATAAAACTTAGATCAAAATTTTGTATACTTTATAGGTTGAAATTCTACCGGTCAGTTAAAATATAAACGTATATTTGCTATGCAAGAGTAAAATGCTGTAATTAATGATGTCCATGAAAACCATTAACTTATGTACAAAAAAGAACAAAACGACTCTCAAATAGTTAAATACATAGAGAACAAGGCTGGCAATAGAAACAGTTGTGGAAGAGAGTGGACTAGGTAGATATTGGGAAAACATTAATTCTTTTTTAGCCAACCCATTTCATAACATTTTCAAGAAGAATATAATGGAGATTAGATCATCAGCCTATTTTTTTAATAAAACTGTCAGTATTTATAATTAAAAAATATATATCAATAAAAAATATATATACATCAATATGTTTGTTTGTTTTAAATTTCATTTTGGCCAAAGAGAAAATCCTATTTGGCAATTCTTCACATCTTACGAAGATGAATTAAAAGCAGAATGTCCATTTTCACCCCATCAGATTTTCACAAGGAGGAAAAACACTTAAATCACGTACAATATCACCCATGATAAATCCTATTCGAACCAGATAAAATAAAGAATATAAGAAATGAAGAAAAGAGGAAAGCGTTAGAGCAAAATGTTGGACCCGCAAATCTCTGCCTTTTCTTTGGCCTCTTTTGAAAGTACGTGTTCATTTCATACTGCAAATATGCATCACAGTGACTCAGGAGCAAACCAGCGGCTGACAGGGCTGAGAAGTGATGGTGCTTCCACTATAATGTCAGTATTAACATTTGTCAACACCGAAATGTATAATAATAAAGTTGTACTAAATAGCAAATGCTGGAGAGGGTGTGCAGAAAAGGGAACCCTCCTACACAGTTGGTGGGAATGTAAACTGGTGCAGCCACTATGGAGAACAGTATGGAGGTTCCTCAGAAAACTGAAAATAGACTTGCCATGTGATCCAGTAATCTCACTCCTGGGCCTATATCCGGACAAAACTACAATTCAAAAAGATACATGCACCCCTATGTTCATAGCAGCACTATTTACAATAGCCAAGACATGGAAACAACCTAAATGTCCATCAACAGATGAATCAATAAAGAAGATGTGGTATATATACACAATGGAATATTACTCAGTCATAAAAAAAGAATGAAATAATGTCATTTGCAGCAACATGGATGGACCTAGAGATTATCATACTAAGTAAAGTAAGTCAGACAGAGAAAGACAAATATCATATGATATCCCGTATATGTGGAATCTAAAATATGAAACAAATGAACTTATCTATGAAACAGAAACAGACTCACAGACATAGAGAACAGACTTGTGGTTGCCAAGAGGGAGGGGGTGTTGGGGGAGGGATGGAGTGGGAGATTGGGGTTAGCAGATGCAAACTATTACATATAGAACGGATGGACAACAAGGGCCTACTGTAGAGCACAGGGAACTATATTCAATATCCTGGGAGAAACCATAATGGAAAAGAACATGAAGAAGAATATATGTATGTATGTATAACTGAGTCACTTTGCTGTACAGCAGAAATTAACACAACATTGTAAATCAACGATACTTCAATAAAATAAATTAAAAAAAATAAAGTTGTACTAAGTAAAAATATGAAAATAAAACATACAACTCAGGGCTTCTTATTTCTCCTCATGTATCACTTGCTCGCTCTCTCTCCTCTGTCTTCTCGCCAATGTGGCAGCTAGGCAGGAAACTGCTGGCCTGTCAGAAACGTCCTGGGGCGGACCCCTGGACCAGCTCAAAGCTCGTCACTGGGGCCAGTGCTTCCTGCCTGCTCTTCCTCCTTTTCTTCTGGATCACTGGAGTGGGGCGATGGGAAACTTGCTCGGTTCTACCCATTCTCAATTACCCAGAAGACGCTGTGCAACCCAGACCCAGCTCAGCCTACTGCCATTCCACCCTGCAGGGCAAAGGCAAAGTCCCAGATGAAATTAAACTTGGCTTTCCTTTGTTTCACTTTGCTATTGTACCCTGTTCTTATATTTCCATTGGAGACTCTTCAGAAAAGAGGGCTGACTGAACCGCAGCCCGATTTGGAGATTTCTGGGTTTCCCAGCCAAATAAAATATTAAAACAATCTTAAAAACCATCTCCCTGATTTTTTTTTCACTTTCTAAAAATAATCAGAAAATTCACTAAAATTATAAGAGGAGTCTATATAACTGCATGCTTACAGATTCAACAAACTCATTGAGATGGAAAACATTTCTGGAAAAAATGTTACCAAAACTGATGAAATTCTGAATAGACCAAACATCAAGAAAGAAACGTAGACAGTCATCAAAGAATCCTCCCAATAGGCTCTAGGTTTCTACTGGTGAATCTTACCCAATCCACAAAGAAAAAAAATTCTATAGTATAAAAACTGTTCCCAAATATAGAAGATAGAAGGCTATTTATTCATGTCTAGAAAGCAAAGGTAACACTCATGTTAAAATTATTATTATTGAAAAATAGTAAAAATAAAACAGACTGATCTGTCTATTGTTAATGGAATTAACTTCAATTTCCATGAAGTGCAGTCCAGAGTATTAGTTTAAGTAGTGAGTTCTTTCCCAGATGGTTGTGTTCACCCATATAAATGCTGGTGGCTTTAAGGTACAAAAGAAGGTAACACGGTCTTTAGAAGAAGGGCAGCAGCCAGCTAAAGTTGAGTGTAAGTAGTAAGGACCCAACTCTGGGGTTCTAGAAGGTCACGATCTCTCATCAAGCAGAGGTTTTGACCACTAAATCACTTTTTCCAGGGAGAAGTTACAATCCTAAAACAGTTTTAATCTCACTATCAGAGTCTGTATTTCAGAATGTCATATTTAGAGCAATTCTAAGACATACGATATTGCCATCTTTTGCAGACCCCTCACGTAAACGAGAAAGTAATTCGCCCAAGAAAGAAAGAATATCCTCTCAGATGGAAGGAAAAATTAGGGCACGCAAATGGGAGTCCCCAGAAAATGAAACCTAACATTCAGATGTCAGACGTCTATGCTCTAGGAAGGGAAGCGGGCATTGCAGACTGTTTTGAGCAATGCGGACGCAGTTGGGGGCTGCCCAGGAAGCTGGGGCACCAGGAGCCCCGCAGAGGTACCACGGGGGCCAGGTTCTCAGGTGAACTGTCAGAGCAAAGCAGAAACAGTCCCAAGACCAAGAATCAAGACAGCAAATGAACCAGGAACATAAAAGCGAGAAGTCATGAAGTGTCTCACTCCAGGCTGCAGTGGAGTCTGGCCTATGGGATACCATCCCTCTCCTGTTCCCACTCTCCGCCCACTCCCACCCCAAAGATGCTGTCCCACTGAGGAGGAAGGGCAGGGGCTGGGCGGGAAGGACTGGAGTTTACTTCTATAGCCTGGAACACTGAGACAGATTAATAAAGCTAAATATTTTAGACAGTGAAACAAATATATACCTTCAGTTAAAGTGCCTATGAGTGGTATTGCACTAGTCGTTCTGCAAGTATTTCAGGGTCTTTTAGGCATTCATTCATTTAGAGACAAGACACAGTTGCTGCCCACAAGTGGAAGACGCAGAAAAATAATGAACAGGCAACCCAGCCATAAAAAGGATGAAGTTCTGCCATTTGCAATAACATGGATGGACTTGGAGGGCATGATGCTCACTGAAAAGTCAGACAGAGAAGGACAAATACTATAGGATATCACTGACACGTGGAATCTAAATATCAAAACAAACGCGTGAATATAACAGAAAAGAAATACGCTCACAGATATAGAGAACAAACTCGTGGTTACAAGTCCTCAATTCACAAAAATTAGTTTAAGACAGTTCTTTGACCTAAGCGCACAAGTTAAAAATACAAAACGTCTAAAAGAAAACACAGAAGTTTTGCACGTGTCCTAATATAGCCAAATCCTTGGATCTTTATCTAGGGAATTGACTTCAAACATACTTTGAGCGTTTGCTCAAAACTATTTAGATGAACACTCAAAATGGGCAAAATTGGGTTAGGTTTTGAGGAATGAAACCTATGAGTGTTCACTGGATACTGACAGAGACCACAGAGATGGCTGGAGGATACCACAGTCGGCGCGAGGGTGGATTGATTCCTGGCTCTACTGGCCCGTGAAGCTTGGATGAGTTAGGTAATCTTCCTAAGCCTTCTCTTCATCTACCTGGTAAGTTTTTGAGGGTTAAGGTACATGAGAGAATCCATGTAAAGCTTTTAAAACAGTGGCCGTTATCCAATAATACTCAGCGTAAACACAAAATGCTATTATTAGTGTCACGGGACCTTTGGATGAGTGTTCTGTCTGTCTTCCACAGAGCTGCCTTTCCCAGGCTGTACAGACACAGAAATACATGTGAATTACCAATAACACCAAGAATATATATTCCCATTCACACACTTTCACACACATTCCACGTGTTTTTAGGAACATAAGTGGTTGTTTTCATAAAGAGTAGAGCCATAAAAGCAAATTTAAAAGGTTGGGGTAGCATCTGGTGGACACCATCCCAGGTTTCATCAGGGGAAAAGGTCACGATGGGAGGGAAGAAGACACTGAAGGAAGGGGTTTAGGATGCGACAGTGTGAGAGACACAGAGACAACCTACAAAGAATTCAGGAGGAGGAAAAGCAAGTTGCTGAGGGGACTTGAGAAAACGTCATGGGAAAACTATTCCCTGGGAATTCCCTGGCGGTCCAGTTGGTAGGATTCGGCGCTTTCACCGCCGAGGGTTGGGGTTCGATCCTTGGTCGGGGAACTAAGATCCCACAAGCCTCGCGGCGTGGCTAAAAAACAGAAAGAAAGAAAGAAAATTATTTCCTTAAGGCCATGTGTTTGTTTAACCCAGAGATAAGATAGAAGGGTGTTTTCAACCCGAAAGCAACATTGGGCCTTTTCTGTGCGTCCCTTCCCTTCTCCCCAGACGCAGGGCTACTTCCAGTGGGCAGTGAGAAATTTCAGTTCAATAAGAGAAAACTGCCTAACAGTGAGAGCCATCCAGTACTGGGACAGGGCTTCAGGAGCTAGTGAACCCCAGAGGCCAGGAGCTAGTGAACCCCAGAGGCCCCCGCGTTCTCGGAGGCTTAAGGCGCTGTTGACAGCGAGGTCTTGGGAACTGCCGGCCTGTTTGCTTCTACCTGCAGCACAGTTACCACTTATGCTCTTGAACGTACTGCGGTCTTCTGGGCAACTTTTCATTTAATTATCCGTGAGCAGGCTTTTCCTGATACTTAATGAAGTCTTTACAAAATCGGCTCTACTATAGCTAGGTGGGCACTAGTGTTCTGGTTTGGAGTCAGTTCCTCTGCTGACTTTCTCTCTCGGTGGATCCACACGGGGCATAGGCATCAATTCAGCAGTAGCTAGGAGGGGAAACCCTCCAGCTTATCCCTAGGAAACATCAGTGAGAAAGCTCTTTTATTTTTCTTTCTTTCTTTCGTTTTTCTTTTTGTTTAGACTTTTATTTGTTCCTAACGTTTTTATTGGAGCATAACTGCTTTACAATGGTGTGTTAGTTTCTGCTTTATAACAAAGTGAATCAGTTATACGTATACATATATCCCCGTATCTCTTCCCTCTTGCGTCTCCCTCCCTCCCACCCTCTCTATCCCACCCTTCTAGCTGGTCACAAAGCACCAAGCTGATCTCCCTGTGCTATGCGACGGCTTCCCACTAGCTAGCTAGTTTACGTTTGGTAGCGTATATATGTCCATGCCACTCTCTCACTTTGTCACAGCTTACCCTTCCCCCTCCCCGTGTCCTCAAGTCTGTTCTCTAGTAGGTCTGCGTCTTTATTCTCATCTTGCCCCTAGGTTCTTCATGACCATTTTTTTTTTTCTTTTTAGATTCCATATATATGTGTTAGCATACGGTATTTGTTTTTCTCTTTCCGACTTACTTCACTCTGTATGACAGACTCTAGGTCCATCCACCTCACTACAAATAACAACTCAATTTCATTTCTTTTTATGGCTGAGTAATATTCCATTGTATATATGTGCCACATCTTCTTTATCCATTCATCTGTCGATGGACACTTGGGTTGCTTCCATGTCCTGGCTATTGTAAATAGAGCTGCAGTGAACATTATGGTGCATGACTCTTTTTGAACTACGGTTTTCTCAGGGTACATGCCCAGCAGTGGGATTGCTGGGTCGTGTGGTAGCTCTATGAGAAAGCTCTTTTAATTTCTGTTTCCTTCTACTTCTGTTGCTCAGAGATCAGAATGAGATAGAGAAAAAGCGAGAGATTCTTACCAGGCCATGCAGAGGGATGTGGGTGCATAGTGGGCATGGATTGGGTAGAAGGAAAAGAATAGGGAGCCAGAATGAATTTCCAGACCTTCTGGGCACAAGTATAGACAAAAAGGTATTTTATAATCTATTACACTCATTTGGATTAAATATAGCATTGTCCTGATGAATCAGAGCAGACGACTGGAAATTGACATACCTGTTATTTCAAATGAGTTACGATTAAGAACTACAACAAAAGTGTATCTTTAAGCCGGATATTACATTGACTTGAAACTTCAAACAGAGCTCCTTATAAAACATTCTGAGAAAGTTGCCTTTGGTGTTGAAAGTTCCCATATTTGGTTTCAGGCCAAAAGTGACTTTTTCCCCCCTGCATGATTTAATAATAAGGCATTCAGTCATCCGGGGCTGCCTGCCTGTGAAAAAGCACCACGGGCCTGCAGGGCGCTCCCCACCCCCAAACATTCTTCACATTTCACTGTCACTGCCCTGCCTGTTCCTATTAATCCCAAGAGGGGTGCTCCCTACCAAGATTCCTGAATGCAGAATACCTCAAGGAGGGCCCTTAGGCTGACTGCGACCTTGTGTGGAAATAGAGACTCACCACCCTAAATAAACAGAAGGAAGGTTTATTTATGGAGAGAGAAGGGGGGGGGCACGGAATCTAAAGGAGCAGAAGCAGGGAGGTTCATTCCCAAGCCCTCACTTTAGTAGGGAACCAGTATGGACCCCTGGAGGCTCTTTTAGGGACAGTAAAGGAAGTGATGCAGGAGGACACAGCAACCGGATTGTGTGGCCTTATCACACTGAACTTGCAGGAAAGAATGCTAGGGAGTTTCCCTGATGGGAACCAGGAGCCAACTCAAGCTGAACAAAGTTTGGCCCAGTTTCTCTAATTTCAGAGTTAAGGGCAAGTGGTCCTTCGTGGTCCTAAAACAGGTCTATTCACCTCCAAATCCCATGTTCTCAACTACCACACTTCCCTGGCTTCTGCGCAGTGTAATCCTAGAATCCTCCCTGAGCGTCCAACCACCCCCCCCACCAGCACTCTCTATCATGTTAGTCTAGTTTAATACTGTTTTCATAGCACTTAGCACATCTTGAAATTCTCTTGTATATCTGTCTACTTACCTCCCCTACCACCAGACTGGGATCTCCCAGAGGGAAGGGGCTGTGTTTTGTTAAATGCTGCTCTATCCTGATGCTAGAACAGTGCCTGGCCTAGAGGAAGTGCTCAAGAGATCGGGGATGAGTGAATCAATGAACGATCAAGTGAATGAATGGATGCACTAAAGAAGTGGGGTAGGAAATTTTCATTGGTGGGATGTTTAAAATAGAATACCAAGGAAAAGGAAAGGAAAATTGAGATTAGTCTGTTTGCAACCTACAATCACCTACTGCTTGCCAGCTCTCGCTGCCACTCCCAAGCCACCCAGCCCTACCTCAGGGTTCGGTCCCTAAGCCTGCCTTGCGAGACACCTAGTGGCAGTGTGGTCAAGGGCACAGGGAGGAAGTTCCCTTGGAACATGACCAATGACCTTTGATTCTGAAGGGCTGAGCATGACTGTGATCCGCCTATAATCTAGCCCCGAAATTCTCAACCAGAGGGGACCTCCCGGCGTCTCTGGGGCGAAAGACAAAGTGAGGAAGTGTGTGGAGTTTAACACGGTCTGGGTTCTAATGACTTGTTCGCTTTTGGATCTTTTAACACATTATCAGGGAGCCTACGTTCAAAAAAAGCTGTAAAGTGATCTAAATAATGGGATCGGACAAGACTTACAGAAAATCTTAATAACCAGAGAGAGTCGAGGGTGAACCCGAAACTTGGAGTTTCAATGCCCAGGAGGACAGTGGTTTCTATACACCACGATGGGGGATTTAGGACAAGCTAATTCAGGGGATGAAGCTAAGCTTAATTTGGAACTTGCTGAGCTGCAGGTGGCAGGAAGACATCCTGAGGAGCCTGCAGCGGAATGTAAGTAAGCCAGTGGAAAGGACAGAGCTGGAGACACAAGCTAGAACCTCATACAAAATCTGGATCATGCCCCGTGGTACCACAGAGATTATATACCTGGTCTTTGTCCCTAGTTCCTGGCCCAGAGATCCAGAAACCCTTGAAATTTCCAGAGTGACAGGAATGTCTTTGCTATGCTAATGAGATGACTCAAGGTGGGTCCCTAGAGAGCTTCAGGTTGGGGCTGGTCACCAGAAAGACCAATCACTTGATCAGAGGGTTGGAATTTGGGACCAGCTCAACCTCCAGGAAGGGGGGACTGGAGATGGAGTTCAATCATGTGGCCAATGATTTAATCAATCGTACCTACTTAATAAGACCACCCCCTTAACTCTGGGGCTTCCTGGTTGGTGAACACCCTGGTGAGCGGGGAGGGGGCCCACCCCGATTCCACATGGAGAGGCACAAAGGCTCTGTGTCTAAGACCCTCCCAGACCTGGCCCTGGGTGTCTCTTCCATTTGTATCCCTTATAAGAAAAGTGTAATCCTAAGTACAGCACTTTCCTGAGTTCTATGAGTTATTCGAGGGGAACCCTTACATTTATTGCCAGTCTGTCAGAATCGCAGGTGCCTGAGACTTGGGGCTGGTGTCAGAAGAGAGGGCAGGCTTGTGAGACTGAGCCCTTAACCCTGTGCAGTGTGACACTCACTCCAGGTAGCTGGTGTCAGACTGTGTTGCAGGACAACCGCCTGGTTTGCAAACAGAGCACGTCTGCGTTGCCACGTGGATTATTACACAATGGTTGCGAAGGTGTTCAGGGATTTTTAGAAGCCTAGCTCCAAAAGGAAACATTACTGAATTTTATATTTTCTCTCTCACCATTCTGAGCCATTAACTGACAATGATTAAGAAATACTAAATGTCACAATGGGTGATGATTTTGCACACATTTTATCCAAGAAATACAGAGTTAAGACGATCACCCTCATATGGGACACTCCGTTGAGGACAATCATGAAATCAGAAAGGAAAAAACTTAATCTTTATCAGCTCGGTGGCTTGTGACCACCTAGAGGGGTGGGATAGGGAGTGTGGTAGGGAGGGAGATGCAAGAGGGAGGAGATATGGGAACATACGTGTATGTGTGACTGATTCACTTTGTTGTAAAGCGGAAACTAGCACACCATTGTAAAGCAATTATACTCCAATAAAGATGTTAAAAAAAAACTTAATCTTTAAACTTTAATATGTAAAATGACAGACTCTGAGGAAACACAGGAAAATTTATCTCTGCTTAATTCTAGGCCTCTTTATTCCATTAATTTTAGGATGCCACTGATTTTTAAGATGATGAGTTTATAACAGACTTTTGGGGAAATGGGGAAGGAAAGTAACACTGTCACATTAAATATAGAGATCCACTGTAAGATGCTATTCATTTCAGAAATGTAACATGTAAGAAAATAATCAAGTGCATCTTAGACTTGAGAAAATACGGCAATATAGTAGTAATTAAGATTGCCTTTGCTTCTCTTTCACTTTCAGATGATTTGCCTTAAAGGTGTTCAGTGTCATCGCTTTTCCCTTAATCCATTTTCTGTTCTAAAATATTACTGTCTCAAAGCATAATTGTTTATTAAAAAAAACCGTCTAGATGGGGGATAATGTGGCTGAGATAAAACAAGGGCCTATTTCATTCCATTATTAGCATTCTGAAAATTAAAAAAAAATTAATTTATCACATTAACTGAATTTTGGAAAATAATTCTTCACCAATTACCCGTTAGTACCTTCTATACTGACAGAAACCAGTTTTGTCTCATATACACACATGAACTGCAGGCCTTCCATGGAGTGAGCAGGTGTCATTTCCCCACTAGGTCCTATTTTTCTATATGGAGAAGATGACTCAGAAGACATCCCTAGGGCTTCTGGATTGCTACATCCTTTCCCACCTGCCCTCCAGATGGCCGGCCCAAGGGAGGTAGATTCATAAGATTCAGAATTCTCTTTTTAGGGCTCTGTGCACTAAAATCCCCTCATAGCAAGTAAGTCGGTGCTATACCTTTCTGACCTTGAAATTTCTGAGCTATCTATATGAAGTTAGTGAACTGCCCAGTGCAAGAAATGGGCTGCTATTGCTATCAGGTAGCTAACCACAATCTTAAACAGACCAAGAGGCTAATGACAAAAATGCTTCAACCAAGATGCGTGGTCCTAGACGCAAGAGGACGTGATATGGGGATATATGTATACATGTGGCTGATTCACTCGGTTATACAGCAGAAACTAACACAACATTGTAAAGCAATTATACTCCAATAAAGATGCTAAAAAAATAAATTAATTAAAAAAAATTACCTTAAAAAAAAAAAAAAAAGATGTGTGGTCCTTACCCAAACCGAAGCAATCTGCAGCTAAGCCTCATCTTCACCTGCCAAAATCTTACTGAAAATATGTTGCAGAGGAGCCAGGAAACATGGCTTTCATTGAGGTAAGACTCATACCCTGAGATCCCTCTCTTCAGGGGATTTAAATGACCAATGTACAAAAACAAACCCATCCACATATTAAGAAGAAAGGAGTGCTGTAAAATCCAGAGGGATATTTTTAGGTGACCTAGCACAACCCCTGGAGATGATGCTGATTAGTTTACAATAACTGACAGAACAAGAGTGGGTGTTAGGTGAGGGGAAAGAGTATACTATATTTACAGACAGTGTAATTAAGTTACTGACAAGGGAGCTTTCACGTTGGAATCTGAAGTCACTCTGTAAACATCAATTATGTATCAAGATTCCTATAACGCAGCTCTGACATCTGCTTTGAGTCCTTGTTGAAGAACAAGCTCTGTGACTTTGAAACAGAACCCAGATGCCTTGCTCTCCACTGCCCTCTCTCAAACGAATAAAGCTTATTAGCACTCACACGCTACACAGGACTTGTAGTTTAAGTGATTTACAGTAGAGTATTGAACTTATTACTAAAACAATCATTCCCTTATTGCTGTTTTAATTATCAGTCTAAAAAGTTCTGTGAGACAAGGAAGGAAATTTTCATCAGAAATTGACAACGGAAACTGGCAAGGGTGGTGCCACTTGGTGCATCTAACCTCTGAAGCTGAAACAGCCTGCAGAGCAATGTGTACCATCCCGACATTTAAGGACAAGTGAGGTGAGTAGAACAGTTAATACTAGTTTCAGATGCCCTTCCGGCAGCTCAGAATAAGCAGGTCCAGCCTCCTAGAAACCTTCAAGTACATCTCTAGGTAATCAAAGCCACCCCTTGAGAATGAAGGACGTGTCAGACATTGAGAGGGTGATTTATAAGACAATCAAACACCCATCTCATCACACCATCATGTATTTTTTAACCAAAGCAACTGAAAATGAACAGATTCTCTCTTTCAGATGAGTTGCTTGCATTAACAGTTTTCTGTTGTTGTTTGTTTTTCTTAAAATCACATCTCTGGAAATTCTTCCCTGCAGCATAAACCATTAAGCATTCTTTACAAGACTCAGGAATAAACTCAATCCTTCTGGCTGGCTCAGGAACACTGGCACGTGTTGACAGCCAGGACCGGGCACCAGGAAACCATGTGCTAACTGGCCGCTCCATCCCTCTTTCCTCTTCAGCGTCTGCCAGGTGGAGCCCCGACTTCCAGAGCGATTCTGGCTCTTCGTCGCATCCTGCTTGTTATCTCTGTCTGGCAAACAACTACTCTGTGCTTCCAGAACAGGCACCGGTGATAAGTTATTCTCAGCCCGCTCTGCCAAAAGTTTTTTTGGCCGACAGACTGAGGAAGACTATTGTTGTTGCTGGCTGTTATCTCTTGCCGACTCTGCTTGGCAGATGTGCGACTCCGTCTCTCTGGTGTGGAAACAAGGAGCTCGACTCTGGATGAGTCAATACACTAATAAACAAGGGGCACGGAGGAAATAGCAACCAGTCTTGAAAACAGAAAAAGAAACACGTGGAGGTTTACTGGATGCCGAGATGTTTGTCCTCCACAGCATGCCTCTGCTTTATCTCACTTCACAGCCTTCCTATCAGAGAAATGGGGAAGTTCATCGTGTATCAAGTGCGAATTGGCTGTAATGTTTGTGTGTTACTTACATAGCATGGAAAGTATTTTTTGGTGCTGGGGAGTGCTGTTTTCTTTCATGGTGAATTTATATCTTCGTCATTCATCTCCCCTTTGGTCGGACCCCGTATTCTAGGAAGCCCTCAGTCTATCAGGACGTTTACTGTCTCCTGAACTGATCCCCCTGAAATCAGGGAAACCATCCTGACTGTGGCCTTGGAAGTGCCTGCGGTGAGATAAAAACGGCACGTGGGAGCCCTTGCTCTGGGGAAGGCTCTGTCTCTGAAGCAGAAGCACAGGGCCGAGTGGGTGCACGTAGCGTGTGCCTACAAACACGGCATGATGCTGGATCCCATCACTGGCCCCAGGGACCAAGCACCTCTCGGCCTCTGCACGGGTCACACGGGGGCCAAACGCCAGGCTTCAGAGATTCAGCAGGAACCCCGTGGGCCTGCGGGAGACGAGCACTCAACCTTGAAGGGGTGGCGTGTCACAAGCGGAATTCGTGAGGACATGCAGGGGGACGAAGCCTGCTCTAGTCCCAGGACCACCTTCCTCTCAGAGGTCTAGGATGGACAAGAGTGGTGTCACACAGGATTGGGATCACAGGAGAGATGGGACTTCCTTGAGGGACTCAGGGACACCTCCTGTCACCCTGTAGTGATACCATCATATGAGGGTGACCAAATCTCTCAGTTTCCTCCAGAAAATCCTGGGTTGACCCTGGCATATGTATTCATAATACCGTTTTCCTCACTCCAAAGTGTCTTTATTCGGATGGAAAGCCCTCCTGTCAGTCCACACCCTTTCGGGGCTCAAGATAAGCTCTCCTAATGCCACAGCTGCAATATTAGAGCCACTCACCACCTGGGCTTTTATTGAATGTGGTTTCAACAAACATTTGCTCAGCACCATGGGGCACACCAGCCGCTGTGCCAGGCAGAGGGACAAGGACATGAATGTGAGACAGATGCAGGATAGATGGCCACCCTGTGTGAAATGCACAGCAGAGGGACGCACAAAATAGGACCTGGACGCTGCTGAAGTGTCAGCTTAGGGAAGAGCCGCCCGCCCACTGGGAGAATCAGCCGGGGGACATGCCGGCCCACAGGTGGGGTGGCGGTGGTGGCGTGAGTGGTGGGACCAGAGAGAAAACCATAAATCCGTGGGGCACACGTGTTTCTTGCTGTGCCCCGGGAGTCTCATCAGCATGGGAGAGCAGAGCGTGAACAGGTGCACAGGAGCCCCTGCCTTTTCCCCTAAAGATATGCACAATTTTTATTTCCAATATTTACTTCTGTCGGTGCTTGGCTACTACCAAGTATATAAAGTGAGTCCACTCTTCTTCACCACTGAAGATCAACAAGGGAAACTTCTCCCTCGCTTGTCCTTCCTCATTCCCACTGGCAGCAGACCATCCTCCTGGCGTTCTCATCAGCCGTCAGCACTGATGCAACGCTGAACACATATGGGTTTTTCTCATTATCTTTTCAGTGGCTCAGTGAACATGCCTGCACTTTTTTTTTTTCAGTATTTTATTTTATTTTTTTGTGTGTGTCTCCATATAAATTTTATTTTTTAACATCTTTATTGGAGTGTAATTGCTTTACAATGGTGTGTTAGTTTCTGCTTTATAACAAACTGAATCAGTTATACATATACATATGTTCCCATATCTCTTCCCTCTTGCATCTCCCTCCCTATCCCACCCCTCTAGGTGGTCACAGAGCACCGAGCTGATCTCCCTGTGCTATGCAGCTGCTTCCCACTAGCTATCTATTTTACATTTGGTAGTGTATATATGTCCATCGTGCCTGCACTTCTAAACCTTGCTTATGTTCACCCTTTCTACCTAGAAGGTCCTCAACCGTCTCCTTCATTTGTTGAAAAGCCGACCACACTTTAAGACCCAGTGCGTATATCGACTCCTGAGAGAACCCAATCCCGGTCTCGTGGGATGAGGATCAGGACTGCGCCTCATCTAATTCTCTGTATTGATCCTTGATGGCACATTATCATGTAATTAGCATGTCATCACGTCCTAGCAATTTGGGGACACTGTTCACAGCTAGACTCCGAATTCCTGGACACCCGACTCTGTCTCCGAGTCACCTTTCCAATGCTAGCATTCAGCCTAGAGTTCAGCAAATGATAAATCCTAGTTTGAATAAACATAATCATAGGGTTTTATCTTTTAAAAGTGTACAGCTCAGTGAATCATCCAGAGAGAACAGTCCTGCATGACTATCACCCGGTCAAGAATTAGAACATTATCACCACCCCACAAGCCCTAATCACTACATTCTCCCACCTCCCCAAGGATACCACTATTTCGACTTCTATCACCACCAGATATTAGTTTTACTGTTTTGAACATGATATCAATGGAGTCATATCGTATATATAATTTTATATTTAGCTTGTTTCACTCACATTACGTTTGTGAGGTTCATCCATATTATTATATATAGCTGAGTTCGTTCATTTCGGGGGGGCAGTACGTTACTTCATTGTATGAACATACCACAATTTATGTATCCATTCTGCTGCTGATGTTTATTTGGGTTCCTTCCAATTTGGTGTTCTTACAAACCATGCTCTGTTAAATAGCCCTGTGTGTGTCTTACAGTACACCTGGGCTCACATTTCTGTTGGGAATGGACTTGCTAGGTCTTTGAGCAGATCTATGTTCAGTTTTAGTAGATAATGCCCAAGTTTTTCCAGAATGTGCCAGTTTATACTCCTACCTGCAATATGTAAATTCCCATTTCTTCACATCTTGACCAACACTTGGTGTGGCCCATCCTTTAAACTGCAGCCATTCTGGTGTGTGTGTGTAATAGTGTTGCACTCTAGTTTAATCTGCATTTCCCCATGACTAATGTGAGTGGGCACTTCTTCATGTTTATTGGCTATTTGGATCTTCTCTTTATGGGCTCCATGACTAATTTGTTTGGCTACAAATCCCTTGTTATAGATGTTATAAATATGTTCTCCCACTCTGTGGCTTGGCTTTTCACTTTCTAATGTTATTGTTTGAAAACAAAAGTTGTAGATTTTAAGAAAGCCTAAGTCTTGTCATTCATGGTTAAACTTTTAGGATCCTGTGTAAGAAATCTTTCCCTTCAAAACTCATGAAAATATGCTCCTAAATTATCTTCTAGAAGCTTTATAATTTTACCTTTCATATTTAAACCTGCAGCTCATGTGGGATTATTTTTTGCATGGTATGGAAGTTGGGGCCACATTTTATTTTCCATGTGGGTATTCAATTCACCCAGAGCCAAAAACTGGAAAGACTGTACTGTTTCCTACTGTTATATTTTTCATTATATCCCCTGCCCCTCACCCTTTTCTGTATTTTCTAAACTTTTATTTTTTCCATGCTTCATTCTGGATATTTTCTTAAGATGTTTCTTTCACTCCACAAGTTCTTGCTTCAGCTGTATCTAATCTGCTAGAAAGCCTATCTTATTTCCTT
Organism: Eschrichtius robustus; assembly: GCF_028021215.1. NCBI lineage: Eukaryota > Metazoa > Chordata > Mammalia > Artiodactyla > Eschrichtiidae > Eschrichtius > Eschrichtius robustus. The sequence goes on along the minus strand of NC_090835.1, from coordinate 102,932,106 downwards.
AAACATATTAGTCAGTTATTTTAAAGTCTGTGTAAGATAATGTCATTATCCAGATCCCCTGTGAGTCCATTTCTATTGTGTATTGTCTCTCTTGGGATTTAATCACATTGTCTTAACTCCCATGTGCATGATTATATTTGACTGAATTATGGACATTTTATATGAAACGTTGTAGAGAGAATTTAAGGCCTCGGATGATGGCTATATTTCTCCAAAGAGGAGTATAAATTTGCTCTCAACAGACATCTAGGGCTGTAGCAGTTTCAATTATCTCAATCCAAGCTGGATTGAGGCGATTCACAGATGAACTACAGTGTCTGTGAGGAATGGTCTGTTTCAGTACGTACTGACTCCTTTCCAGTCTAAAGTGTTTGAGGTATGCCAGCCTGCTGCCACGATGGACCCCAAACTCAATTTCTGGATCCCCAGTCCTGTGAGTTTGTCAAAAACTTTGCTCAGCTTTTCAATCGCTCAGCTACCACTTCTGGAACAGGCAGAGGTCCCTAAGGAAAAAATGGGCCCAAATGCTCATTTCTCTGTAATTTTCTTTTCCCTGATCTTGGCACTATAATTATTCACTAACTTGTTTGCACTCTATATATTCAATCAACTAAAAAAATATGTTTTTGTTCTCTGAGGGGGGTTGATCTGAATTGACTAGTCTGCCCTTAACTGAAGCAAATCTCTACCATAAATGTTTTATCACCGCCACATATTAAATACCTATCCATCCATGGTACTTTGCTGAGAGCATAGCAGTGTACATAATACATTTCACGTAAATGAAGTGTGCAATTATTTCTAATTCATTACAGAATATATTTGCAGCATCACTTGTTAGAGAGCGTGTCATCACTGTGGGATCTGACAGGATGGTAGGGAGCAGACAGTGTACCTTAATCCCACAGACTTTACAGTACGGAGGGATCATTTGGGTCACCTGGACTTCTTTCTCCCCATATGACAGAGGTAGTAAATGACCCCAGGCAAGGTGAGTAATTTATCCAAGATCATACAAACAGCTAGTGGCACAAGAAGATTTTTAGAACAGTTATCACACTTCCTAGAGCTCTGAGTTCTTCCTTCCATAACAACCTGGTTTGCTGTTTGAAAGCATCTACTTCTGAGTTGGAATTTCAAGTATGTTGATATTAGGAAGGAAATGAGGTTAGAGCACTTGACCTGATAGGACATTCCAATCATTAGGTACAACTTGAAAAAAAAAAAAGGCTTAAAGGCAGAAATAGGTTGATCAGGTGAAGAAACTGATGGATTGTTTTGATGAGAACAATGAAGAAAGCAGACAGGCTGCCCAGCTCTTAAAAAACATGCAGACGGTGAACGCTGTTAAGGAAGCATCTTAGAATAGAAAAGCGAGGCTCTTGTTTTGCTATCTGCAAAAGGAACTACCCTGTGCTTTAGTTTACAAAGCAATTTTTTTTTTTTTTTTCTGGCAGCGAGCAGCGTGTGTGATCTCAGTATGTGGGATCTTAGTTCCCGGACCAGGGATGGACCCCGCACCCCCTGCAGTGGAAGCGCAGAGTCTTAACCACTGGACCACCAGGGAAGTCCCTACAAAGCAATTTCATGCAACTGACCATAATAATGGTGAAATTGAGCAGGAATCACCGAAGGGAGGCAGTGGGCCACATCATGTCCATCAGTCAGTGCCACGGTAAAAAGCAGGTCAAGATGAAAAGGAATGGCCAGGAAGGGAGGAGGGACATCGTACAAAACACATTCAAAGAGAAATAAAAGTTTTGTGGAAAATGGAAATTTTTTTCTGGACTCATAGATTTTATAAATGTAGGTTACCATTTAACTGTACAGTACTCAAAGTAGTCACAGAGGAGTTTGCAGCGGTTTTTTATCAGTTGCTGCAAAAGTCCAAAACATTATTAGTTACATTGTGTGTCTCCATAACATCTCTGCTAGTGAAGACACCTGCTAGGGTGCTGGGGACTTTAATGAGAGACTCCTGGGAGGTTATGTTACTAGCATCCCTTTGGAACCATATTCATTTGTTCATTCACATACTATGTCACTCACTGGAGAAGCACTTATTAAAATTTATGCTAGGAATGAAGGAAACAGATAAAAGACATGGTTCCTGCTGCCAAGAAGTTGCTTGCCTTACCGATGGAGTTTCCCAGTACCCCGTGTTGCTCTTGGCTATGCGAACATTAGATTCTTAGATTTCTACTCAAGGTTATTCCACTTAGAAAACGAGGCCTCACTACTGTTCGCTGAGGTTGTCATTCAGGTATAAGGTGGGATCACAGGTCCTGTTACAGCACCTGAGTCACAATGGCAGCCTCTGCACGGTGACAAGACTGCACCCCTTTCCCTAAAACTGTGTGAAAACAGAGAAACAGTATCATAACATTGCTCTTTTTTTTTTTTTTTTAAGATTTATTGATTGATTGATTGATTGATTGATTGCTATGTTGGGTCTTCGTTTCTGTGCGAGGGCTTTCTCTAGTCGCGGCGAGCGGGGGCCACTCTTCATCGCGGTGCGCGGGCCTCTCACTATCGCGGCCTCTCTTGTTGCGGAGCACAGGCTCCAGACGCGCAGGCTCAGTAGTTGTGGCTCACGGGCCTAGTTGCTCCTCGGCATGTGGGATCTTCCCAGACCAGGGCTCGAACACGTGTCCCCTGCATTAGCAGGCAGACTCTCAACCACTGCGCCACCAGGGAAGCCCATAACATTGCTTTTAAATCTTCATGGCAAAAAAAAGAGAGCCAGTGCTCTGCCCAGGAAGGAAGAAAATAGCTGTATCACTTCTGTATATTGGCTAGGACGCTAATGTCAAAATGGGCCCAGACGTTAAGGGACACTGAAGCTGGGGTGGCATCGTTGTTTACAAGTCAATGAAAAGCAGGTCAGATCAGACACCCAGTTCCTTGGTTACACTAGCCACACTCTAAGTGCTCAGTCCTCACATGGGGCTGGTTGCTGCCATATTGGACAGCTCAGATACATAACACTTCCTTCACCACAGAAAGTTCCATTGGACAATGTTGGAAATGGACTGGGTCTCCTAAAACGGTGGAAAGTTGGGATTGCACATGGTGCCAGTGGGTTTGGCTAGCAAAAAAGGAATTCTAATTAGATATAATGAGAGATCTTCTTTTAAAAGTTCAGCTGGAACTTTCTAGCATGTAATTAAGCCAAAGAATAATGACCGAAACAAGTTTCTCCTGGCTTTGGGTGTTTGGATACCGGCTGTTTTGAATCTTGTCTATAGGACAAACAAGACGCCATGCCCCTGTGTTCGGCCACCAGGTGGGCCCGGGATCACTAACTGTAGACACCATCCAGCTACTGGCTGACAGCAAAGGCCCTGCAATGCAAAGCCCTGAAAAAGGCAAGCGGGGAACTCCCTGGCGGTCCGGGGGTTAGGAATCCGCGCTTCCACTGCAGGGGACCCAGGATCAAGCCCTGGCTGGGGAACTAAGATCCTGCAAGCCATGCGGCGCAGCCACAAAAGAAAGAAAGAAAGAAAAAGGGAAACGCATTCATCCTGCACACTGAACAAATGCTCTGTCTGCCTGCGACTGTATTCCACAATGGGGGAGAAATGCCTTTAACAAGAGGGTCCTCTTATTCATGTGACTGGACACTTAAAGGTCTGCCCTTGACCTGATCACATGGGAGGGACAGAATGGAGTCCTTTGGCGGTGGGTTTTGTTAAGTGCAACTTACCTTGCTCACCTTGACGTAATATTCCATTTTACACCCCAGTTACTTGCTCAAATCCAAGTCAACCTGATACACATTACTCTTGATCTTAAAACATAAGACAGAGGTAGCTGGGTGCAGTATGTCTTGAGTCATGTGGGTAAACGAGACCTATAACAATGTCAAATAGGTAACCGGGGCTTAATGAGATTGGTCAGCACTAGTGTATGTCTTCTGTCTACCCCCTGGTGGAGGGATTCATTACTAGTTGGAGCCAAAGAAGGAAAGAGAAAGAGAAAAAAGCATGAATTATTTCCTGAATATCTATTCAGTCCCTCCCTCAATCATCTGGGGTTTGTTGTTTATGCGAGACTGCCAGCTCCACAGGAGGGGAGCTGAGATCCGTTCTTTCCCTTTGAGACCGTGCTTTCCTGGGAAAAGCAGGAGCAGGACAGCAGCAGGAGGGCGCTGCCAAAACTCTTCCCTCTGAACTGAAGGGCCCATCACTCTGGGTGCAAAAAAAGAAAAAAAAGAATGATGAGCTTTGCTGCCCTGGCAGGTCTGGAATCCTTCCTTTGGCTGTGGATGATATCTAATGATTCAGAGGAAGTACTGTCCATTCTTCAAAGCAGACCTAGCCAATTGTGTAATGTTTATTCTGAGGCACTGGAAGAAGCCAAAAAAGAAGGGAGGTTGGGGAGAAATTCCTTCCTTTGCAATGATCAGCTTACACCCTGCACCACCAGGTCTGATTACCCTTATCTTTTCTTGCATAACGACAGTGTTATGACTGCACAGAAGTGACCAGACTTCCAAAAAAAAAAAAAAAAAAAAAACTCCAGCCACAATATTTGACTTCATGCCTCTGGCGGTAAATCCCTTAGACTGGCCGCACGCTGCGTGAGAAGCTATTTCCTTTGATTTATTCATTTACCAGTTCTCACCTCCATCAGGTGTCCCTTGTTCTTACATTAGCGAACGAGGCGAAAAGAAAAGTCTGTTTGACTCACAGACATAGAGAACAGACATGTGGTTACCAAGGGGGAGGGATGGATTGGGAGTTTGGGATTAGCAGATGCAAACTAGTATACGCAGGATGGATAAATGACCAGGTCCTACAGTACAGCACAGGGAACTATAGTCAGTATCCTGGGATAAACCATAATGGAAAAGAATATGAAAAAGAATGTATACATATGTATAACTGAATCACTTTGCTGTACAGCAGAAATTAATGCAACATTGTAAATCAACTCTACTTCAATAAAATTTTAAAAAAAGAAAAGTCTGTTGGTCTTGCATCATCCCTTTCATTTAGGCAGATTTCATCTAATCTAAATATCCTTTCATCTCTTTTTCTCATATTGCATACTGATTTTAAAAATTTGTTCTTTTCAAAAACTAGCTTTTTAAAAAACTGAGTAATACCAGGACCCAGTTAAAATTATTCAGGCACCACAATATATAGAAAAAGTAAGTATCTCTCCCGCTGCAGACCCTTGTCTCCCCAGGCCTCACCTCCAAGCCAGTCGTTATTACCAGCTGCTGTGTAAACTCCAGAAACAGCCAAACCCATGTGTGTGTGCATTTCCTCCTTTTAAAATGCATTTTCACATAACAATATATTTTGGAGGTCATTCCATTTTGTCATCAGTAGTGCTGCTTCATCCTTTTTCATGGCTGCATCGTATTCTAGTTTGAATACATAATTTATATAACCAGTCTCATACCGATGGATATGTATGCTTCCAGTTGTTTACTCATATATGAAAAGCTCCAACAAAGGCCTTTGTATACATGTCTTCACATACAAGTATGTGCACTTTAAATGCTGACAGATATTTCCAGACTGCCCTCCAAAGAAATTACATCAACTTATACTGTCACGACGGTATATAAGAATCCTTGCTCCCCACCTCCTTGCCAAAACCATCTAATAATATTCACAATCTTCCATCAAATGACAGCTCTACCTGAAAAACTACACAAGGTATAGGGACCTCCAAATAAACATTGGGTCCTGACACTGAGCCTTCTACCTTATCTCTTTTTTTATATAAATTTATATATTTATATATTTATTTATTTATTTTATTTTTGGGTCTTCGTTGCTGCACACGGGCTTTCTTTAGTTGCAGCAAGCAGGGGCTACTCTTCATTGCAGTGCGTGGGCTTCTCATTGCGGTGGCTTCTCTTGTTGTGGAGCACAGGCTCTAGGCGTGCGGGCTTCAGTAGTTGTGGCTCCCAGGCTCTAGAGTGCAGGCTCAGTAGTTGTGGCGTACGGGCTTAGTTACTCTGGGGCATGTGGGATCTTCCTGGACCAGGGCTCGAACCCGTGTCCCCTGCCTTGGCAGGCGGATTCTTAACCACTGTGCCACCAGGGAAGCCCTACCCAGTCTCTTCTGAAACCAACGTCCCCTGTATAAGCCCTAATACCTAACAGAGCAAAACAAACAAGATGAAAAAAACAGAACGGGATGTATGATCAAACCGACTAGCGCCGCCTAGAGGCTCCTTATTTTCAGTACTGCCAAGTTTGCAAACTACTTTGTACTGGTAATTGTGCGTGTGCTTTTTGAGGGTGGGGTAGTGAGAGGAATCCATAGTTTTCATCAGATTCTCAAAGTGGTCTGTGACTGCTGCCAAAAAAGCTAAGAATCACTGACTTAGATAATAAAAAAGAAAGAGAAAATTAAATATGTATAAAAATTCAAGTGCCTGATTTTATGGCTTAATGTAGATAACTAAATAACACTGTAAACTTATACTCTTAATACATAAAATAATGAAATCACGCTAGAGCACTGATTCTCAAATTTTGGACTCAAAAAATTTCTAAAACAAAGTTTGTGGACCAATATGGTTTTGCCAAAGTTCTATTACATCAAGTAGAGATGGTAACAACAACAACCAAAAATTACTATGTCGTCATCATTTTATAAGACTATTTTAACACCCAAAAGTAGGAAAGATGTAACCTTAGAGTAAAAGTCAGTCCTTTAAATTGAATAAGTTTAACTCTTTAAAACTCCCTACTCCGCCCCACATTCTCTCACTTCACCATCAGCCCTCAAGTCTGAATGACACAGACAGGAAAAGGCTGTCATGCGTTGTCACTGTCTGTGGGCCGACCCTCGGGAACTACTGCTATCAGGGACCTGCTTTTTTTTTGTTTTTTTAAAACATCTTTATTGGAGTATAATTGCTTTACAATGGTGTGTTAGTTTCTGCTTTATGACAAAGTGAATCAGTTATACATATACCTATATCCCCATATCCCCTCCCTCTTGCTTCTCCCTCCCTCCCACCCTCCCTATCCCACCCCTCTAGGTGGTCACAAAGCACCGAGCTGACCTCCCTGTGCTATGTGGCTACTTCCCACTAGCTAGCTATTTTACATTGGGTGGTGTATATATGTCCATGCCACTCTCTCACTTTGAGGGACCTGCTCTTATATTCAGGAAAGTCGGGGCTCCTTCACTGTCTTGTTTTTGGTCTGTGCAGCTGAACAATGTAGAGGAAAACGCACCAGATTTTGAGTCTTGGATTTGCCATTAATTAACTTCAGTTAAGTTACTTAATGCCTCTTTGAACTTCAGTTCTTACATCAGATGAGAATAGTAACCCCTTTCCTGCCTACCTCCCAGGACCGGTTCAGATAAATAAATATGTGAGCAAGGTTTTTTGTAAACTATGATTTATGATACAACATGCAAAGTTTATTCAGCTAAAGAGGAGTGAGGTCAGGACTCAACCCCATGACTCTCTGGGGATCCCATATTCTTAATCATTAGGATATACTCTTTCCTAACATGATATAATTATTACTGTTATTACTACAATTCTTATATGTTTTCATTCCAACCACTGGCTGAACATACAATAGTTACTAATTTGCAAGACTCGGGCTCCTGTGATATGTTAGCAATACCTGTGCCTACAGATGCCAGCTTTTAGTCTAATTAACAACGGATTTGCTCAGGAAACATTCAGTTGGATTTCTTTTTATCTTCAGATATTAACCTTTGTACATAATCATAAGACCTATTAGGTAGAACCACTCGGCTATACTGCTAAGAAAGAAGGCTGAGCATTATTGTACTCAAACTGAACATATCTTATCTGGTGAAAATGTAAAAAATGGGATGTGAAATTAGAAATGTCAGGTATTTTGAGCAGTGTAGTCACTTTACTAAATCTTCTGTAAATTATAGGTAGGCGTTAAAACAGTATGTGAGGCTTAAAACAAAACAAACAAAACTAAACAAAACAGTACGTGAGCTTGCTGAAGGCAAAAAATTATACTCTAAGGGACTCTCTGGTATACTATATTTTTCTCATTCATTCAATTTTGTGATTATCTAGAATAAAACATTGTTGACTTTTTCTTTTAATCAAGACAAAATCATCTCTAGTTAAAGCTGACTGTAGCTTTGGTAGGTCAGGGAGGTCAGGGACATCAGGGAGGTCAGGTCCACAGCGGGGAAGCCATGGCCAGGGCACTGGCAGCGGGATGGGGTCTCCCAGCAGGGAGGGCGGCACTGAGGGCCTCCCACTTGTGCTGCCAGCTGTGCGAGGTGGTGACACCCGGGCCAGCATCCTCCCACGTGGCCCTTCTTCCTGTTCTTTATTCCCCCAGTGCGGGGCCATGTGACCGCACGCCTTCCTTGGTGGCGTCACAAGCGGAGTCCCAGACCGCTCCCCTCGCCACCCACACCCTCAGCCCCGTCCGCCAGCTCGCTGGCCTTCGGGATCTCTGTGGCCTCCAGCCTCAACCCTCTGCCCAGCTTCTGATGCCCTACAGAATCAGCTTCCACCCGATTTATCCCATCGCTGTGCCATGACTTCACCAACCCGACCTTACGTCAGGCGTGAAGAGGACTCCACCTTTCTTTAGCAGACACATTGCTTGTACTTCTTCTCCTCTCTGGAATTTTCTACCTGCTCCCTCTGCAGGGTCATGTAATACAGGGTATAGGCTTTGGAGTCAGACAAGAGTAGGTATGAATTTCACTCACATTCTTTCTATATATATTTTTAAAACATTTATTGAGCGGGTACAGCATGTCAGAAACCGCCAAGTTATTTGTCTCATTAGTTTTTTCATCACACTAAATCTATGAGGCAGCTGTTGTTATTGCCCCCAGTTTACAGGTGAAAAACTCTGCAGTTCAAAGACATTAAGCATAGCCAGTCGGTAGACGAGATGGGATACAAATTCAAAAATTCCTGGAATTCAGAGCCAATAACCTTAACCGCTACTTATTAGCAACCCTCTAGTTATATGAGCTTAAGCAAGCTATGTAACCTCTCTAATCCTTAATATTCTCATGTATAAACAGGGATATAAATGTCTACTCAGCAGGATTAATGAGATTACGTATACGACGCTACTATCAAAGAGCCTGGAGTCCAAAAGAGGCTCCTAAATGTTTCTCTCTCTTTTCTTTTCTGTCCAGTGACGTTCCCCTTATCTTTTACATCCTGCCTCTTCCATGAAGGGTCCTTGAAAGATGGAATGAACTGTGTCAGCCCACCGTGGTCTCTTCCTCCTGTACAACCCAAGAGGTCTAAAATTTAGTTTTAAATTGTTTTCCAACCGTTTCATGTAAGTTAGTTTTTGTTTTTTCACCTAAAGTGTTTCATAAGCGGCAGCCACATATTATACTTCATTTACATCCCTTGTTCTTTGCAAAGTACTTGCAAGAACGAGATAAATGTGGACTGGATTAGCGATGCAGCCCCTGGATACAGTCTAAGACAGATTTTGCTTTAGAAAAATTTCATTCTATATTTCAAAGTGCTTATAAAACAGGTATTATGGTAAATGCAGATTCATAATCTATCGTTTATCCAGCACGGGTAACAATGAATTGAAAATGAGGAACAAACTGGAACTTAACTGATGTATCTTACTGAACTGCTATGTTACCAAGGAAATCATGTTGATACTAGAAAACATGAATAGCATCCATCCTTAGATATATACCGCAGCCATCAGGATTTAAGTGTTCCAGCCATGTGTTGATTATTCACAGCTGGTGATTTCCCTCTGCGGTCGTTAGAGAGACGATGAAGGTGACTGGGATTTATAGAATTGGCTAACAATTGTGTTAAGCCAGTCCTGGGAGTGAGCCAAGATAAGAAGCCAGAAATGACTCCACTGATACAAACTAGAGCCAAACAGCCAAGGCAACTGACTTAAGGCTCCAGACACGGTCTATTCTCCGTAAGCTCCTAAACTATGCCTAAGACCACTGAAATCCGGCCCAGCAGACGCCACAGAAGGAACAGGGTGCCAAGACCTCGCCGGGCCCTTTTCCACCCGCAGGGCCTACCTTAACCACGTCCCAGAACCGCACGTGGCTGCTCCCCGCCCGTCACCACGTGAGGGCCCAAGTCCCCCTGTCAGGCTTAGCTTCATCCTGGACCCTTCGCTAGACCTTGAGTTTTACCTGTTACCTTTTCACCAAAACAAGTTGACCCATTTCCACCTACAGTTTCTCAATTTGAGTCTCTTGACGTGAACCGAGCTGGTGGGAGTCAAAAGGAGACAAGTCCACAGTGTGGACACATGGCCTTTAGAAGCCGGGTGGAGGCCGTCAACTACACTGTCAAGGGCGGGCCGGGCTAAACGGAAAGACGTCTTAAAGGAAGAAGGTCTCAGGTTAGCTATTTCCACTATTTCTGAAGAACTGGCCAATTTCTGATACAATCAGAAAGAAACAATTTTAAATGCCAATTTCATACTACGTTTTAAAAAGTTATATATTTCCTTAGAGAAATATGTCAAACACTTTGACTTGATGTATCTGAATGAAAAGACACTAAATCAATACCTAAGCTTCCAGGCAGGGAGAAGATTTATGAAACCCAAACAAGCCGGCCTGAAAACAGTCTACGTTTCTGGGACAAACTTCCGGAGACAGCTTCTGTAACCTCCCTGCGTAATTACAGTGTCTCAAGTTTCTCTTCATTCTGACTGACCCTCCCAGTGACACTTGCACACAATATATTACACCTTTTATTTAGTAGGGAGGGTATGTCAACACAAAGTCAAATATTCAGATGAAATTCAAAGCAGGCAGTCTCCTGGAAGTTTCCAGAGTTTTACAACTGGGATCCTACATTGGCATCCCAATGACTGTGCCTAATTTTGTCTCAGGACACGAAGAAAACCTATGTGTGCATCCCTGATGAAATAATTTGTTGCAAAGTTTTCCTTCATATGAAAATTCCAGAAGGCAGTGTCTAAATCTTCATCTTAATCGCTCCTTTTTGCCATGAACATCATTAGGCTACCTGGGCAATGCCTAGATGGTTAAGTGTCACAGAGAAGACGGCTCTTATTATGAATATTTACCAACCCATATTTAAGATAAAGGAGCCGCAGGGTTTAAAAAGCTCTCACACTACTATAAAACATGTAGCCTCATTCTTTCTAGAAAGTATAAATTTCTTGTCCAGAAGAGTCTGAAACAGAAGTCTCAAATTCTCTTTAGGAGTAAAAGGAAACAATGTCATAAAATAAGTATAGTTCCAGAAACTGCAGGTCATCTCTAGGATGGTTCCCATAAATAGACAAAAAAGGAACCCATGGCCATCCTCTCACAAGTACAGGGGTCCCAAAGCAAAGATAAACAACTCACCCAGCCAGAGCCCCTCTCAGCAACGCCAAGTGGGTAGTAATTCATTTCTGCTGGTCACTGGGTTCCAGTGAAGGAAACTGAAATGTCATACCTTCATTCACAACACTGTCTCATGGAATTATTTTTTCCGGATTCCTTGGGAAGTTAAAGTATTTGAGAAGAATATCAGGAACTGTTGTTTCAGCCTGTTTTGTGAGTAGATAATCGCTTTCCAACTCCATTATTGCAGGAAATGATGTGTATGGCATTGTTCCTAGTGGGGGGAGCATTGTGTTTTAGCCAGACCCGTACATGCTTATTAAACAAAACAAAAGCGTGCAGCCTAAGTCACTTCGCTGAACTCAGACTTTTTGAATCTGGTCTCTAGATAAGAGCCTGGCCCCAGACAACCTACCCACATACCAATAACATTCTTTTGAAAGGGTGTAAGCAAAACTTGTTTTGAAAAATTTTACCAATACTACTAAATGTGGCAAATGAATAACTCCAATAAATTAAGTGCTATCAAAATGGGTTCAGCAGAGACCTATTTGAAAGGCTTGATTTTTCTCTCATTTGGGTCTGAATCAAAGACCAGCCTGGGAACTAGAAGTAAAACACATTTCATCCTGAGAAGTACCTTTGAGTCCATGGAATATATTAGCTGGTTTTCCTGAAATGTGACATCATTTGTGGTACCAGCTGTATGGGTGTGCCATCTAAGGGTTTAGAAAACTAGTATTTCTTTGGCTTTAATATGTATTTTAGGATCATAGAAAGCAGTCTGATCTAGCTAAGCGCTCCAAGAAGAGAGAGCTGCTATGGACTTCTCTTTCAGAAGCTTAAGCTACTTATGATCATGACCTATCAACCTTTTTATGGGTGGATTACAAAGAGTAAATTCCTAAATGGACATCTAAAATCAACGGTGATGATAATACAACTGTTATAAAAGCAAATATTAAATACAGCACTTATACGTCAGGCTCTGTTTAAAACATATGACATAAGTTAACTAATTTAATCCTCAGAACAAACTAGGTAGGTTTTGGTACTTTTACTACCCATAGTTTACAGACGAGGACAGAGAGGCACAAAGAGGTTAGGTAACTTGCCCATGGTCACCTAGTTAATAAGTAGCAGAGGTGGAATTTGAACTCACAGTGAACACTCTTACCCCTCAACTATCCCACCTCTGGGAACCTCTGGTGGTTCTCAGACACTTCTGTCCGATTCAGTTATGATACAATGATCTTATCTCCTCTTCATAGAGATTATTACTTGGATGGTTTGTTAATGAAATGAGAAGTACCAAACATTTTCTGGTTAGAGTCTAAATATTTTTAATAGAAACACCACAGTTCTATTATAATTCAACTTTAGTTTCCAGTAGTTTCTGTAGAGAGATTTTATTTTTCCCTGGAATGGTATGCTGCAGTGCTATATATGATACTTCAATAAAGAGGAAACTATTTCTATGGAATGTCTAATGCCTAGCATTGTCATTCAAAAGCTTAAGGATCTTTAAATGATTTTTTTAAATCCATTACTAAATGTAGAATTGAGTTTAAGAAATACCTCAGTTCTTTCATATTATACCTTAAAAAAATCAGGTGTAAAGAAATACAGGTTCAAAGACTATAGCATATCTATCCATCCATCCATCCATCCATTCAATGAATAAGTCCCACATGCCAGGTACTGGGAATATAGAATGGATAAGGTAGACAAGGTTCCTGCCTTCATGGGCTTATGTTCTAGTCAGGGGAACATTAAATACCAATGGGAGGGTGCTATTTAAGACCTGAGTGGTCAGGGAAGGCCTCTCGGAGGAGGGAGCGTTTGAACAGAGAGCTAAGGAAAGAGAGGGAGGGAATCTCGGTGGGATCTGAGGGAAGAGCATGTCAGGCAAAGGCTCCCAGGTGGAAATGAGCTCAGGTGTGTTTGAAGATCAGCAAGAAAGCCAGCGTGGCCAGATGGAACTAAGCGAGGTGTACGGGGAGGGAGATGAAACGTGACATCAACAGGACCTCATAGGCCATGCAAAGGGGTTTGGATTTTATTGAGCAGGAGGGGGTGTCATTAGAGGGTTTAAGTCGGTGAATGACAAGATCTGGTCCGTGCTTTCTAAAGGATCCATGGCTGCTGCGTGGAAAATGGATTGGGTGGGGCTGGGGGAAGCAAGAGGATGAGCAAGGAGATTGGGTAAGACGCGGCGGTGCAGGGACAACACCGCAGTGGCTGAGACCAGAATTGCAGGCGTGGAGGTGGTAAGAACTGGTGGTTAGACTGGGGATAATGAAGGCAGAGCCAACTTGCTAACTGATGGACTGGATGTGGGGTGTGGGGTGAGAACTGATGTCTGGATTTAGACCCAAGCAACTGGATAAACAGTGGTGCTGTACACAGAGCTGGGAAGACTGGGGGAGCAGGTCTGAGAGGAAGGGGCGGCAAGGTCTCTTCAGACACCGAAGTCTGATGTACGTTTTAGAGACCTAAGTGGAGGTGCTAATCGGGCAGCTGAATATATGAGGGCAAAAAGTCAGGGCTGGAGATATAAACTGGGGCGTCGATAAAATCATGGGACGGGCTGTAGGGAAGAGAACAGGTTGGAAATCTGTGAGGCACAGCAACAATCAGAGCCTGGAAGAAGAGGAGGCCCACAGAGGGGAGAAGGCAAAGCAGGACCGTGTGGCCGTCAGGAACCCAGGTGAAGAAAGCGTCTCTAGAAGGAAGGAGGGATCAACTGTGTCAAATGCTGACAGAGTAACATGAACCGAGGACCGAGCATTGGATTTGGCTTGATGGAGGTTGCTGGTGACCTTGGTAAGAGGGGCTTCAGTGGAGGAGTGGTACTGAAGGCAGGGCTGGGCTGGGCTCAGGGGAGAATACAAGGTAAGGTAAGTTCTTTCCAGGCATTCTGCTATAAATGTGAGCAGATGGGATGCAGCAGCAGTTAAAGGGTAAATGTGGCGCCTGGCAGATGGGGGGCGTCTTGAGTTTAGGAGGCAGTTCTAACACGCTTGTAATATGTTAAATTAATGATTCTGCATAATCTTTAAGTTTTTATTTTTTCATCTTCTACAAAATGGAAATAAAACTAGTTTAATTGATTATAACTAATGTTTGAAACATGCATTTTTCTTCTGTACAAAGTTTAATTTAATTTAATTTAATCAAAGTTTTGTTTTGTTTTGTGTTTAAGATACGATGGGCACCTAGACTTGGCTCAGCCAGTCCGCTGGCCACAGCAACTATGCATATTGCCTCTTACTTTTCACTTGCTGTAGCCTTGAGTTTTCCTTTTCCGAACACTTAAAAAGGAACTTGTCCTTTTCTTTACTAAAATTGAATCTAGGTGGGCAATGGAAACGAAACCTCCACCTGGAGAGAGGAAACCAGACCTCACAGGTAGGTCACCCGCCTCCCCCGTGGGGCTCTCTCCCCTCTCCCTCTGTCACCACCAAACATATTTGAGACTGGGGGTCAGCTCCTTCCTTAATTCCCTCCACACAGCGGAGATCATGTTGGAACATTAAAAAAAAAAAAAAAGGGTTTCACTAAAGACTGGGGGCCACAAAATGGAAACAGTCACAAAATATAACCAGATAATCTGGTTTATAAAGCATAACTCACTCATCTTTGGCCCAGGCCCTCCTACAAAGACTCCCTGACTACCTCCATATGAGGCAGAGGTCATCTGTAACCCCTACCCACTAAGGCTGCTATCAAGTGTGCCTAGACTTCCGAAATTCCAGATGAGCAGTGGGGGGAGGGGACAGGAGGGGGGAGAGAGGTTTCCACACCCGCCTGGTCCTAAGAATCACCACTTTCTCGGGTGATTAACATTAGGAATGTCCACACATTCCAGGACTCAAGTGTGGTCTTACTCTGTGTCCCTAATGAAATACCTCCATGAGATGATAAGAGAATAAACCCAGAATCGATACAAGAGATACACACAAACACGTGTATCCGTTACAGACGAGAGGAAGGCGTTTTGTCCTCCTCTTCGGCGTGCAGACACCAGTGGGACCCGGCACCTCCAGCAGCACCGACTCACTTCGTAGTAACCCATGTCTGGGATGGCGGGATGAGTTCAGGCAGGAAAGAAGGGAAGGAAAGAGATGAAAATAAACCCTGGGGGCTGCCCCCCCCCACTCCCCTGTCACCTCTCCAGCCCCAGTGGAAGCCTATGGGCAGCAACCTCACGGCCAACTGGTCGGCTCACAGAACGTCCCACCTTAAGAGGACCAGGGACAAAATGTCATGGGAGCTCACTGAATCTGCAAATGGAGATTCCTTTTATCCGGTGGTGAGTTTAAAGAACTATCACCGTCACCTAAGTATGTTAAAAATTGTGTGTGTGTGTGTGTGTGTGGTGGTGGTGGTGAGGGATGCTTCTCTTCTCTCATCTATTTCCTATTCTCAACAAATCATTTAAAAAACTTGAAAATCTCTTTAGCACCAGGTAAGAAACGGTGATACTTCATTGGGAAGTGGGATGGAGAACTTTCTGTTTCAAGGCAGTAAGTGTAACAACAGCAAGGAAAGCAGACTGGAGGGAGGCTGGAACTGGGGATGAGGGAGGATTCGGCCTCTACCAAAGAAACCTCCCTTCAGGAGTGAAGGGATTCTTCCACCCCCGTTCCTACCCGGCAATACTGCTTCCAGAGCTACAGTCAAGCTCCCACAAGTTGAAACTCTAAATACATCTCTCAAAAAAAAAAAAAAAAAAAAAGGCCTTCAATATAGTGGCTGATTGCTAGCTTACATCACTGGTCCTGCTGCTGATACTATAATATTTGGAGACGCAACAGTCTTTGTGGCTAGAAAAGCCTAATCACTATGTACATCGTTTCTATCTGAAGATTCATTCCCAAACAGATATATATTTGGTAACTGGGAGTCACTGTTTTTTCCAAAAGATGTCAACTTTCTACTTTCACAGTATATAGTTTATCTTAAAAGCTTTCCTGAGAGAAATAGCAAATATTATAAGCTAGGTGACAGACCAGAAACCTGATGGTGTAGACTAAAAATAATAGAACATGTTCATCTAGTCTTCATCTTCATATTCAGCCACTGTGAAACACAAATGTAACAAAAATAGCAAGGGTAATTCAAACCTCACTTAATCAAACTCATTACTAGCCTTATACTATGGAGAGAACTTTTTTTTTTTTTTTTTAACACACAGCACATGTTCTAAGCATGGGATAGAGAACAGCACAAAACACATTCTTTGTCCTTGAACAATTTAATCTTCTGGGAAAGGAAATGGGAAATCCTTAAATAGGTTTAGCTGCCTAATAAAAGCCCATAGTATTTTCTCACTAATGTATAAAAGCAAAATATTTATCTAAAAGATAAAGATGTCTTTTTGATATCTTAACATCTTTTTGATCTTCCTAATAGTGATGCTGTTCTCAAAAGCAAAAAAATTCAGTCACTTGGGCTAACAATTAATGATTATATATAAAAAAGCAACAGGGCTGATTACCTAAATTTTGTTGTCATAAGAAATATAAACAGTGCATAGACATACCTATATATGGATGTTAAAAATTCCCACAATCTTAAATTCCAAACTGAGATCTTCATCGCTATCCCTGCCCTGTCTAGACTAGGAATTGCTATTTTCAGCCACATTCTCAAAAACCCCCGTGCAGGGTAGCAATTTCCGCTATCAGTCACACATCTGAGTCTATACAGCAACCTTCCTGTCACACTGTCATTGTGCCACAGTCTCATTAACCTACAGGATATGCACAAATTAATAAAGTTGGAAGTGATGTGAAAATTGTCTAAGTGATGTTAAGTCTCTGTAAATTTAACGATGAAAGCATAACTGAAACTTAGGTCTTTTGACTCTCAAACAAGTGCACTTTACAATTTCCAGTCTTATCTGATATTTTCAACACCAAAGAAATCTAGCAATTACTGTATGAACTTGCCAGTATTTTCATTTGTGTTTTTGATAAACAAGGGCAGAAACTGAGCTTTATGCATTTTTTTAAAATCCCTACAATTTATCTAGGAATACAAAGTGGCTGGACCACAGGTGCTTCATAAATGCTTACTGAACTAAACTGAACCAGATATTTTGCCATTCTTCTCACTCTCCAAATCCTACAGAATTCAAGTTTTATCTTTATTACTAATGATTCTCTGATTATAACTTACAAAGATAGTTCCTACTAGGAATTTGCTTATTTTAATCATAAACTGTTTTCTTGGTAGAGCATGGTCTTTGATATAATACCGTGTAATACTATTGTCCGGGTTTTTCTATTTCGTTATTACATGTGCAAAATTGATCATAAATTCCATTAAGATGGAGTGCTATCATTGACTACAGTTCTCTTGGAATACAATCCAGACACAGCACAATGCTTCAATGAATAAATGTGTATTAAATTCTACTTTGGCTTCCATACTTGGTGGGAAAAAGGTACCCTGACAACTAGCTCTTTAATTCCTACTATTATTTTCCACCAATTACCATATTTTTGTCTCTAAACATTAATTTAGAAGTTATAAAACTATAATTTGGAGGAAAGAACCAAGGGTTTTTTCCAAATCCATTTAAAAACATTATGGGGAATGCTCTGTTTCTTGACTTGATTTTGGCTACACAAGATGTAACCTAATGAATTATGTACTATTCTACACTTCAATATAAAGTCCAAAGCCTCACCAGGGGGTTTTACTGTACTTTTACTGCTAATAATACCTTCACATCAATAATATAATTTAAAAATCTATATGTATGAAACATGAAGAAAGTTAGGAAAAAATACAATTCTCAAAAGTACTCTTAACCCTCCAGGGATACTATATATATGCTTTCTTAAATTTTGACATTTTTGCTCAGGATATAACTCAAATTCATTATTTCTTACACATCTTTGTTCATTGATGGTATGCACCCATCTACACAAAACTGCTTAGATAGTGGGGAAAAAAAAAATCTGTTATCACAGTGACACCTGCTGGTTTTTAGCTACAAATTTTAGATCCCGAGTAAAAAACAAATTCTTTAGCGTCAACATTTTTCTTAGTAAAATTAAATATTGTTTCCATCTTAATAAATTATTTATTTGATATATAATTAATTTTAAAACAAACTTATTCAATATACAATGGACCGCATAAGGTTTGTGTGTGTGTATGATCACAACCTCACTGTAATTTTATCAACTATTTTTCTAAAAAAGATACATCTCCAAAAAAGCTGCTTAAGCATTTCAGAGTACATGAAATTAAAAAAAAAAAAAAAAAAGATTTAACTTATGGCCTTCTATTCAGATTCTCTACAAATTCTGTTTTAAGGGACTCATTACAGTAGCCTTAAAAATATTTACAAAATTGTCTCTTTGAAGAATTGTAATTTAAAAAATATGGACGATTTCATAAGTCAAGAATTTGATCTAGAATTCTTTTCTTGTGACGAGAACTTTAAGATCCGCTCTTAGTACTTTTCAAATATACAATACAGTATTGTTAACTACAGTCACCATGCTGTACATTACATCCCTAGAAACTGTAACTGAAATTTTGTATCCTTTGACCCCCCCCAACCCATTTTACCCACCCCTTACTCCTGCCGCTGGCAATCACCAATTTGTTTCTATGAGGTTTTTGTTTGTTTTAGGTTCTAAATAGAAGTGAGATCATTTAGCATTTCTCTTTCTCTGATTTCACTTAGCATAATGCCTTCAAGGTCCGTCCATGTTGTTGGAAGTGGCAGGGTTTCCTTCTTTCTCGTGGCTGAGTAATATTCCATTGTGTGTGTATATATACACACGTCACATCTTCTTTATCCATTCATCCACTGATGGACACTTAGGTTGTTTCCATGTCTTGGCTATTGTAAATAATGCTGCAATGAACATGGGGGTGCAGATGATCTCTTCCAGATAGTGACTGTTTCTTTCGGATATATACTCAGAAGTGAAACTGCTTGATCATATGGCAGTTATAGTTTTAATTTTTTTGAGGAACCTCCACGATGTTTTCCATAGTGGCTACACCAATACAATCCCACCAACAGTGTATGAGGGTTCCTTTTTCTCTACATCCTCACCAGTACTTGCTATCTCTTTTCTTTTTGATGACAGTCATCCCAACAGGGGTGAGGTGATATCTCATCATGGTTTTGATTTGCATTTCCCTGATGATTAGTGATGTTGAGCATGTTTCATGTACCTGTTGGCCATGTGTTTACCTCCCTTGGAAGTGTCTATTCAGTTATACAAGTTCTTTATATTTTTGGATATTAACCCCTTATCACATATATAATTTGCAAATATTTTCTTCCACTCTGTAGGTTACCTTTTCATTTTGTTGATGTTTCCTTTGCTGTGCAGAAGCTTTTTATTTGCTATAGTCCCACTTGTTTATTTTTGCTTTTGTTGCCTTTGCTTTTGGTTTCATATCCAAAAAATCACTGCTAAGACAAATGTCAAGGAGCTCACCCCCTATGTTTTCTTCTACTAGTTTTATGGTGTAAGATGGAGGTGTTGTTTCAACCTTTCCATGTGGCTGTCCACTTTTCCCAACACCATTTATTATAGAAACTGTCCTTTCCCCACTATATATTCTTGGCTCCTCTGTCATAAATTAACTGACCATATACATATGAGTTTATTTCTGGGCTCTGTTCCATTGGTCTATGTGTCTGTTTTTATGCCAATACCATACTGTTTAGATTACTGTAGCTTAGTAATATAGTTTGAAATCAGGAAGCACCTCCAGCTTTGTTCTTCTTTCTCAAGATTGCTTTGGCTATTTGGGCTTTTTTGCAGTTCCAAACTTCAGGATTGCTTATTTCCGTGAAAAATGCCATTGAAATTTTGATAGGGATTTCACTAAATCTGTAGATTGCTTTGGGTAGTATGAACATGTTAACAATATTAATCCTTCCAATCCATGAGCATGAAATATCTTCCATTTATTTGTTTCTTTAATATCTTTCATCAATATCTTGTAGTTTTTGGTGTACAAATCTTTCACCTCTTTAAATTTATTTCTAGGTATTTTACTCTTTTTGATGCAATTGTAAATGGGATTGTTTTCTTAACTTCTCTTTTCAATCGTTCATTGTTAGTGAATAGAAACACAGCAGGTCCTTGTATATTGATTTTGAATCCTGCAAGTTTACTGAATTTATTAGTTGTAAGTTTTTTCGGTGGAGTCTATGATAAACAATATCATAGAAGTAAAACTCTATTTGCAGATGACACTGACTTCTCTTATAGTCAAAAGTTTCATTCATAAATAATACCTCTATGGAGACTGGAAGTGTTCAGATTGAAAGCCTATGTGCGACAGAAGCAAAAAAGAGAATTCACAATGTATATTGGAGGCATTTGTGATTCCTCCAGATTTTCATGAAACCTTGGGTTTAATACCACAAATCTACTTCTATCTACATACTCATAATAGAGACCCGGGAGGTTTTCACAAACTATATACAACAACGTCCTAAAAAGAAAAAAAAAAAAAAAAAAAAGAAATCCAAAATGAAATATTCAGATAAGAGTTACACAGGTTCAAAATGAGACTGCTATACTCTTATTTGCTTTTATTAGCTCACGAATAGCAAAAAGAATCCAATAGAAGTAATGGAAACAATCAAATTAGCTCACTGATAATAATAAGAAAACACAAAATAGAAAATATTGAATATTAGGCACAATGATTGAAAGAAAAGGTATCATCCTTTATACTAGAATATGGACAAGGTCTTTTGGGAGGGAAATTTGAATATAATAAAATCAACATATACCCAACATACCTTTCTGTACAGAGAAATCTCCACTAGCTACTGAACACCAAAAATGCTAGAAAAAAATTTTAACTGTATTTATTTTTACTTTATTATTTTTTTCTTATTGGAGTATAACTGCTTTACAATGTTGTGTTAGTTAACTGTATTTTTTATTCATGGCCAAGTTTATCACAAATTAATGAAAACAACTGAAGGCAGAATGGGAAAAAGTGAAATTCTATAGGATAATTTGGCTCTGGAACTGATAACTGTCCTAGGTCCCCATCCCTGTGGCCTAGAAGAACCCCAGTTTTAAGGACCCGTGCCTGCACGGGGGCAGGAATCACGGCCTGGGACTGTGTTAGTCTGCTTGGGCCACCATAACAAAATACCACAGATGGGGTAGCTTACACAAAAGACATTTATCTTCTCACAGTTCTGGAGGTAAGAAGTCCAAGATCAAGGTGCTGGAAAATTCTATCCTGTTGAAGCCTCTCCTCCTGGTTTGCCAATGGCCACCTTTTCTGCTGTGACCATATGATCTTTTCTGTGTGCACGTGGAGAAAGGGTGCTCTGCTGTCTCTTCCTCTTCTTATAAGGACACCGGTGCTATCATATCAGGGCCCCACCTTTCTGACCCCATTCAACCTTAATTATTGAGTTAAACCTCCTCATAGGCCTTGTCTCCAAATACAGTCACACTGGGGGTTAGGACTTCAACGTATGAATTTTGGGGGACACAATTCAGCTCACAACAGGGACTGACCTGGACAACTGGTGAATCCCCAAAGGGCACCACTCTCAGTGAGTGAACTACGAAAACACCTAAAGTTTCTCTTCTTTATTCCAAGTAGAGCTGTGAAGGATGAAAAAAATCTCTAGGAATGTCTTATCACAGCCTGACACTGGCATACATTTGAGGAAGAAATTCATACTGCCTGTGAGTAAGTGTCTGTGAGCACACACACACTGAGTGACAGGGAGGGAGTGGCAGGAAACTCAAGGTGAAAACTGACTTTGAAGTGGTCCAGGGTTAGAGGGCCATAAGAAACAAAATGGAGGTGCTAGGAAAAAAACCCAAAAACCAAAAAACACAAAACATACCAAAAATTTCTGAAAATAAAGTTCAGAGGAATGTAAACTCACAATGAAAATTCACTGATCACATCAGAAAACAAGTCACCACAAACTTGTTTCAGACAAAACAACAAACAACTAACTGTAGATTCAGATTCACAAAAAAGGAGAAAAATACAGAAATCATCATATGCAGAATGCAAAATAAGTACAAGAACATTTAATATGTTCAAAGAAAAGAAAAAGAGGGAATAATGGAACTATCCCAAATGACCAAGGAAGTTTGAAAAAGAACCAAACAACACTTTTGGAAATGAAAAAAATATACCCATAATTAAAAACTTGACAGGTTAAATAGGTTAAAGACAGTGACAAGACAGAATTAGTGGACTGGACAACAGATTTAAACAAATCATCCAGAATTCAACACATAGAGACAATGAGATAGAAAATACGAAACGGAGATAAAGCAATATGGAGAACAGAGTGAGATGGGAACACAAGTCTAATTTGATCTCCTAAAGGAGAGAATCCAAAGAATGTAAAGGTACAATATTCAAAGAGGTAAAAGTTGAGAATTTCTCATAATTCATGAAAGGCACTAATTCTCAGATTCAAGAAGCTCAGTGAATCTGAATAGATTAATGAAGAGAAATTCACAGTAGACATGTTGTAGTATAATGACATTTGATTGTAGAATGCCAAAGATAAAGAACTTAAACATAACCTGAAAGAGAAGACAGATTATCTACAAAGGAATACTGATCAGACTGACAAGTGTCATTTCAGAAACAACACTGGACGTAAGATGACAGTGGAACAATATCTTTAAATACTGAGAGAAAATACTGTCTATATAGAATTGTATACCCAGATAACTTTCAAGGATAATAAGCAAATACTGACTGTAAAAAATAACTATTTTTGGAGTTAAACTGAGATAAAACTAAAATTCTAGACACTTATAAGTTAACGGGAAGCAATCACTTTGTTCAGAAGTCTACTGTTCAAATAAGAGTAAAGACATAAACTTTAGATTCTGTTAACTATGCAAACTAAATTTCATGGTAAGCACTAAAAAGATAAAAATTGAGTTTTACCTTTCAAACTAGTAGAGGAAAATTAATTGTAAAACAAAACAAAACAAAACTCAGTGTGGAAAAAGAAAAGGAAAAAACCCCAAAGGCAGTGAGGAAACAAAATGGTGGGACAAAAAGCACAGTAAGATGGTACAGCAAGTCCCCTACACGTGAACAAGTTCCGTTCTGAGAGCGCATCTGTAAGTCCAATTTGTTTGTAAGTCCGACAAAGTTAGTCTAGGTACTCAATTAACACAATCGGCTATATAGTACTGTACTGTAATAGGTTTACAATACTTTTCACACAAATAATACATAAAAAACAAACACAAAAAATAAAGAAAACATTTTTAATCTCACAGTACAGTACCTTGAAAAGTACAGTAGTACAGTACAACAGCTGGGATACTGGGGCTGGCATTGAGTGAACAGGCAAGAAGGGTTACCGACTGGAGGAGGGAGAGGAGGTGGGAGATTGTAGAGCTGAAGGATCGTCAGCAACAGGAGACGGAGGGCAAGCTGCAATTTCACTCACGCCTGACATTGATGGCACAGGTTCTGGTTCCTTGCTGGATTCGATTCTACCTACCCTCTTGTAAAAACGATCCAGTGATGTCCGGGTAGGAGCTCTTTTTTTTTTTTGTCGTCACAGATGACACGGTAGCACTGGATCGCATTCTGAGTGGCTGCTGCAACCCTCGTGTACCGTTCTACGTTCGGGTCCTGTGCTCAAAAACTAACAGTGCCTCCTCAAATAAAGACAATCCCGTTGTCATTTCCTGTGTCGTGAATCTCTTCTGTTCTTCAGTTACTTCTTCTTCCTCTTGTCTCTCTTCGTCCTTTCTCTGGGCCTCCAATTCTGTCAGGTCTTTATTAGTAAGCTCCTCGTGTTGCACAGCAAGGTGTTCAATGTATGAAAGACACGTGAACTAGCTTATGTGATTGGACAGGCGAATGCAGGTTCACATCTTTGAAAATTCGCAACTTGAAGGTTCATATGTAGCGGACTTACTGTATAAATAAATCCTATTATATTAGTAATTTCAACAAATGTAAATGGATTAAAGTCTCCAGTTAAAATAGATAGAAAGAAAAAATAATCTAGTTACAGTTTTTAAGGGGCACATGAAAACATGATATAAAGGTCCAACAGAAGAATAAAGAAATATATACCCTACAAATTATTAACCAGCTGGTGTGGCCTGTATAAATCTCTCTTTTAGAAATACAGATTCTAAAGCAATATAAACTGATACAAAAACATTACTAGAAATAGAGGCTGTGACTACAAATACAAGATTCAATTCTAAACTTGGAAGATAAACAATTCTAAACTTGTATGTACCTAATAACAAAGCTTCAAAATATATGAAATAAAAACTGACAGAATTACAGGGAGAAATCAGAAAATCCACTAGAGTAGGAAATTTTAACACACCTCAGAATCTGGAAGATCAAGTAGAAGAAAAAAACAACAGTAAAACAGACAATTTAACCAACACAATTAACAAGTTTGGTCTAATGAACACCCAACAGTTGGAAAATACGCATACTTTTAAGCACTAACACAACATTTACAAAAACTTAGCATGTTTTAGGTCAGATGGCAAATCTCAACAAATTTTAACATCTCAAGTCTTATATGAATCTATTCTTGGACCACAATCCAATGAAAGCAGAAATCAATAATAAGAATAGAACTTAAAAATCTACATGTTAGGAAATGGAAAAAAAAAATCCACATATATAAGTCAAAAAAGAAATCATGATGAAAAATAAAAAATACTTAGAATTTAAAGACAAATATTTCTATAGCACTTTAAGTTGACAAACATTATTTCGTTTGATCATTAGAAACTAATCCTGTGAGGCACACAGAATTCATATTCTCTCTGCTTGACAGCACAACAGCAGAAATGCTGTGTATCATGTAACGACTAAAGCTTTTTATATATAAATAAAATACATACCAAAAGTGATTTTAAAACTGGGAAATGTAAGTGAAAGTGTTCACTACTAAAAATATTAAAGGGAAAGAAAAGCAACCCTCTCTTTCAGAAGCTATACTGAACAGCTAAGAAAGTCACAAAGAAAGAATTTAGTATCAATGTTTAAAGCTCAAAAAGTCCATTAAATCATTTTGGTTTAAGAAGTCTCTTAGATCCTTCTATAGTATATACAAACTCATATGGTAAAGTATTTATTATTCATATGAGATGAACAAACACTGTCAGAAATCTTTGCACAAGTTGAGGAACCATTCCTGCTCACACACAGTCCTGACCTCCTGGTTCCAGCATCTGTTCAATGGTGCATTGGCAATTAATGGCTCTCCCAAAACTGCCTATGGTACAAAAGGAATTTTCATTTAAGGTTCCCCTCCCTTTTCATGTGTGGGATATTTTGGGAAGTATGTTTTCTTTTTCCATCCACTGAAAGAGAATTAAGAAAATTCCAACATGCCTGAATGTCAGCAAGTGCTCTTTTTCGTCCAGGTACCAGAGGATGATGGATGAACCTGTCAAGCCTACAGTAGCGGACAGAGGGAGTTGGCAGAAGTTCAGTGTTACTGAAAGAAATCTCAAATACTTATTTCATCTCCTCTATTAACTTTAATCACATTTTCAACATGCAGCCAAGAATGAAGCTTTGACAGCAAGCCATAAATTTACACAAGCAAGCATTGTCTCTTTTCTGCAGTAGCAACACTGAGATAACACAAGAGTTGAGTATTTTCTTTCTTGTGCCTTTCTTTACTGAAGAGCAATAAAAAAAAAAGACCTGAAAGATTTATCCATACCTCAAATTCATTTGCCATAAATCTCTTAAAATTATTGCATTTAATTCTGCTTGGTTTATGACAAATAAACAATCAACTTAGTTCCTCAATTAGATTGCTAAATGCAGATTTTTAAAGATCACAGTGATGACAGAACTGGAATATGTTTCATCTTAATACACCTGCTTATGAGAACAGACATTAAACACTAAAAAGGATTTACATTTAACATGGATCATTTGCCATGTGGGCAAATACTTCTGGTTTACTCAGAGCCAGAATCTTTATATGGTTCCAGAGGGACGCCTTGGCAGATTTTGCTGATTACTCATTAAACAGTTGAAACATGTATAGACATTATTTATCTTACAGAGCTTACCCACAGCAAAACACATGTAAAAATGAGGTAAATCTATGGGCAAGATTATGGTTCTTGGAAAGGTTAAAAGTCAACTCTATTTTTGGTAAGCTTTTCCTTGTGAGCACATTTTAAAAGCTGAAAATATGAAGTGCTGGAAGGCCACAAACTTAACAAGCATGTCTTGTCATCCAGGGAAACACGGCATTACTCTGCCACGCAAAATCTGCAACTTCTCCCAACAGGCCATTCAGAGACCAACGTGGCTCTCTTTGAAGAGCAGAGACAAAGTTTTGACTCTCTCCAGTGTGGTCTCCACTCCCAGGACAGTTGTTTCTCAGGGCATGACTCACGGAGTAACACTGCACACATTCCTCCAAGAGCCAGGGAGGCTCCGACAGGCAGCCGCCGTATCGGCCTTCTGAGCCACAATAATAAAGTGACATTAACCCTGCGTAAGAATGAATTAAATCACTTTTCTAAGAAGTCTGTATTTACAGTTCTCCGAGTTAATCAATGGAAACTAAGACCAATCCTCATTAACAAAGCGCATGTTTATACCATTTTCCTCCTACTTCTCCCCATTTATAGATATAGGCAGATACAGGACTTAAAACTGGGAAGATGTGGCATTCTTCTTCTAGGAAACAGCTAAGACTCCGGTAGCAGTTTCTTTTTTTCTGCAGAAGAGTGCCACTGAATACACTGCTAATAAACTTGAGGCAGAGGCTAAGCGGTTTGGTGGGAGCGGTTTCTGAGGGAAAGTTAATGTTTTCTCATCAGTTTGTCACTCTTATGGTTCAAGTTCTCCAAAGGCTGGACATTTTGCCAGGCCCTTCTCCATCTCGGCGTATTGTTCTTTAAGCCTCTCCATGGCTTTTCTGTGCTCTTCGTCCACTTCAGCCTGTTTGCTGTGTTGTTCTTTCATGAAATCCTCCCACTGCATTATATGCTGTTTCTCACTAGCTATTAAATGGTCATTATGCATCTGAGAAAAGAAAATTTGAAAGTCATGGGACATTTTGCAGACAATTATTTTTCTATGCAGAGAGACAAAAATAACTACCTCTTGATATTTGCTCACTACAGTCTAACAATCGGCTTGTAAGTCACAATGACAAAACCGCTTTCTAGTTTTAATGTCCAACAAGAACATGACATATTAGAAACATCTAAGGCTTCTCTTACTATGCCCAAACATGGGCATTCACATTTCTGAAATTTCAAAAATGTCTAGTATTTTAAATGACAGAATCAAACATAATCCAGGTAAATTTTCATACCTCTATTTCTCCTCAAGTTCCATTTAATCGCATATAATTTAAAAATTAAGTTTAAAGAATACACGCCAAAAGAATTGTTACTTTAAGAAATTAAAATGCATGTCTCACATAAAATATTTTTTGGACACATTAAAAGAATCACAGATTATTAATCAATGGAAGAGAATTTAAGAACTCTCTCTTGGTTCAGTTCCAAAACTTAAAGCAAATAAACAGCAAAAGCATCTGTGTCAAATATCTAAGTTCATCTTGAGATGTCCCTTAATATTTCTATATGAGGACAAATTTTTCCTTTTGAGTAACACAACAATAAAGATGAAACAATATATAAATTAAAAGGCATAAATTTAATATAATTTAAATTATTATCTTTGAATATGTATTGGGTTGGCCAAAAAGTTCGTTCGGATTTTCCCATAACATCTTACAGAAAAACCTGAATGAACCTTTTGGCCAACCCACAAAGAGCTAAATACAAAAAGAAAGTATAAAAAAAACTTTATATCTCTGCCTCAGTATTCTACATATGTGTCTAGAAGTTTTGCCACAGACTAAGTCCTGTTAAAAAAAAACAAGCACTGTGACAGATGCAAACTATCAAAACCTACAAAGCACCAAAAGGCTTACCAATCCCACAGCTCTAATGAAAACAGGAGGACACCTGGTTACTCAGAATACTGGTAACTCAGATGCTGAGAGAGCTATCAGGAAAAAGATGGAAGCCGTGTTTTCCTGCCACCCATAATGCCGCCCATTATCTTCTCTCTCATCTGGGCCATGATGAGAAGCAAGGTGGAGAAGCCATGGTGCTCTAAGTACCTATGAAAGGTGTATTTCTGCTAGTTGTTTTGTATATCTTATCTACTTCTGAGGTTACAGGATTCTCATTTTACAGATGAAGAAATTAAGGCTTAAGAACACTAAATTTACTTCTCCATGGTCACTGAGCTACTACACTGTAGACTCAAACTTAGGACTTGCTGACACCCAAACCTATGGCTTTTCTGTCATGAAGTGCAAATCAGATCTTTCCAGGGAAGTTTTACATAGATGGCTAAAGGTCTTCTGCAAGACAAAAAAAAAAAAAAAACTATTGCAAGAGTTTTTTCTGCCAATCTGCTCTAAGGTTCCTCAGCACCAAGGCGAGAGGTTAGAAGTGAATCTGAAGTTTCAGTTACAGTGAAACAGTCCCCTAAAATATGTCCCGCAGACCCATGTGATCTGAGCAGGCAGTAGAGTGGTGGGGAGAGAGGGTTAGGATGGGGTTTGCTGATCCAGTAAGTTTGGGAAACAGGTTAAACAAAATTCAAAACATTTCTTCTTAACCTTTCAGCCTCATGGACTGTAATTCTTCAAAAGATGAATAAAACATGAAGAGTTCATTAAATTCTTTTCATGGAACTTTTACAAAACTATTACATTTTAAGAGAAAAGTCATAAAGAAGAAAAATGCAAATAAATTTCATCAAAATGATACCTTGCTTTGGCTGAAAATTAATTTCTAGTAAGTACAGAGGACACTAACCCGGCATGCTCAGAAGCTGTTAACAGATTAGTCTTTTCTTTTTAACTGAAGCACTGTCATTAGCTCGGCTGACCCTGTGATCTGGGCCATGAGGCAACAGCCCAGGTTCTCCTTCCCACCAGGCAGCATGCTGCCATACAGCTCAACAGAGGAAAATGAAGATTTGGGAAGTGGATAAACCTGGCTTCAAATTCTGGTTCACCTGTTACCAGTTGCATGACTCTGGCCACGTTAAATTTTCTATAATTTGAAAATGAGGAAAAGAGTATTTACATTCATAAATAAATCTGTATCATGTCAGGTTCCTAGCTCAGTGACTACAGTGCCTGATAGAAGGCACGCATTATTATACAGACATGAGCAATGCATCTAGAAGGCAGATCAAACCACTTTTTAATCCTCTTCAATTTAGGGTTTTAAATCTTTAATTTTAATAATCTGATTTTAGCAATCGATTTTTATAATTCAAACAATACAAGGCAACTCAAATAAAAGTAATAGTTCTCCCCTCCCAGTCCCATACTCAATTCAATCTTCCTGGATGATTCCACTATTTACCACTTGGCTGTGAGAGAAGACTTTAATTAAGATATTGCCGAAGACCAGTATCTCCATTTTGCAGCTTCAGAATATTATTACCAAAAGACATACACATCCAAGCAGCTTTTCCAGATGACCTATCACTTCTTGGCCTCCTAGTGCAGGTGAAGAGAAGCTGAATACTGACAATTCCCTAACCGAGCTGAAAATCTAGTCTTGCTTTCATGTCAAGAAGTTTTGCAGACTTGTGGTTGCCAAGGGGGATAGCGGAGGGAATGATTGGGAGTGTGGGATTAACAGATGCAAACGTGTGTGTGTGCGTGTGTGTGTGTGCGCGCGCGCGCGTGCGTGCGCACTGGATAAACACCAAGGTCCTGTATAGCACAGGGAACTATATTCAATATGCTGTGAAACCACAGTGGAAAAGAATATGGAAAAGAAGATATATATATGTATAACTGAATCACTTTGCTTAAGCAGAAATTAAACACAACATTGTAAATCAACTATACCTCAATAAAATTAAAAGAAAAAGGTCTGGAAGTCACTCTTATCTATCCTTTCTTAGTCTCCCACCTTTAATAACAATAACTGCTTTGCAATCTTGCATTCTCCACAACAATCAGTAAAGAAAAAAAGGGAGGGGTAGCTTGTGTATTCCTGTACTGACAACACTGTAATCTTTACCTATAAACAAAAGTCAGCTACCAGAAAATAACATCTACCTGAAACTTAGTTGAGAACTTCATGGTAAGAACTTTAAGTGGTCAAAAAAAAAAAAAAACAAAAAAACGCACATGCATGCACACACACACACACACACACACACACACCCAGCCCAAAATGACAACATAACACAAAGTCCATTTAAAAACACTGCAGTATTCATGAAAAACTCTTCTGATTCTGAATTTATTTGCCCTACCTTACACACAATTCTAACCAGGTTAGTTAACTGTTTTCCAAAGCTATACCATATTAAAAGTCAAATTAAAGAAAATGCTGATAAATGAGATAGAAAGAAATGATAGGCATCAGCCTTACAAAAAAGGCAGATACAGAAACTTAGAAACAGACAGTATCTGAGGGCATTTGAAATAGAGAAACATTTTTTTCTCTCTAATTCCCTGAGGACACCACCATTTTCACCATAGCGTAAAATTTTACATTCTCAGTAATTCCTAATTCATAAAGAAAATTAACTTGTAACATTTAATAAACTTTTTATAAAAACCAGAAAAGTGTGGAATATACTGTTAAAGATTTCCATCCAAAATAGTTAAAGTGATAAAAGTACTATGCTTCAAGATAAAAATCTCAGCTTTGTGGCTGACCTGGCTATACGCAATGATTCATGTTCTAAGACTTCTAGACACATGAGGTTTTATTGTATATAACAGCAGAAAAATCCCGAGTTAGCTATATCTCACATATCATCACCCAGGAGCAAGTTAAAAACTATTCTAAGCCAACAGGAGTGAAGGTTACCTCAGGGCATATCTATTCAAAATGTCAGGAAATGCAGTCTGGGCAGCGGTAACCTCACCAGAACAGAACAACAAGGAGCTGAACTGCTCCTTGATCTGAAGCAGCAAAGACGCCACCTCCTCATGAACCGAGCCCATCCTAAGGGCAGCACGCCTCCAGTTCACGCAGAGCAAGTTATAAACGCCAAAGATTTAGCTAACATGCCAATGAGTCTGTTTACAACTAAAAAGAACTCTCAGAAATAAGGAACAAT
The DNA here is from genome assembly GCF_028021215.1 of Eschrichtius robustus. Lineage (NCBI taxonomy): Eukaryota > Metazoa > Chordata > Mammalia > Artiodactyla > Eschrichtiidae > Eschrichtius > Eschrichtius robustus. The sequence goes on along the minus strand of NC_090835.1, from coordinate 102,900,639 downwards.
CTTTTATAGACAGTGAGCTAACTGCAGACCGTCATCGCCTGTGCACAGTAATTCGGCTTTCACGTTTAATATACGGGGCTTCTACGTCAGGTTTAGTCTGAAAGAAGGACTCCTCTACAGTTGAAATGCGTTTGAAAAATAATGATCATATCTAACTATTCGTTATGTGCAACAGATTCACACAAGACTAACAGAAGGAACACAACATAGTAATGGAACTACTTACCATTTAAAACTTAAAATTACCTGTAATAGGTAATTACGGTTAGCAGTTAAATTTCTAGCAGCTACCAAAAGAGTACATACTAAATTATACGTTTAAAACTTGATGTTCATGGTGGTGGCAGTAATTAGGGTCTTTGGTGAGCAATTTGCAAAAATCTATCAAAATAGAAAGTATAAATACTTAAGGCTCAGTAATTCCTCTTATATTAGCATTTCCCCTTAATTTTTATTAAAGAAGTATCACAGATCTTAGAAACAAATTCAAATACAAGGATATAAAGGGACAGTCCCCCCCCAACATACACATACAAATCCTTTCCCTTGTTTCCTTTTTCCTAGTATTATTACTAGTTTGACGGGTACACTTACGCTTTTTCCTTTGTTCATACAAACCTATTTACTTAATTACAACAAAATGTAGTCATACGACACATGATGGTCTGCAGCTTTCTTTTTTCAATAACGGTACAATATGTACTAATGGCATACCAACAGCACGAGGGTGGGAGAGCTCTGCCCTGGGTGCAAGCAACAAGGGGGTGCACTGTCTGAACAGAATTTAAACCAATGACACACACAACTGAAAGACTGGTTTTTATTATCACCAGGTGCTGGCAATACTGAGTAATGTCAGTGATAAAATACTCAACCCCCAAATCCTTCTTTGGTCTGAGTTCTAAACAATTATTGAGGTTACTGTTGAAGTTTAGTAATATATAAGTTTCAAATTAACACACTTTCATTGTTTATCCTTTAATAAACCTTGAAGTTAATTTAAAGGACTTCCAGTTACAGAGCCAGTCCTGAACAAAGTGAGTCAGCTACACACGTTCATTTCCAAAAGTAAATTCCTAACAGTTCAGAACCATGTCAGCTTTCTTTAGATGCTCAGCCCCTCTAATCCCTGAATTACTAAATGTCCTTGCATTTAAAAAATGATCCAGGACTTCCCCAGTGGCACAGTGGTTAAGAGTCCACCTGCCAATGCGGGCGACACAGGTTCAATCCCTGGTCTGGGAAGATCCCACATGCCAAGGAGCAACCAAGCTCGCGAGCCACAACTACTGAGCCCACACGCCGCAACTACTGAAGCCAGCGCGCCTAGAGCTCGGCTCCGCAACAAGAGAAGTGACCACAATGAGAAGCCCACGCACTGCAACGAAGAGTAGCCCCCGCTCACCGCAACTAGAGAAAGCCCACGCGCAGCAATGAAGACACAACACAGTCAAAAAATAAATAAAATTTTAAAAAATAAAATAAAATAAAAAATGATCCAGCAGAGCAACTGCAGAAATAAAACCTGAATTAGTTCAAATCTATCATTCTACATTACTTTTTTTTTTTTTAACTTAGATTTGTATGTTTCACTCTGTAGTTAAAATTTTTATACTGTGGGCACACTGGGAGCCACTAAAATGGTTTCCAAAGAAATAAAGATAGTATTACAATTTCTAGAATTCATTGTGAAATGTGACTTTTATGAATCTCTTCCAGACTTATTCTTATGTTTAATACTTTCCCAAATGACATATCTGTGTATTTTATCACAATAAAAATAATTCAAATCAAGTTCCAGAGGGTTCTTCCTAAATGAAATCAATTGCATACTCAAAGAAGTGGATACATTTGTTTTCCCAAAATAAAAAAGAAAATGCTAACTTTAAAAGAAAATAAAGAGAAAGTTTATTAATGAGCTATAACTGTGTACCAAAAATAATTAGCTGTAATGGTTTTTGTCTCTTTCTACAACAGAGAAAGAAATAGTAATAATAACCCAGCTTACGTATGTCCCATTGGAGGTACATCTGAAGAGAAGTCAATCCTGAAGGCAAACTGTGTCTAGCACCAGGTCTATAAATGAACTCATGGATACATAATAAAAACACATTTTTGCACGCATTAGTCTAAGTCGGTAATTCTCAGTGGGGGGTGATTTTGAGGCTCCTGTTCCCCAGGTTTTTGGTTATCACAACCCAGTTGGGGGGGGGGTGATACTGGCATCTAGTGGGTCGAGGCCAAGGATGCTGCTAATAAACACCCTACAGCATGCAGGGCAGACTCCACAGCGAAGATTTACCTGCTCCAAAATGTCAACAGTGCAGAGGCTGAAAATCCCTGGTCTAAGGGAAAACTCTGAATAAAGCAACTAATGTCTAAAAGGTTCTTTGGAACATCTGTCAGCAATACGTGTGCCTTTAATTTTACATATGCCTTACACAGATAAATGAAAAAGTATTTACTTCAATAAGAAGTATCAGAATAACAACTGCCAGTAATTATTTTAAATATTTAGAATATTATGTACAGTCATCCCGTGGTATCCGTGGGGTTTTTGGTTCCAGGACCACCCCCCCACTATGGATACCAAAATCCACGGATGCTCAAGTCCCTTATAAAAATGGTGCAGTATTTGCATATAACCTGTACATCCTCCCATATACTTTAAATCATCTCTAGATTACTTATAATACCTAATACATATAAATGCTATATAAATACAGTGTAAGTGCTATGGAAACAGCTGCCAGCATGTGGCAAATTCAAGTTTTGCTTTTTGGAACTTTCTGAAATTTAAAAAATATACATTTTAAATATTTTGGTTGAATCCACGGATGCAGAACCAGCGGATGCAGAGGGCCGATTGTACTGATCCATTACCCTACATTTTCAAACTCTATCAAGAAAAAATGTATAAACCATGCTATCTCATTGCTCTCATAAAAAAAAAATCATACAGAGGGAAAACTGAATTTAATAAATATCTGTGGACAAGATGAATCAAAGGATTCATGTTTACTTTATTATTATCTCTAGTCTGGTTGAAAAGAACTTCAATAGCTGATGCCTGTGCGTGAACCTAAGTTTAAACCAGTGAGATACTAATCAGCTCATCATCTGCCTTTGACAGCTTATTTAAGTCAGTGAAGTTTATAAGCCAATTGTATTTTCATTTCACTACTCTTATTGCTAGTGCCCAATATGCAACTTGTATTAGTTACCAGTTTTTAAGACATATGTCAAATAACTGGGGAATGTGCATTTATTGTTCTTCTGAATGTACTTTTAGATATCAATTGTGGGATATGTGATTTGGATGAATGACGTTTATCATAACTTACTTCCCACAGAATTCCACAAATTGTCTTGACATAAAAGAATGATTAATGGCAATAGTCTATTTTATTCCATTACTACTCCAATCTTTCTTTGTTCTGAGAGCCATTCAAATAAATATACAAAATGTAGCCAATAGAATAACCGAGGCAACAATTAACATTAGATTGTAAAACGCAGCTAGAGGTCAATTTTGCTTTGTACATATTTGCTAGATGAGAAATTAAACTTTACCTCTTTGTCTTACATATATGTAGTCTGAAACCTCTGCCACACGAAGTTTTGGCAAAATCAGATATGGCAGTTAAAAAAAAAAAAAAGACCTTAAAGATCCATATTTCAAATGTCCTGCTAACTAGATAAGCACTAATAAAAGAAATAAAGACTACATTTCAATATATTCTAAAATACTGATTTTTAACGTGTATTCCATAAAAAAAATAGTTCAATAACATTCTCTGAGATAGTACCTATAAGAAATATATTTAAGACCAAAATACCCCAAGGGCTTTATTATTTCTTGAGGCCTTTTTTTTTTTAAACCAAGGGACAGTATCTTTCAATTTAGAAAATCAAGTGCTTCACCAACCCTACAGACCACAGCAGGGCTCTTATCCAGAGTGATTGCCTGCATCTTAAACAAACGATCGAGGTGGTGGGGAAAAAAAGCCACCTGACATTTGGAAAGTAAAGCTATTTCACATAAATTATATAACACAATATATCAGGTAAGTAGAACATCAATCTGTCAGGTAAGTAGAACAAGTATTTGCTTTGAAGCTCAAGGACTTGTCCAAGGGCATACAGTTAGCTAATAAAGGCAAGTACCAGAAACAGAAGACACCAGGTATTTTTTACCCAATCTGGTAATTTTCCTACTTACATACAGTTAATACACCAAACATGAAAAAAGTTCAAAGTGACAAGAGGAACCATCTATCCCAATTATAATTTAATGTTAGGTTAGTTCTGCTTAAGAATGACAGGGATTGCCATTTTATCAGAATCATAACTGCCCTGAGAATGTCTTAGAAATAAAGACCAATATCATGTGAGTGCATATTCACGTAAAAACACCCCTTTTTTCATTTTTATTTTGAAAGCCAAGAGAACTGCATAAGTTACAGCCAGTAACAGCCAGCACAGCCAGTGTTCTATCAGAAAAAGTCTTTCTGATTCTCAAACACAGGAATGTTCCTGGTGCTTCCACAACAAATTGCTTAACATTGAATGCTTGATTCTCTACACTCCTCTCTGGAAACATCCATCTAGACAGTCTACGTACCAGCTCCATGAGACCACTGACTTCTCCCATCTTTTGCCTTTGCTTCCACTATATCCCTTATCCTACAGTATCTTTCTTCCCATCTTCTGTCACTTGAATTCCTACTCACTGATCAAAGTTGGGCTCGGATGCCACTATCTTCCTAGTAAATTACACTTCTTGCCAAGATCGTGCAAAGTTCTTTGTAACTATCACAGCCCTTACTTTATCCTACATTATATTAGCATTAGTGGTTTGGGACTCCTAGACTTTTAGCTCCTACATGTATGAACTGCCTTAAACTTAAATTAAAATCTTTCACCCCCAGTGGCACCTAGCCAAGCAGAGACTAAAAAAATATCTGCTGTCCAGCTGGGCATGGCGCACTGAAGCCCCCCATGGCTGTCCCCACCATGCTCTCCGGACACTGTGCAAGCACTGCACCCCGACACCAACTTCCCTGCCCACGGCTCTGCCCTGCCATGTTATCAGTGTTCTCACAGCTGCCCTGCTTCCCAGCCTGGCCTGCTGGGATCCTGTTCCTCTCGGGCAGCCTTCCCACCTGGCTTAACTGTCTTTTCAGTAAGGCTTGATTCATCAAATTGTTGAATTTTTAAATTTATATCAACATTACGAGTTGAGCAAAGGGTGGAGAAATTTAAACTCGGGCAAGGTTCGTATTTATTTTTTACAGTGCCAGATCAGTACCATTATTATGGATAAACCACACATTCAGGAAAAATGGAAATAGTAACACTTGTTGATATAAACACGCAAAAAGGCATTATTTTCAGAGCGACTCAACATTTCTTAACAAGTGTACCCCCACTAGTTTAGAACAATAAAGTTATAAAAATACTTTATGAAAACTGTAAGTTAAAACACCAAATTATTACAGGAACTTAAATTCTTGTGCTGTTTTTCCACGTCTGAATTTAGTTAAGATATAATTCAAATAAGCAAAGCACTACCCAGCAAGTGATTCACACTCTTATGACTATTCATTAAAGAACCCATCCACAGGCATGAATGCCTCCTTTTCTAGAAGAAATATACATAATATACTCAAGGCCTCAGGCCTGAAGATTTATATTTCCAATCTGGTGGGTATTTTTTTTTTTTTTTTTTTTTTTACTTTATTTATTTATTTATGGCTGTGTTGGGTCTCTTAGTTTTCGTGTGAGGGCTTTCTCTAGTTGCGGCAAGTGGGGGCCACTCTTCATCGCGGTGCGCGGGCCTCTCACCATCGCGGCCCCTCGCGTTGCGGGGCACAGGCTCCAGACGCGCAGGCTCAGTAGTTGTGGCTCACGGGCCCAGTTGCTCTGCGGCATGTGGGATCTTCCCAGACCAGGGCTCGAACCCGTGTCCCCTGCATTAGCAGGCAGATTCTCAACCACTGCGCCACCAGGGAAGCCCTGGTGGGTATTTTTTGTTCCATGTAAAAGTCCTATTCTTTCCCCTCTAAGAGACAAATACCACTTTCAGGGAAAAGTTGAAAAGGAGAAAAAGAGGTCTGCAATTTGAATTATAAAAATACAGATCGTGCAATTATGTGACCATACCTCCTCAACACATCTTCAATGAATTAGCCATTTTTTAATCTTTTAAAATCACTGCATAAGAGAAAACAAATTCAGAGAATTTTTTAAAATCAAAAGCAACTGCTAATAATATGATGATAATAAAAGCCCTGGAGTTACAGCCTCCATTATCCAAATGGTCCACTTTTACCTTTTTTCGCTCCTGTTCCCTCTGTTGGAGTCTACAGACCGAGTCAGTAGCTGCTTGCACTGAAATAAAACAGAGTGGGTTTTCAATCAGCAGCCCTTGTTCAAGGAGAAACTTACCTGGATTAAAACAAAAACAAAACCAAAAACAAAAAACAACACTTGTACTGTTTTAGAGCTCAAGAAACTATGCAAAAAAACCTGGTATTATTTTGGTCATGGTAGGGTGGCTAAAAGGGGGAAAAAAAGTATTCAGGATGTCATAATGAGAACCACTATCATTTGTGAGCTTTGAGCTGCAAGCCAAGGGCATTTAGTACTAATTCCAATAATAAGTTGTCATCAATGACCTCAGAATTCTCTAACAAGATATAAAACACCTGATAAATGTATCATTCCATTCTGATGGATGGAGACTTTACAGAGTCTCTCTGATTCATTAACTTCCCCTGCCCCTTCCTCACTGGTACCCCTGATCTCTTGCAGGCAGGACTTGATACCCAGAATGCTTCAACGACTTTCTAGTATTCTTCTCACCTCTTCTAATTCATCCTGGCTGCCCCTGCCAGATTCAGGTTTCTCTGGAATGCTTCCTTTTGAGTCATTTCCCTTTTTAATGACTTAAAATTGCTAGTAATAATTATTGTAGTTATTTGCTGAGTATTACTATGTGCCAAGAACTGTGCTAAGTACTTTCCATGTATTACTCCTCTTAATTCCACTTTCCTACTAGGTGAGGATCACTATCCCATTTTACAGATTTTTGTCATCTGTAAAAAACTGAGGCATAACGCAGTGAAATGTCACTCAAGGAGGTAATACGACTAACAGGCACAGAAAGCAGGACTTAAAATCAGACCCCTGACCCTAAGACTTGGCTCTTACCTTCAGGGCTCTACCTCTCTTATAATTTCAACAATGAAACTGGTTTTAATCCATCAGTCGTGCAAACCTCTTCCTTTATCGGATCCATTTTATTTCTGTACACAAACGTTTTCATTTACTTCGCTGGTTGGTGTGCGGGCTAAGAGTCAGCCTTCCTCAGTCAAACCTCGAGTTGAACTTTAATGACGTGTGTGACTGACCTTGGGCTTGTTTGCTTGCTCGTTCATTCAGCCATCTGTCAGGTATTTACTGAGCATTTGCTTTGTGCCAGGTGCTACTGTTGCTGCTCCTAATCTCTCAGAACCTTAGTTCCTCATTTGTAAAATGAGCTTAACAACTAATAAGAGGACTTCAGAATGGACATGAGAAAAGGATGAGATAACGCAGTAGACAGTATGCTTAAAAATAATTGAAAGATTAATAATAAAAGCCACTCAGAGCAGTTCTTCGCACATGGTAAGCAGTCAAGAAATGTTACTGTTGCTATTATTCTATGCACTGTCCTCTCCCTACTGAAAGTGCTTTCCTTATTCCTTTACTCTAATTAAAATGTTTATATGTCTCAAAAGCCCAGTTCAAGGTTTAGTGCCTTCATAAAGCCCTCCAGTTGAATCCTTTCCCTGTAAGGATTTTTCTCTTATTTGAAATTCTTTTACCAGGTTATGTGTATATCCTACCACTTTATCTTGCATTTGCTTAAACAATTTTACCCAGTTGTTTCACAATTACGCCTTTCTACCTCACTCAACCCAGCCCCAAGTTCAAAGTTCCATACAGGGCAGGGGCTGTGACTTCTCTTTCAGAAAAATGTTAGGCCCCTCCCTGAGAGAGTATGGCAAAGAGGAGGATTCAGCTTTTAAAAAGTCATGTTTTTATCAGTAACCATTCATTTTAGTCACATCAAAGATAATACTTCAGTACTAAAAATTAAGGTTCCCAATCATTGTTTGTTCTAATAGACAAGTTGAAAACACAACAAAACAGGAGTTGATTAGCTCTGCCTTCTTTCTGTGGTATATTAATATTACATCATCTCTCCCGAGTGGTGGTTCTATCGTTTCCCGTATTTCTTTTTTTCTTGGCTCTGAACATAACTTTTAAAAAATCCAATTTGTGGTCTTTGGGCGCTTCATCATTTTCAGATCCTTCTGGGCTTAATCTAAAAGAAGAGTTACAGGACTATGACATTTATATTTTGTCATTTGTTATATACTTTAAAAATTTAATTAGAACACATTGGACAAAGGCACACTTTAGTTCCTTATCAGGATTATCTTTGTACTTAGAATATCCATTTTTAGAAATTTCAGTCCCTGAAATTTTTCATTCTTCATCCACATGATAAAAAAGGTTTGCTTTCTGAATTTAATGAAATCTGCTCTTCTAAAACCTAAGAAAATCACCTAACTACACTTTCTTCCCCTTTCTTCACAAGTAGAGACCCCAAGAGGAAAAGGGCCATTTATCTAAACCTTCCTATCACTTTTACACCACATATTGGTCATTCCTGATTCAGTAGGAAGCCATTTCCCCTGCTGTCTCAGTGTTTCAGGAGACTATATTGACTTTAAGGAGTTAAGAATTCATAAAATTATTTTCTCTAAACCAAAAGATTACTTGAGGAGATTAGCACCACACACAGTAATTGTTACATACAACAGCTAACAGTGTCCCTATGTCCTCACATAAAAGAGAAACAAATTCATTCTGTCACAGTGCGTATGTGTAAACGCAAATACACACCTAAGAAAGCAGCTCTGGTTTGGCATTCGGAGCAAATGTTGGCTGAATTCTCATTCATTCATTTCAATGAACAACTAGTGTGTACAGACGGAAAAGATGTCCCAGAACCAAGCCTTAGGGCACCCCAATGTCAGAAGTCAAGGAGAGAAGTGGAAACTAACAAAGCAGACTGAGGAGAAGCAGCCTGTGCTGTAGGAGAAAATCCAGGAGAAAAGGTGGACTTTCCTTATGACCTTTCCCGCAGAAGCGTCATTCTGAAGTTGAAAGAGCTTGAGCTCTGGCGGCAGAAGGACTAAGTCTGCATGGCGGTTCCTCCAACTATTAGGGAGAACCATGGATGTTAAAACACTTTCAGTTTCCGCAACTATAAATGTATTGGGAAGAGGGTGATAAATATTTACTTTACACAGTTAAGATGGTCAATGAGGAAAATACAGGTAAAAAATCTAACTACTCAAGTGCTATTAAAAATTAGTATTTTAAGTCATAATGAGTTCTTAAAGTTTTCTAGCTACAGAGGCAGAGTGAAGCAAAATCAGACAAACTTAGTCCCCTAAGTACCTTATAAAATAAATTAACAGTTTTTTAAAAAGGTAAAAAAAAATCCATCATTTACTGAACAACGAGGAATTATATAATTATATTTAAACTTTGAAAAGTGGTGGCCAAGGACTTCCCTGGTGGTGCAGTGGTTAAGAATCCGCCTGCCAATGCAGGGGACACGGGTTCCAGGCCTGATCTGGGAAGATCTCACATGCCGTGGAGCAACTAAGCTCGCGCGCCACAACTACTGAGCCTGTGCTCTAGAGCTCGCGAGCCACAACTACTGAAGCCCCGCGCGCCTAGAGCCCATGCTCCACAACAAGAAGCCACCGCAATGAGAAGGCCGTGCACCACAATGAAGAGTAGCCCCCGCTCGCCGCACCTAGAGAAAGCCCACACGCAGCAACGATGACCCAACGCAGCCAAAAATAAAAAAATAAACAAATTTATTAAAAAAAAACAAAAAAAAGGGGTGGCCAAGAATAGGAACACAGAGTCTATAAAGAACTGAGACTCCTCACCTCACCATAACCACTCCAACCCCCCAAAAATGAGAAAAAGAAAACGGACTGGGACTTCTCTGGTGGTCCAGTGGTAAAGAATCCACCTTCCTATGCAGGGGATGTGGGTTCGATCCCTGGTCGGGGAACTAAGATCCCACATGCCATGGGGCAACTAAGCCTGCTTGCCGCAACTACTGAGCCCGTGCATCACAACTAGAGAGCACGTGTGCCACAACTACTGAGCCTGCGTGCCGCAACTAAGACCCAATGCAGCCAAATAAATAAAATATCAAAAATTAAAAAAGAAAGAAAATGGATTGACAAAATTCTTATAACTTTAATATGCTTTAATTTGTAGAGAAACAGATGAGGGGGGTAGGGAGAATGGAATACAATATGGGAAAGACAGATAAGACAGACAAAGCATCCATTCTGAAAGAAAATCTAATAAAATTCTCCACAGGTACTTTGTAACATAAAATAACAATATGAATTTATTAAAAGAGATCAAACATGAAAAATGAGATTGCAGAGCTAAGGAGACAAACTATAACATCATTACAAATCTAAAAATAAATCAAAAAATGGAAAGAAATTGAATAGTCTAAAACCAAATAAACAATTGGCAACATTATTACTGCAGAGCCCAAAGCAAATACTATAAACCCTCATTTGTAAACAAAGTTAAAATTCACAAATGAGAGGTTGGGGAGTAGAGGCAAGAGGGAAGGTAAGAAGTCCTGGCCCCTCCATCTCACACCGACTAATTAATGCAGAAACAATAACACGGCTCTAACTTCTGTACCTTTTTTATAATTATTTTTCTTTGAATGATCTTTTAGTAACTACTATCTTCTATAATAAATACTTATTTTAAGGTATTTCCTTAAATTTTACTTGAGATTTTGTTCTCATAAATTCAAATAAAATTTAAAATTATTACCTTAACTGAAAAATTGTCTGATTCCATTCTTGTCAAAAGTTCTCTCTCCCCCTCATAACTTCCCATCTATTCATTCAGCTACCGCCCCTCCATCCATCCTTCTATTTGGATATATACAAAGATGTCGGGAATGATAATCACCGAAGTTAAAAAGCAATGGTTATCTTTAGGCAATTGAAGTGATTTCTTGCTTCTTTTTCTTTCTTATTTTCTTCTTTATTTCTACTTTCTTATTACTTAGACATATATCCTTTTGTTTAAATAATAAAAAATAAAGTCACTGCTCTTAAAACTTAGTTAATTTGAATGAGGAATAACCTAAAGGCTTTCTGTCCTTCTTACCCTCTAAAATCAAGGGCTGGGTCCTCAATACTAAGCAAGATCTTGAGACAACAAACTTGGTGAAGCTTACGAGTCTATGAAATAAATAATAAGTAGAACACAGACACTAACCAGTGTCTTCAGGATGAGAAAAACGTACTTTACGGGTCACTCTTATGTACTCTCCTAGAGCTCTCACTTACTTTCTGTGTTTTTTAAGGAACCACAGGTGAGTTTTGGTTCTGAAGCCTCTGCTCATCCAATGCTAAGACACTCAGCTAGGATTCTGTAACCGTCTCCATACAAACAATCCGAGACGTCCCCCCCTTAATGCTCCACAGTTGCTCAGTTTCGTGCACAACGATCAACCAATAGCTTAAGATCCACACCACCGAGTTCTAAGATTCTCAGCCGACCACACTCCCAGCTCAGCCCTCAAACATGCAGAGAAGAGATAAATGAGACAGACCTACTAACAGGCACAAAACAAAACTCAACTGTCACTAACCTTGTAAAGTATTAGTTAGATCAGAGTATACTGCCTAGATAAACTCACTTATAAGCAAGCCAGTGCCATGGCTCAAAATGTAAAGTTTTTAAACATGAAATCCTGCAGGAACAACAGCTGGGCCCAGGCCAATTTTTAAAACTGCACTGGCTCTACAAGCAGATAATTATCTCCATTATCCCCGTGAGGCTCATGATAATAGCTACAAGGAAATACTTAGGCTGGAGCCTGCTGAGGAAGCCATTCCTGCTTCTAGCAGCAGAATTAACTCCAAAGCCACCGCATGTCTCTAATGCTAACAATAAGGTAGTCCTCAGAGGTTAAAACTTTCATTATTACTTCACATTCTGTGTGCTTTCTTTCTTTCTTTTAGGAGAATACATTTACAATCTGGATTCCCTGTTACCTGTAAAACTTTTCTATTTCATTGTGAAGACTATACTTTTAGCATGAGGCCTCACGTCAGAAATAGCTTTGGCCCAAGAACGAAACAAGTCAAAATAACCATTCACAGTTTTCTTTTTCTTACTAAGTTTTATCCAGTATATTTTTATATACTCAAAGTGTGTACAAGGAAAGTTATAAGCACATTTCAAAAGTAAACATAAGCATTCTCATCAATAATAATTTGAGTTTTACTTTTACTGTGATGTCTAGAAAGCTTGTCAAGGTTAAGGAAGTGATGGTATGAACGAAGCAAGGGTGTGTTTGCAGTTACCGTGCAAAGCCTGAAGTCAATTTTAGACTCTTTGCTCTTCTGCTCAAAGAAACCAAATGTGATTGTGGGAGGTCTGTCCTCTCCAAGCTCCTCTGAGCGTCAGAGGACCCAGGCTAACCTGGACTTGCACACATACTCTTATGTAACTCACTCATTAACCAAGCCCCCCTGCTACCTTCCCTCACAGGCCATTACATTACCCTCCAGTTTGCTTTCTGCTTTCTCCCCAGAAAGATACTGTTTCATTTTGCCCTCCATCATTATCTACCAGCATCATTTGTCCTTGGACAAACTGAACAGTGTCAATATGGATCCCAGAAGCCAGGAGTTTCTGATACACCTCTAATTTTAAACTCAGTTACTAATAAAACTCTTTTTATTTTATAGTTTAATAAATACCCTTTTAAGCAAACATCTCTCCATGTTAAAATATTTTGCTTAATGAAAAAAGTGATAAAACACAAACGTTTTTGACAGGTTTTTTTTTTTTTTTTTTAGTTAAAAACTCTAGTATCCTGTTTGAAAAAGAAGCTTCATTTCATATCCTAATTACTGGCCATCAAACTTTTTCTTATGAATAAGTTTTTTTTTTTAAGGTAAAAAATGTTTCGATTGTCTTACATCCTAGAAGGATTATCTCGTGCACCCATCTTGCTTTGGAGATGAATGCTCTTAGCATCAAGGGCAACACACACTGACTGCTAGATAAGCACTTTATCTGTGACTTCCCTCTCCTGGCTCCCGCTTAAGAATTCTCTCTCCATCTCCCAGCAAATACTCAAGGACATCCATTTCAGCAGAGCATGCATCTGAAATAAAGCAATATAAAAAAATCTCTGGCTTACATCTCTGGAGAACTTGGGTTAAGTTGTCTTGCATCGTTTCCCTACACGTGGGAAGAGTATCCTCATTTGTTTCACGGATCATGTTCCTCAAGTTTTCAAGAACTCGCATTTCTCGAAGACCACGTTTTTCCTATTAAAAGAAAGTAAATGGCTAGTACATATTATGTCTTAAATCTTAGTAATTACTTTCTGGGATTTCCACCCAGGTTTTGGTTATGTTATTACTTACTACTGAAATGTACACAGCCTCCTTCTAATTATTTGGCAATAAATGAGGTCACAACCTGGAGGCATTTTTTTAAATTATGAAATGCTTCAAAAGTTGCAACGTAAGGCTTCCCTGGTGGTGCAGTGGTTGAGAGTCTGCCTGCCAATGCAGGGGACACGGGTTCGAGCCCTGGTCTGGGACGATCCCACATGCCGCGGAGCAACTAGGCCCGTGAGCCACGATTACTGAGCCTGCGCGTCTGGAGCCTGTGCTCTGCAACAAGAGAGGCCGCGATAGTGAGAGGCCCGCGCACCGCGATGAAGAGTGGCCCCCGCTTGCCACAACTGGAGAAAGCCCTCGCACAGAAACGAAGACCCAACACAGCCATAAATAAAAAATAAATAAATAAAATAAAATAAATAAATTAAAAAAAAAAGTTGCAATGTAATATTTTTATACCTATGTTTAAAAATGGGCATGAGAAATACTAAAAGAACAAGAAGAGACCTAGACTCCATGCATTTCAACTGTGGCAAAGAAAGAAATAGTCTGGTTTTAAATTTTATTTTGTTGTTCTTACCATCATAAAGCTTCTATTATTATGCTCTGTATTTTTCATCTGATTCCACTCTTCTCAACTAAAAATGTGTGGTAAAAGTAATAGTATGTGGGTACTTCCCTGTACAGAAAAGAGTTAACACTGAGTGCCTGAGACCTCCTCCTTACAAAGGCCTGCCTGCAGGGTTGGCCTTTGGCTGGGGGCTGGGAACTTGAGCAGGAAACAGCTCCCATGGAGGTATAAGACACCTCTTTCCTTCTGGGAGTCTGGAATTTTGATACGTGCTAGGCAGAGGGTGCCTACTTGTCCAGTCCCCAATAAGAACCATGGACCCCCAGGTTCAGACGAGCTTCCCTGGGAGACAGTATTTCATGCGTGTTGTCACAACTCACTGCTGGGGGCATTCTTGGAAGTTTCTGCCTGGCTTCCTGTAGACGTCTCCCCATGCACCTGTTCCCTTGGCTGATTTTGCTCCGCATCCTTTTGCCATAATAGAGTTCAGCCACCAGTACAACCACATGCTGAGTCCTGTGAGTGAATCAGTGAACCTGGGGGTGGTCTTGGGGACCTACAGCCCATCCCCCCTTCTGAAAGCTGAGCTTAAACCACCCTTCCACTTGGGTGGGCTAGACTTAGTGACCTGTTTCCAAAGAATAGAGCAGGGAATGAGAAAAATATTAACTTTACAGTGGAGTCAATGAAGGTGACCTCATCAGTGATGTCATGGTGACAGCACGCACCTCCCAATGTAATGTGACAAGAAGGGCACTTTAACCTCTCTGGTACTCTTTCCCAAAGCCCATAAACCCAGTCTAATCTTCGGAAAAACAGCAGACAAACCCAGATTGGGGGACATTCTACAGGATACCGGCCAGGACTCAAGACTGTCAAGATCAAGAAAAACAAGGAAAGACTGAGAAACTGTCACAGACCAAAGAGGACTAGAGAGACATGACAATTAAATGCAGTGTGGTGCCCTGGATTACATCCGAGAACAGGAAGAGGACTGCAATGGAAAAACTGGTGAAATCCAAATAAAGTCTGGTGTTTCATTAGCAGTAATGTATCAATGTCAGTTTCTTAGTTTTTACCAATGTAGTGTGGTAATTAATGTAAAACATTAACAACAGGAGGGGACTTCCCTGGTGGCGCAGCGGTTAAGAATCCACCTGCCAATGCAGGGGACACATTCGAGCCCTGGTCCGGGAAGGTCCCACATGCCGTGGAGCAACTAAGCCTGTGCGCCACAACTACTGAAGCCCGTGCACCTAGAGCCCGTGCTCCGCAACAAGAGAAACCACCACAATGAGAAGCCCTCACACCACAATGAAGAGTAGCCCCCGCTCACCGCAACTAGAGAAAGCCCGCGCGCAGCAACGAATACCCAATGCAACCTAAATAAATAAATAAGTAAACAAACAAACAAAACAGAACAATGGGGGGGGTGAGGGGTATAGGAGACCTCTGTACTACCTTAGTAACTTTACTGTAAATCTTAAAATAATACAAGACGAAAAGTTTACTTAAAAAAGGGCGGTAAACTTGATTGTAAGGAAATAATGTTAGTTACTGGGGGTTTTGTTTTGAACCATTCTTATGGAGCAGCTGTGGTCAGATTTTTACTCGAATTTTTCCATAATAAAAAATTTTAAACTTATACAAAAGTTGAGAGAGAATGAAAGAATGAATCTTCATGTACTCATCACCAAGCTTCAACTCGTGGCTGACTTTGTTCCCCCTGTAACACTCCGTACAGCCCCCTACCCACAATCCTAGATTCTTTTAAAGCAATATTTCAACATCTACCTTTAAAAAACAAGGACTCCTCTTTAAAAAAAAAAAAAAAAAAAGAATGAAACCACAGCGCCCTTCCCCTCCCCCATATCCTCCTTCCCCTGCCCCCACCCGCCCACCCACTCACTCACTCTCCCTTTCTCAACAATTCTTCAATACTAAATATCAACAAAGTATTCACATTACCTCAAATATCCCAATGTTTCCTTCTGTCCCCCAGTTCGTTTAGACCAAACTCTAAATAAGATTCATACACTGCAATTGGTTAATATGTTTCCTAAATCCTTTTTAATCTACAGATTCCCTTCCATTTTTTTTCCCTGCCTTGCAATTTGTGGAAAAAAAGTGAATCATCTGTTCTGCACAGTTTCCCACAATCTGTTTTTTAACTGAATGAATCCTAATGGTGTGATTTAAGATATCCTTTTGTCTCTTCTCTTTCCTGTAAATTAGTAGTTAGAACTACAGGCTTGATCAGATTCACAGTTTTGTTTTGTTTTTTGTTTGCAAGCATATTTCAGAGGTAGAGATTGGTTCAAGATGGCAGAGTAGAAGGACGTGTGCTCGCTCCTTCTTGTGAGAACACTGGAATCACAACTAACAGCTGAACAATCATCAATAGGAAGACACTGGAACTCACCAAAAAAGATACCCCACATCCAAGGACAGGGGAGAAGCCGCAATGAGATGGTAGGAGGGGCGCAATCACAATAAAATCAAATCCCATGACCACTGGGTGGGTGACTAACAAACTGGAGAACACTTATACCACAGAAGTCCATCCACTGGAGTGAAGGTTCTGAGCCCCACATCAGGCTTCCCAACCTGGAGGTCCGGCAACAGGAGGAGAAATTCCCAGAGAATCAGAGTTTGAAGGATAGTGGGATTTGATTGCAGTAGTTCGACAGGACTGGGGGCAACAGAGACTCCACTCTTGGAGGGCACACACAAAGTAGTGTACGCATCAGGATCCAGAAGCAGTGACCCCATAGGAGACTGAACCAAACCTACCTGCTAGTGTTGGAAGGTCTCCTGCAGAGGCAGGGGGTGGCTGTGGCTCACCATGGGAACAAGGACACTGGCAGCAGAAGTTCTAGGAAGTACTCATTGGCATGAGCCCTCCCAGAGTCCACCATTAGCCCCAACAAAGAGCGGGGTGGGCTCCAGTGCTGGGTTGCCTCAGGCCAAACAACCAACAGGGAGGGAACCCAGCCCCACCCATCAGCAGACAAGCAGATTAAAGTTTTACTGAGCTCTGCCCACCAGAGCAACACCCAGCTCTACCCACCACCAGTCCCTCCCATCAGGAAGCTGGCACAAGCCTCTTAGACAGCTTCATCCACCAGAGGGCAGACAGTAGAAGCAAGAAGAACTACAATCCTGCAGCCTGTGGAACGAAAACCACATTCACAGAAAGACAGACAAATTGAAAAGGCAGAGGACTTTGTACCAGATGAAGGACAAGATAAAACCCCAGAAAAACAACTAAATGAAGTGGAGATAGGCAACCTTCCAGAAAAAGAATTCAGAATAATGATAGTGAAGATGATCCAGGACCTCCAAAGGAGGATGGAGGCAAAGACTGAGAAGATGCAAGAAATGTTTAACAAAGACCTAGAAGAATTAAAGAACAAACACCTACAAGAATTAAAGAACAAACAAACAGAGATGAACAATACAATAACTGAAATGAAAAATACACTAGACGGAATCAATAGCAGAATAACTGAGGCAGAAGAACGGATAAGTGACCTGGAAGACAGAACGCTGGAATTCACTGCTGCGGAACAAAATAAAGTAAAATGAATGAAAAGAAATGAAGACAGCCTAGGAGACCTCTGGGACAACACTAAATGCACCAATGTTCACATTATATGGGTCCCAGAAGGAGAGGAGAGAGAGAAAGGACCCAAGAAAATATATGAAGAGATTACAGTCGAAACCTTCCCTAACATGAGAAAGGAAATAGCCACCCAAGTCCAGGAAACGCAGAGTCCCAGGCAAGATAAACCCAAGGAGAAACACGCCAAGACACACAGTAATCAAATAGACAAAAATTAAAGACAAAGAAAAATTATTAAAAGCAACAAGGGAAAAACAACAAATAACATACAAGGGAACTCCCATATGGTTAACAGCTGATTTCTCAACAGAAACTCTACAATCCAGAAGGGGGTGGCACGATATATTTAAAGTGATGAAAGAGAAGAACCTACGACCAAGATTACACTACCTGGCAAGGATCTCATTCAGATTAGACGGAGAAATCAAAAGCTCTACAGACAAGCAAAAGCTAAGAGAATTCAGCACCACCTAACCAGCTCTACAACAAATGCTAAAGGAACTTCTCTAAGTGGGAGACACAAGAGAAGAAAAGGACCTACAAAAACAAACCCAAAACAATTAAGAAAATGGTCATAGGAACATACATATCGATAATTACCTTAAATGTGAATGGATTAAATGCTCCAACCAAAAGACACAGGCTTGCTGAATGGATACAAAAACAAGACCCATATATATGCTGTCTACAAGAGACCCACTTCAGACCTAGGGACAGATACAGACTGAAAGTGAGGGGATGGAAAAAGATATTCCATGCAAATGGAAATCAAAAGAAAGCTGGAGTAGCAATATTCATATCAGATAAAATAGATTTTAAAATAAAGAATGTTACAAGAGACAAGGAAGGACACTATATAATGATCAAGCGATCAATCCAAGAAGAAGATAGAACAATTATAAATATATATGCACCCAACATAGGAGCACCTCAATACACAAGGTAAATGCTAACAGCTATAAAAACGGAAATCGACAGTAACACAATAATAGGGGGACTTTAACACCTCACTTACACCAATGGACAGATCATCCAGACAGAATATTAATAAGGAAACCAAGCTTTAAATGACACACTAGACCAGATAGATTTAATTTATATTTATAGGACATTCCATCCAAAAACAGCACATTACACTTTCTTCTCAAGTACGCACAGAACATTCTCCAGGATAGATCACATCTTGGGTCACAAATCAAGCCTCAGTAAATTTAGGAAAATTGAAATCATATCAAGCATCTTTTCTGGCCACAACGCTATGAGATTAGAAATGAATTACAGGGAAAAAAACATAAAAAACACAAAACACATGGAGGCTAAACAATACGTTACTAAAAAACCAAGAGATCACTGAAGAAATCAAAGAGGAAATCAAAAAATACCTAGAGACAAATGACAATGAAAACACGATGATCCAAAACCTATGGGATGCAGCAAAAGCAGTTCTAAGAAGGAAGTTTATAGCAATACAATCCTACCTCAAGAAACAAGACAAATTTCAAATAAACAATCTAAACTTACAACTAAAGCAATGAGAGAAAGAAGAACAAACAAAACCCAATGTTAGCAGAAGGAAAGAAATCATAAAGATCAGAGCAGAAATAAATGAAACAGAAACAAAGAAAACAATAGCAAAGATCAATAAAACTAAAAGCTGGTTCTTTGAGAAGATAAACAAAATTTATAAACCTTTAGCCAGACTTATCAAGAAAAAGAGGAAGAGGACTCAAATCAATAAAATCAGAAATGAAAAAGAAGTGACTACGGATACCGCAGAAATACAAAGCATCGTAAGAGACTACTACAAGCAACTCTATGCCAATAAAATGGACAACCTGGAAGAAATGGACAAATTCTTAGCAAGGTATAACCTTCCAAGACTGAACCAGGAAGTAATAGAAAATATGAACAGACCAATCACAAGTAATGAAATTGAAACTGTGATTAAATTTCCCCCAACAAACAAACGTCCAGGACCAGATGGCTTCACAGGTGAATTCTATCAAACATTTAGAAAAGAGCTAACACCCATCCTCCTCAAACTCTTCCAAAAACCTGCAGAGGAAAGCACACTCCCAAACTCATTCTACAAGGCCACCATCACCCTGATACCAAAACCAGACAAAGATACTACAAAAAAAGAAAATTACAGACCAATATCACTGATGAACATAGATGCAAAAATCCTCAACAAAATACTAGCAAACAGAAGCCAACACACATTAAAAGGATTATACACCATGATCAAGTGGGATTTATCCCAGGGATGCAAGGATTCTTCAATATATGCAAATCAATCAATGTGATACACCATATTCAACTGAAGAATAAAAACCATATGATCTATAGATGCAGAAAAAGCTTTTGACCACCATATTCAACTGAAGAATAAAAACCATATGATCTATAGATGCAGAAAAAGCTTTTGACAAAATTCAACACCCATTTATGATAAAAACTCTCCAGAAAGTGGGCATAGAGGGAACCTACCTCAATATAATAAAGGCCATATATGAGAAACCCACAGCAAACATCATTCTCAATGGTAAAAAACTGAAAGCATTTCCTCTAAGATCAGGAACAAGACAAGGATGTCCACTTTTGCCACTATTATTTAACATAGTTTTGGAAGTCCTAGCCACGGCAATCAGAGAAGAAAAAGAAATAAAAGTAATACAAATTGGAAAAGAAGTAAAACTGTCACTGTCTGTCGATGACATGATATTATACATAGATAATTGTCACGATGCCACCAGAAAACTACTAGAGCTAATCAATGAATTTGGTAAAGTTGCAGGATACAAAATTAATGCACAGAAATCTCTTGCATTCCTGTACACAACTGACAAAAGATCGGAAAGAGAAATTAAGGAAACAATCCCATTCACCATTACAACAAAAACAATAAAATACCTAGGAATAAACCTACCTAAGGAGGTAAAAGACCTGTACTCAGAAAACTATAAGACACTGATGAAAGAAATCAAAGATTACACAAACAGATGGAGAGATATACCATGTTCTTGGATTGGACGAATCAATACTGTGAAAATGACTATACTACCCAAAGCAATCTACAGATTCAATGCAATCCCTATCAAATTACCAATGGCATTTTTTACAGAACTAGAACAATAAATCTTAAAATTTGTATGGAGACACAAAAGATCCCGAATAGCCAAAGCAATCTTGAGGCAAAAAAATGGAGCTGGAGGAATCAGACTCCCTGACTTCAGACTATACTCCAAAGCTACAGTAATGAAGACATTATGGTACTGGCACAAAACCAGAAATACAGATCAATGAACAGGACAGAAAGCCCAGAGACAAACCCATGCACCTATGGTCAACTAATCTATGACAAAGGAGGCAAGGATATACAATGGAGAAAAGACAATCTCTTCCATAAGTGGTGCTGGGAAAACTGGACAGCCACATGTAAAAGAATGGAATTAAAACAGTCCCTAACACCATACACAAAAATAAACTCAAAATGGATTAACGACCTAAATATAAGACCAGACACTTATTATAAAACTCTTAGAGGAAAACATAGGAAGAACACTCTATGACATAAATCACAGCAAGATCTTTTTTGCCCCACTTCCTAGAGTAATAGAAATAAAAACAAAAATAAACAAATGGGACCTAATGAAACTTAAAAGCTTTTGCACAGCAAAGGAAACCATAAACAAGACGAAAAGACAACCCTCAGAATGGGAGAAAATATTTGCAAATGAATCAATGGACGAAGGATTAATCTCCAAAATATATAAACAGCTCATGAAGCTCAATATTAAAAAAACAAACAACCCAATCCAAAAATGGGCAGAAGACCTAAATAGACATTTCTCCAAAGAAGATATACAGATGGCCAAGAAGCACATGAAAAGCTGCTCAACATCACTAATTATTAGAGAAATGCAAATCAAAACTACAATGAGGTATCACCTCACACCAGTTAGAATGGGCATCATCAGAAAATCTACAAACAACAAATGCTGGAGAGGGTGTGGAGAAAAGGGAACCCTCTTGCACTGTTGGTGGGAATGTAAATTGATACAGCCACTATGGAGTATGGAGGTTCCTTAAAAAACTAAAAATAGAACTACCATACGACCCAGCAATCCCACTACTGGGCATATACCCTGAGAAAACCATAATTCAAAAAGACACATGCACCCCAATGTTCACTGCAGCACTATTTACAACAGCCAGGTCATGGAAGCAACCTAAATGCTCATCGACAGACGAATGGATAAAGAAGATGTGGTACATATATACAGTGGAATATTACTCAGCCATAAAAAGGAACGAAACTGGGTCATTTGTAGAGACATGGATGGACCCAGAGTCTGTCATACAGAGTGAAGTAAGTCAGAAAGAGAAAAACAAATACCATATATTAACGCTTATACGTGGAACCTAGAAAAATGGTACAGATGAACCGGTTTGCAAGGGAGAAATTGAGACACAGACGTAGAGAACAAACGTATGGACACCAAGGGGGGAAGTGGGAGGGGTGTGTGTGTGTGGTGGTGTGATGAATTGGGAGATTGGGATTGACATATATACACTAATATGTATAAAATAGATAGCTAATAAGAACCTGCTGTATAAGAAAAGTAAAATAAAATTCAAAAAAAAAAAAAAAGAATATTTCAGAGGTGGGCTGTGCACTTTCAACAGGATGCTGGTAATATTCCGTCTTCATTTATCAGTAGGAATACTTCCATAAAGAGAAATTTCCCCTTGGCAACTATTTGGTTACTCTGAGATATGCTCATATGAAAGGCAGAATAAAACATTTGATTATTTCTCTTTATTCACCAGTTTCAAAAATAATGGTGTGGTTCCCTAAATTCGCTAAAGGTTTTTTTTTTTGTATGTTTCCACGCATTCCTATGACTCATAGGAATATGTGAAGTTTTTAATCCATTGCAGTATTTGTCCCCACTGATGCTGAAATTATCCTGTCTGTTTCCAGGGAGAGCCTATCTACCCTGGCTCTGCAACGCTGCAGTCCAAACCCCAAGGCCCCTTAGCAGCTTCTTTGCTTTCTAGTGCGACCTGATGCTCCAGGCTCTTCTCGTCCATTTCCTGACCCAGACTGGGAATCAGCAGGTCTCTAAACACCACTGGTATTTAGAGACTGAGCACTAAGGGTCAGTCATCATTTCTAGCCCTTTGAGTGGACAAGGCTAGGAAATAGGTATTTTTGTGAAAAGAAAAGAAACATCTTAAGTTCACATTCATAATCAAACTTAAATTCAGGAGACTTCCCTGGTGGCTCAGTGGTTAAGAATCCGCCTGCCAATGCAGGGGACATGGGTTCGAGCCCTAGTCCAGGAAGATCCCACATGCCGCGGAGAACTAAGCCCGTGCGCCACAACTACTGAGCCTGTGCTCTAGAGCCCGCGAGCCACAACTACTGAGACCGCGCGCCACAACTACTGAGACCGCGTGCCACAACTACTGAGCCTGTGCGCCTAGAGCCCGCGCACCGCAACGAAGAGAAGCCCCCGCTCGCCACAACAAGAGAAAGCCTGCGCACTGCAACAAAGACGCAACACAGCCAAAAATAAATAAATGAATTTATTTTAAAAAAAAAAACCTTAAATTCAGGACTACAGGATTTTTAATTACCCTCCTGTCTTTGTTTCTTTTTCAATTCTGAAAATACCAACAGAGTTACTCATTTGCTTTATCACCAAGTCAATGAAATAACGATACCAGTGCCAGAATTAACAAAATGACTACTGAAAACAATTTCAGGTTTGTTTTTTTTTTAACTTTCTGTTCTGAAGGGTATTCCACTAGAAACGTACACAGTCAAATTACTGCGTTTTAAAGTTACCTGGAAGAATTTCTCTGCGTGGCAATGCCACCATCTAGGAAAACAGGTTTGCTTTTTTACACATTACTTGATTTTTAGGGATTCCTCCTTAAAATTTAATTTTCTTTTAAATTATGTAAAATATTTACATGGCTCCCAAACTACATCTAAAAAAATATATATTCAAAAAAGTCTAGCTTCTATCACTATCTTTTGTATCCATTCCCTCTATCACTCTCTTTAGATAATTATTTTTACATTTTTATCCTGCCATTGTCTTAACTATAAGGATATACATCCACATATATACATATGTATATGTATACACAGATGTGTATATAAACATATATGTGTGTGTATATACACATATGTATAAATATATATATATATATTTCAATTCCTTCTTAAACAGAAACATGATATTCAGACTCTTCTTATTTCACTTTGAGTCACGCTGATTCACACACACACACCCACAACGTATATAATCTTTCTCTATGTGGTCATGCGGTCTATTTGTTCTCTCTTTTGGGTATCTCTTTCAGTATTTCAAAAAGTTGGCGTTTTTGTTCTCATGGTTATGTTTATACTAATACTTCTTACAACACCCCGGTCTCCACTCTGGCTCCTGTCTGTTGGTTCCCCACTCTAAGCAAGATTAGTATTAGGTGGTCACCTCTTCTGTCTCTAGCCTTTCCCTCTCCCTCAGAATCTAATCTGCAATAGCATCCTTTCCCTCCCAGTTAATACTGATAAGGCAACAAGTGAGGACAGTCTCCTTTTCATATGCCCTCCCCTCTCCTTCCGTTTTCTGATAGGCTGTATCTACACGGGCAGAAGACAGAGCCACTGCATGTGACCTGGTTAGGCTGTCTCCCTTATAGCCATTGTTGAGCCTTAAATTACACGTTACAGTAAGTGAATTTGTACCGTCACCTCTCTAACAGCCCATTAATGACAATAATTAATTTAAACAACAAATAGGCCCATCTGGTATGTGCTTGTTTATATGTTGATATTTTTGGCTAAGGTGTACGGTTGACACCTACTACAAAAGGAAGACTATAAACCAACATCTGTTTATTTGTTATATGAAAATTATTTCTGGGGTGAAAATTCTCAGAGCAAAGCACAGCACCAATGAAGCTTGGTTTCTGATGTATAACACCCCATAAAATTACATATACAGTTAATTTTTCTCAAGTTGAAATTAATGACAAGTGCTCAGGTAATGTGCTTCAAGACAGTGCCTGGCACTAAATGCTTCAAAATGTTAGCAATTGTTCATAATGTTAGTACAGTCACTGTAATATTTACATTAAAGATGTAACTTGATAGTATTAGAGAGGAAATGAGAGACAGGTCGATGTAATATTTAAAATTTTCTTTCCATCACAAAATGGTCAGTCCCACAAGTTTTTTTTTCTCACAAGTTTTAAAACCGTTATCATACATACGTGAATCTATTACATGCCACATGGGATCGACTTTTTCCTGACATTTAATACTCTGACAGCTACTCTTACAACCTAACAAAAATGAGATCAGATGTCAAATGAAATTCTTGTCTGTCCTGCCTTTTAAGGGACTTTATCTTTTTATCAGTACAACTCACGTTCAGACGCAGCAATAAGAACCCTCACACCTCCTGTAACTACTGTATTTATTTTAACAATTTTTTTTGCCTCAATTTTAATCAACATTTCCTCCATTTTTTCCCTATTTCTCTAACATCTATTTTTCTTTCTCAGTTCAAGTATCAGCCCCGCTTCTGAAGATTTCCCTCCCAGCTCAGTTGGGAGTTATCTCCTCTTCTGAGATTTCAATCACTTTGTGCTTATTTTATCATAATAATTTCACCATTACAATCTGTTCTCCGCAGACTGTAAATTTCTGAAGGTAGAGACGGTTTCGTATCTATTTTTGCGTATCCGGTGTGACAGACAGCTCTGGATCCATCCCCTTCCTCTCCTCCTCTCAACACCCAAATACCACTTGGTGGTAAACCTGCGCGTAACAGACACAGCTAGCCATCGCCCACCTGCCGTCCTTTCTGCTGCATGAAGCACACGCGCCATGGCTGGGCTCCCACAGCTACCCTGTGAGCATGAGCCTGGGGTGAGAGCAGCACGGCGGTGAGGAAGAAGCAAAAGCTGGAGGAAGAGCTGACGTCTAGGGCTGCCACACCAGCCCCAGGCTCTGGCTGCTGTGAGAGAAAAGTAAGCACTTAGGAAAGCCACTCTCCTCAGGTATCTGTCACTAGTGACCAAACACCTTCCATATGATACACCAAGGGATTCAGGAAGCAGTCAATAAAGCAGTCAGAGACTGAAGTTTGCTGAAGATGAGTTCGTGCAGAACTGCGCAGCCCCTAAGCACTTCATAAGTGCTGACCTGCACGGCCTCCCCTCTGTCTCACACGAGAGAGGCCCCGGCATCCTGCAGCTGGAGAGAGAACAATGCAGAAGACCATGCCTTTACTCACTGCCACAACCAGACAGGCTCACTGGAGGCGCCCTGCCGGGATCTCTGTTCATAGTATTTACTGGAATCGTGGGGAATAAAAGAGCTGTGTGCAGTTGGGAGCAAGACAGTCAACTGTCCTGAAATACTAACAAACACAAAAAGAGAGCTTAAAATATTACAATAGAACGTCGATAATTTAAGTAATGCTGCCACCGTGTGGCACTTAGTCCCTTCTTTAAGAAAGAAAATTTTATAAAGAAAAAGATTATTGTTGCCACGTGCGTTAACCTTTAAAAATACATAAACTATAAACGAGTTTCCTTTTAAATGCTAGCCAGTTTTTCTTCAAGTGAACCACATTTAAATGACCTAGAGAAGACAAAACTTAAGGACCTACTGTGTGGCACAGGGAACCATATTCAATATCATGTAACAGCCTGTAATGGAAAAGAATCTAAAAAAGAATATACATATATATGTATGTGTATGCGCGTATATATATATGTATAACTGAATCACTCTGCTGTCCACCTGAAACATTGTAAATCAGCTGTACTTCAATTTAAAAAAAAAAGACGAAACTCGTAGGAAGCCCTGACAGCTCTGCCTCCCGTTCCTCCGGTCCAGCTGTGCGACGCTGGGGAACGACCACTTTTATTAAACAGAGGATGTTTTTATTGGGACCAAGATAGAAAAGAACGGTAAGTAATGCACATATCCATTCAAATCTAAATCTCTAAAATGCTTTCAGCTTTTCTCTCGTAATTTGAGGGGAAAGGTCAGTGTGTAACAGACAGAAAAGGTAGCCGAGCCTGACGTACAGGAAAGCTTCCAGGAGACACTAAAAAAGACGGACCGGGGAGGTGACTGCGTGTAAGGACGGCATCAAGTACTTTTCAAGAAGAGGAGTCATGTGACCAATTAGCTGGAGAGAGCGCAAACGCAGCTGAGGAAATATTTTTGAGCCCTTCAGAGACCATTCTTCAGTGACAACATGAGCCTGCCCTGCTGCATAAAGGCTGGGCCCCTGTCTGTCTTACTCAGGGATACAGCACTGGTTCCTGACATGAGGTCTCACACAAAATAAGTGCTGAAGACATTCTGTTTCACTTTCTATAAGCTTACATCTGTCATACCCAGTGTGAAAATTTTATTCTTTAGTAAACATTTTCCTGAGATGTCTATGTCATTTGCTTAGCAAATCGTTGTTTTCCCTAAAGATATTAAAAACTGAACCAAAACTCATTCAAAGTATTGCAAATTCTGAATTAATACAATTTTGATTTTACTTGCTCCCATCTTTCTCTTAATAACAGTTACCAACACCTGCCTAACATCGACATACCAGGGATTTAAAAAAATGATATATTACTTAATCCTCACAAAAACTCTGCAGGATGTATTATTGTTCCCATTTTAAAAAAGAGAAAACTAGGCCTTAGTAGAGCAAATAATCACAGCTAGGAAGAGGGATACCAGGATTTGAGCCCAGATATGTCACACGTCCAGCTCCAAGGCCCATGTTCTTTTACGCTTCAGCACAGCCCTGTCTCCAAAGAGACCCTGAAGGGCTGAACAACGCAGAACCCAGGTAACTGCTCTCCTCTCAGGCACACGCCCGTCTTCTCTCAGCCCCAGTTAACAGAGGTGTTGGCTTCAAAAGGGAGTGAGCTCTTCAATATAATATATTCCGCAGCATAAATGTAATAACACTTCTTTCATCATCCATTCAAGACTCAGTCTTGCTTGTACAGCCCTTTCACAGGAACCACCTACATTATCTAATGAGCGCTCATCCACTAATCAGCTGTGTGACCTTGCACACATTTCTTTCCATCTCTGGGCTCAGTGAAGCTGCGGGGTTGGATTAGAGAAGTCATCTTAATTCCAAAATTCTATGCTTCTTTTATAATATATAGTAGGCCTTTAGAGATACATTTACAAACTTTTTAAAAATAAAAGCTATTTAGCATTTCAAATTAACCAGACTGGCAAAAAAAAAAAAAAAAAAGATGACTTATGAAAGGATGTTGGAAAAGCCAGGTTTTAGGCCAAGCTCTGTTAATTGTGTTTTTGAATCATATTAAGTACCTACAATGCACAAGACATTCTTTCAGGCACTTTGAACACAACAGAGCATAAGAAAGGTAAGTGTCTATATTCTAGGAAGGACAATGGGCAATAACCAAGCAAAGAGTAAGGAAAATATAGGTAGTAATAAGAGCTCACGGAAGGCAGAATTCAAGATGGACCCTGAGAGCGCCACCCCTAGGATATACACACCTCTCAGTTACTCTGTCAAACCCTAACCGAGGTGCTGTTGTGTAGCTATTCTGCAGGTTTACTTAAAGCCCCAAATCAGCTGACTTTAAGAAAAGGAGATTATCCCTAGTGGGCCTGACTCCATCAGGTGAGTCCTTAACAGGGATGGGACTCTTCTCGGTAAGAGAGGTTTAAAGCATGAAAGGGAGACTTCACTTATGTCTTTGAAGAAGGAAGGGGCCGTGTGGCAGGGAATATGGGTGGCCTCTAGGAGCTGAGACCGGCCCCGGCCGACAGCAAGCAAGGAAATGGGAACTTCGTCTACCTGGGCAAGGAACTGAGTCCTGCCAAAATCCTGTGAGTCAGAAAGAGGACCCTGAGCACCAAGTAAGAATGGAGCCTGGACAGCTCCTTGATTTGAACCTTGTGAGACCGTGAGCAGAGTACCCACCATGCTGTGCCCAGACTTTATTCCCACTACTTTATTCTCACTAATTGAATTGTTAATAATCTTTACATAGCATGATGAGGGAATAGTTTATGGTTGATTTTCTGTGTG
Source organism: Eschrichtius robustus (assembly GCF_028021215.1). Lineage (NCBI taxonomy): Eukaryota > Metazoa > Chordata > Mammalia > Artiodactyla > Eschrichtiidae > Eschrichtius > Eschrichtius robustus. The sequence continues at coordinate 102,871,773 of NC_090835.1, read as the reverse complement.
TGGGATAATTATTCTTACCCTACAACAGCAATAGTAATGATGATGAAGATAACTACCAGTTATTCCTAGGTACCAGAAAATATTCTAAGATACACACACCTTTAATCTTCACAATAACCCCGTGAAGCAGGTATTATGAAGATTTTGAGTCTCTTGAACCCAGAAATGGTGTCTAATGCAGCAGCTCTGTCTCTCTGCTTTGAGTGCTCTGTACCACAGGCTTCCTGTACTTTTAAAGGGTTTATGGAAAGGTTCCCTCCTTTTAGCAGGTTTAGACTTCCTGCTTGGTTGGAGTCTCATTTGAAAATAAAACCCCAGGAATTCTCTGGCGGTCCAATGGTTAGGACTTGGTGCTCTCACTGCCAGGGGGTTCAATCACTGGTTGGGGAACTAAGATCCCGCAAGCCACAAGGCCAAAAAAAAAGAAATAAAAGAAAACCCCAACTTCCACAAAATCACAAAACTGCTTGTGTAACATCATTTACCATCTACCCAACAGTAGCTTGGGATGTTACTATTCAATGCACAGTGAACCAATTATACATGTGCAAAATCATAGTCAAACGAAACAGAATGGCAGGCTAGTGCATCAGGACTGTTGGGACATAGCACACAAGGTGGGGTGGGAGACGGTAAAGCTAGAAAGATAGGAGCCGGGTCATAGAAGGATGCTGGGCTTTGTCCTGTAGACAGAAAATGATATCAAAGGTTTTTAAAGAGTTAATGTCAGAGCGCTCTGGCAGCAGGGTGAAGACTGGATTTGACTGGGTTGATAAAGCAGGCATACCAGTCAGAAAGGACAGAGATTTGTTAGGTAACATTTGGAAGGCTTGATCATTGAATGTAACCTAAAGGGGAGGGAATAGCCACGGGCGATTCTCATGTTTTCACTTGAGTGCTTTGGGTAGCTGCTGCTGCCCCAAATGAGAAAAAAAAATATAGAAAATGGGTGTGCAAAACTGACCCATTCATCTGTAAAATCATTTTTTTCATTGTATCTCATTTTATACATGAAAACCTGAGCTCAACAGACAGTAAACACCCGAGAGCAGGCACCAGAACTGGAGCCCAAGGCGCCTGCTGTCTACTCTCGTGCTCCCTCCATTCATGTCAGTGCCTCTGAATACTCTGTATACTTTACGAACACATGAAGAGAAATCATAGATTTCAAAACCAGGGGATTTCCCTTCCGTATATTAACACACTAACAATTAGGGCAGTCTTTTTACAAAATAGGTTTCATATACTCACTTCAAATTCTTTCACAAAATAACGGGTTTCACCTTGGATAACTGGTCTGTGATCTAACAGCCTTGAATGAATTTCTCCAAGATCTGTAAAGACAAAATGAAACTCAAGGTCAATCCATGCTAAGTGGCACAATCTCTAGCTTTACTCTTCCTGTTCCCCATAAATGTATGAAGGTTAAAATCCAGTTCAGACTATGGATTATCCAGTCAGTAAACTGGTAAAGTACTTTTGAGAGCAATTTGGCAATATCTAATAAAGTTGAAGACGTATACCTAGCAATTTCATGCCTAAGTATGTGCCCTAGAAAAACTCTTAAACAAAGGAAAGAGAAATGTATAATGTTTACTACAGCATGAATATAATGTCAAAAGAAAAAAGAAGGGGAATGACCTAACATACTCATAGGATGGATATTACAAATCAGTGAGTGAAAATGAATACAGTGGGGTTACATTTATTAACAAGGATAAATCCCGCAAAAAAGCAACTTTCAGAAGGATAAAGCCATTTATATAAACTTTCAAAATATGCAAAATCACTTCCTGTTGGGACATCTACAGGAGCCATAAAGCTATAAAGAAATGAACGAGAACGATAAACACCAAATTCAAGACAGCGGTTACCTTAGAGGAGGGAGGGCCGTGCAATGAGAGCAAAGGGCACGATGGCGCTCTTCATGTGTGTTTATTAAGATGGCTGGTGAGTGTTCACTGTAAGTCTCCATAAGTCATAATTAAGGGAAAAAAGTTCTGAATTTTAACTGTTTTTGGTGAGTCATCCCGGGGCGTATTCTGCTCTCATACCACTTACCATATTGTCCTGAAATTTCCTCTCTACTCCAGTGAGTATCTCAGAGACCAAATTGTTTGTATCATCCACAGAGGGTTAACACACATTTTTCTATATGACTGAGAAGCTATTACACTGATTTTGGGACATGTGCGGCTGTGGCCTGATGTAATGGGAATTTACTTAGTCTTTGGAGAATTCAGTTCTGTTCAGAAGTGGGTAATGATCACCTCTGAAGCCCTGACTGCACTCCAAAACTTAAGATGTGAAGATCAGGGGGAAGAAAAGATTCTAAAACACACACGACCACAGAAATTAAGCTGGTTTTGTAATAACATTATAACAACAAAACAAACACATTATAGTAATTCAGAGTTGCAGGCGTCCCAAGGATTACAAACAAATTCTCCGTTTAATAAAGGGAAGCCACATATTTCCACATAAACTCAATCCTAGCCCTGCTACAGGCAAAGCACTCTTTTGTTGTTTGTTAACAAGACAAAAGATATAATCCTTTGTTCTCCAAAGTTCATACTCTAACATGGGAGTTAGACAATCTCTTCACACAAAAGATAGAAATAAGCACTTCAACAGACTATGAGACAAGAAAAGACACAGTAAACTGCAGATCTCTCATTATCTAATAAAGTTCTGGCCCTGAATTTGCAGACCTTTAATGTAGTATGTGGATCTTTGCCCATCATAAGGAACAATTTACTGCAGAGTAAACTTTTCTGATAACACCCACATCGTCACCATTGTCACCTCACTGCTTCTCACATCCATCCCTTCTGTTCCATCCTTGCTTGTCTTGGACTATTTCAACAGAGTGAGTCACACCCCTCTTCAACCCACTCCATGTACAGTCAATTCTGCTTATCTGCAGGACAGTAGGCCCTTTGTATTCTCTGGTTCTGCAGTTACAAATTCATTTTATAAAGTAGGCAAGTTCACAAATGGGCCTCCTGCAAGACGAGGATCCACTGTACCTGCCTGAGTGCTCTATTTAAAACACAGATCTAACCACATGACTCTTGTACTTATTGTTGTTCCATAACAATATGGAACATTCAACAAGAAGTCCAATCTCCTTAAAAAGGCAAGAATTCATCGGTCTGATTTCCACGTGTAGTTTCCCAAACATGCCATGCTGACTCAGGCCTCCACGCCTTTGCTCATGCTGTTCCAAACTAAGTCCAAAATATCCTTGCCCTCTTTTCTCAACTACTAACCCTTTATTCTTCAAGACTCAGGTCAGACACTCCATGCCCCAGGAAGCTCCCCGTCTCCTAACAGCCAACCACAGCCCAGAAAACCTCAAAGACCTGAGGCCTAAGTATTGAAATCATTTATTTATATACTCCCCTTTCACTAGACTCTGGCAATAAAACTCGAAACGTATATTTTCACAATCGATAGTCTTCAAGTAAGATGAACTAAAAACAGATTTTCAGAATGAAAATAGTAAATGGTTCCACAAAAAAACCCAAGGAGGTTCTAGACATATTTTCAATTATAACTCAATTTTGCATTAACCTGAAAAACTTCCTTTGAATTACCTTTTAAAGAAAGTACTACATCTGAAACTAATATATTGTAAATCAACTGTACTTCAATTTTTAAAAAAGAGTACTACATCAAAATCACAAACTTCTGTGCATCAAAGGACACAATCAACAGAGTGAAAAGGCAACCCATGGAATGGGAGAAAATATATGCAAATCATGGCTGTAAAGTGGCTAATATCCAGAATAGAAAAAGACCTCCTACAACTCAACAACAACAAAACACACTACCTGATTAAAAAATGGGCAAAGGACTTGAGCGGACATTTCCCCAAATAAGATTTACAAATGTCTAGCAGGCACATAAAAAGATGTTCAACATCATTAACCTTAGGGAAATGCAAATCAAAACTACAAGACACTGGGACTTCCCTGGTGGTCCAGTGGGTAAGACACCGAGCTCCCAGGGCAGGGGGCCCGGGTTCGATCCCTGGTCAGGGAACTAGATCCCACGTGCCGCAACTAAGACCTGGAACAGCCAAAATAAATAAATAAATATTAAAAAACAAAAACAAAAACAAAACTACAAGATACTACCTCACACCCATTAGAACGGCCACTACCAAAGAAACAGAAAATAACAAGTACTGTTTAGGTTGTGGAGAAACCGGAACACTTGTGAACTGCTGGTGAGAATGTAAAACGGTTCAGCCACTATGGAAAACAGTAGAGTGGCTGCTCACGAAGTTACAAATAGATTTATCATTTGATCCAGCAATTCAGCTGTGGGTATATACCCAAAACAACTGAAAGCAAGAACTCGATATTTGTACATCCATGCTCACAAGGGCCAAAAATGCGAAGCAACCCAAGTGTCCATCCGTGGGTGAATGGATGCCCAAAATGTGGGGGGTGTGTGTGTGCGTGTGTGTGTATATACAATGAAATGTCTGAATCATATTCAGCTTTAAAAAGGAAGGAAATCCCGACACATGCACGATTTTACTTATATGAAGTACCTAAAGTAGCCACATTCAGAAACAGAAAGTAAAATGGTGGCTGCCAGGGGCTGGGGTGGGGGAAAGGGGAGACTGGGGAGGCCGTGTTTAATGGGGACACAGCTTCAGTCTGGGAAGATGAAATAGTTACGGAGCTGGATGGTGGTGATGGTTTCACAACAACGTGAAACGTACCAATGCCACTGAATTGTACGCTAAAATATGATTAAGAGAAACTTTATATTCCATGTATTTTACCGTAATTTAAAAAAAATTTAAGTAATAGCTCACTAAGATTGCACATGTAAACAATTAAGGCCTAACACCCCTGCACTACGCCCACACTACTAACTAGATCTGAGACACCCTGAATTCTACACAAACCTGACAGATACGGTTAAAATGCAATAGGCATGAACACGAGGATGCCATTCCCTGGGCAGCGCTGAAGGGCGCCGGAATCCTACAAGGGCTTCAACACTGCAAGACGGTAGGGCTGCCGGCAGAAGCGAGGGGTTAAGAGAGGACGGAAATGAGAAGGTGCGGTATTTAACTGGCAAAGATCTTCCTGCAGGAAACAGTTGTTGAGAGCTTGGAGAATCAAACCAATTCAGGTTCTGTGAGAATCCGGGCTGTAGCTAGGTTGTGACCTTCTCCCAGCTCAAAGCTCGTCCACGGGACGAGTGGACATCGCTACACGTGCTGGGGGGCTTTCGTGTTTTAAGATGCCTTCACGTTCTCTCGTTTCCACCCTGCACGACCCAGGAGCAGACAGGGTCAGGGCGAACGGCCTAGGCACACACCTCCTAAGCGGCCTGCCTGGGGGCGCGGGCCCTTCCCGACTCCCAAGCTCAGGGCATCACACGTGGGTTGCGAGCCCGCGTCCACGCCAGCTCCACGCAGGGTCCCGGCCTGAGGGAGGGGAGAAGGCAGCCCGAAGGCTCCCGGCTGCGGCTTCTACGAGGAAGCAGGAGGGGCTGGGGCGGTTTGCTGTTACTGGGAGGCACCTGGCGCGGGGAAACAGGCGCCAATGCACAATGACCCCTCCCCCACCCACCGCAAACGCCAGGCCGCCCGGGAGCCGGGGGTCGACCTCGGGCTCGGCCCCGGGTGAGAGGACGCCGCCTGGGAGGTGGGGCTGCGCTGGGACCACCGGGCCGAGAGCCCTAGTACTCCGTACCCTTGATAATGAGGTGGGCTGGCGAGCCCCCGGTCCCCAGCGAGTCCTTCTTCTTGCCGCCGCCGCCGCCGCCGCCGCCGCCCGGGGCGGCCTCACAAACCACAGGGGTCTCCGTCCCTCCGCCGCTCATCCCGGCCAGCTCCACCCACCCGCGACCGCGCTGCGCCTGCGCAAACCTACGCGGCCCGCTTTCCCCGCGCGGGGTTTTTGCGTCATCAAAGGGCATCGGGGACGCTGAGTCTACCCAGCGGGCGGTTCCTATAAAGCCACTATGGTGCGGCCAGGGACGTGAGCTTGAAGAAGCTGGTGCCGCCATGCTGGGTTAGGGCAGATGCTGCCGGAATAGGAAAGTGTCTGAAAGTTAGAGCTAAACTTATTCTTCCCTAAACCTGCTGGAATTTATCGTGGTTTAGAGAGGTTGGCGGAGAGAGGATCTAGTCATAGATGAATATGAATAATAGTGGTGTAAATACATTATCTATATTATTACCTGCCACCAGTATTTAATGGAGGTTGTTGACGTGCGTGCTTTGCCACATTTGCTCATCATGGCAACCGCGGGAAACAGTTTTGTCATTTCTTTCTAACAAAAGAAGAAACAGGATTAGAGATTAAGTAATTTGCCCAAATCACTTCTCAGACTCATTCATGCCCATGTAAAGAGCAGAAACGTCTGTTCTTGGCATTTGTATTTACAACATCTCAACCAGTTGTTATAGGGAATAAGATAAAATAAATGCATGTAATTATGGAAGGGACCATAATTTGCTAGGCTGCTTTGATTCGTAGCCCTGAAGAGACAAATCCGGTGCTGACAGATTTGTATCTAGTGCTGCTGTTTGGTAAACTCCTTAGAGTTAATCTTGTATCCTCAACAAGTTGTCACTCCCTTCCTGGCACAAGCCTTCCCCCATAGCCTCTGCTTTAGCTCCTCTCTGAAGTACCTAGATAATAGTAATTGATGCAATTTTCCTGAGGTGTTTCACAGACGTGAACCCACCCCCATCAAATGGAAGATGTTAACTACTTGATGACTATGAGCATGTAGCCCCAGGCCTCCCGGAGCCTAAGGACTGATAAAGTTAACCCCTGTGACACCACCCTGTTCCTTCATCATCAGCCAATCAGAGTATTGTGCACGATCTGATCGCGTACCCTGCAGACCCCTCCCCCCACCTTGCACTTGGCCTTTAAAAATGCTTTGCCGAAACCCTTCAGAGAGCAGGAGGCTTTTTAGGACAGGAGCCACCTTGTCTCCTCACACGGCCTTGCAATAAACCTTTCTCTGGCTCCAAACGCCGACGTTTCAGTTTGTTTGGCCTCACTGTGCGTCGGGCACATGAACTTGCGTTAGTATCTGTGCCTGTTCAAACGACAGACGGTGCAACTTTGCAGTGACTCCTTCATCCCCTGTGTTCACCCAGCGGTTCTTTCTAAGAATCATCTCTTAATCTCTCCCTTCTCCCTCCTCTCTTCCTGCACTGTCCTAACCCTCACGGGTCTCTCAGTCACCAACATTTACAGTCTAGGGCCTTGTATATGACAGGATGGAGGAAAGTGCAGCACATGTGTGGGACACCTGGGGGCAGGAGGTGGCCAGGAACGACTTCCCAGAGGAGGTATATTTTGTCTTCAGAACTGAAATGTTGTGTACGTCACGTGGGGTGCGGTGAAGATGGAACTTGGGGTTTTCTAGCACAGGAATAACAAAGAGGCATAAAATAGATGAATTCATAAATAGAATGTGAACTTGGTTAACTGCATGTTATTGGGTCGGGCTTCTAACCTTTTACTTCCCTCGCTTTGGCATTAACCTCTAGAAAACGTAATTATTTTTAAAGCCCCTCGTTATCCCCCCCACTTCTAGGCACTTTTCGTATTCAAGTTTCCTTCTGCATCTGCCAGACTAAATCTTCTCTAAGCTTGTCTTCTTAGTTTCTTTGAACTACTGAAAAGCCTGGGAAGACTTGATACTGAGCAGGACACTGTGGGGCTCCTGGGCACAAAATTCTGTGTCCCTCATTTCTCGATTACAGAAACTCGGCTTCATTCAGCCTCCATGACCTTCCCAGAGTTCCAATTAGCAGGTTCAAACAGTTGCTAATTAGGGAAGGGAGGGGACGCGGAGACAAGGGAGGAACAGTGAAAAGAAACACCAGTGTCAGAAGTTCCTTAATGGTCCAGTGCATAGGACTCAGTGCTTTCACTGCAGTGGCCTGGGGTTCAATCCCAGGTTCCCCTGGTGTGGGAACTAAGATCCCGCAAGCCACGCAGTGTGGCCAAAAAGAAAAAAAAAAATAGTGCAGCCTTGGGGCAGGGATACATAACAATATCTTTGCAGATACTGAAACCCCTACCAGGTGGGAGAAATTAACCGTAATAAGCACGTTGACCCCAGACCGGTTAGAACCAGAAGGTTGACCATGCTGACTCCCACTTACTTCCCCACCAACCAATCAGAAGAATGTCCACGAGCTGATCACGCCCTCTTTGAATCATTACTATAAAGCTTCTCACTACCCCCCTCTAGATTGGGACACACAGTTCTGAGAGCAGGAGCCTGCTGTGGCCTCCTTTGCCTGGCAAAGCAATAAAGCTATTCTCTTCTACTTCACCCAAAACTCTGTCTCCAAGATTTAATTTGGTGTCGGGGTACAGAAGCCAGATTCGGCTTCAGGCTCCCTCTAGTACAGTGAGATTGATACTTCTCCCACATTAACATGGCTGTTAAAGTTGCAGATTCTGGGTTCTGCCTCCCCAGATTCTGTTTCAGTAGTTCCGGAGTAGCTGCTACCTCCCCTTACCCAATTGCCAGTTGATTATGATATAAGAATTCCAGGTGCAGTAGTTAAGACTTTGGAATCAGACAGAACTGGGTTCAAATTCTGGCTGTGCCATTTGCCTGATGTTCCTTTTCTACAGAATAGCAATAAGATATCCATATTATAAAGTTGTGATGATTAAAGAAGATAATACCTGTAAAGTACTTAGTGCTTGGCACATAGCAAATGCTCAATAAATACTATTTCAATAACCTCCTCTATCTCCTTTTAAAGCCCTGTATAATCTGCTCTTTCTCCCAATCCACCTTTATTTGCCACCACTATAATGTCTTGCACGTGTTTTGCGCTTTACAATTTATAAAATGTCATCACACATAACATACCATCTTCTCATTAATCTACTTGGGATAAACATTAAAATACCCATTTTCAGATACAGAAGCTAAGGATCAGAGAATGTGGGAGAGTCTCTAAGATGGCTGCGATGTTTCCTCCCTTCCCGCCCATCAAGAGATGGAGTTTGTTTCCCCTCCCCTGGAGTCTGAACTGACCTTGTGACTTGCTTTGATGGGTAGAACATGGTGGGCCTTAAGCCACCTGGCAGTTTCTGCTTTTGCTCTTGTCAGGAAGTCTAGGCTGTCCTGCTGGGGAGAAGCACGGGAAGATGAGACGTCCCCTGTAGAGAGAGGCTTTATAGGTGAGAACGGAGGTCCCCTAGCAGCCAAGGGTGAGGGAGGCCTTCTTGGATCTTTCAGCCCAGCCATTAGCCAGCTGAATGCAGTCCCATGAACTGCAGTGGAGTGGATACCACCACATGAAGCCAGAAAACTGCCTAACCAACCCACAGTGTTATGGAAACAGGAGGGAAGGGGGCAGGGCACAACCTCTAAAAGAATGACATAGCCATTGAGGATATGACAAAAACTGGCTAGAAACCATGAGGTCCAAGACGGTGGAAGATTCGACTTCCAGTGGACCTTGAGCCTCATTATATGCTCATTGTAATACATCAGCTAAATGACACACCCACCAGCGCCATGACAGTTCTGAGGCTGACCGTAAAAGGCCAAAAAGTGGGCGGTGGCCCAAGTCCTGGAAATCCCCGCCCCTTCCCCAAAATAGTTGGAATAATCCACCCACTCATTAGCCTATGAAATTTCCCAGCCCGTAAAAGCTAACCACCCCATATTTTGGGGCCTCTTGCCTTCTGAGATGGCCCACACTGTCTGTGAAATGTGTTTCTCCCATGGCCACTCTAGCCTTTTGAGACAGCCTGCATTCTGTCTATGGAATGTGTATCTCCCTAAATAAATTCATTTCTTACCTATCACTTTGTCTCTCACTGAATTCTTTCTGTGCTGAGACATAAAGAACCTGAGCTTCATTAAGTCCTGAGACCAGGTGTGTGATTTCAATTAAAAGACAGTGGGTTCCAAGTCCCAATCTGAATTGTGCAGTTTCATTATGAGAAATAATAAATTTTTGTTGTTTTAATCCACTAAGGTAGGGGTGTGTGTGTGTGTGTGTGTGTAAATTATGCCCACCTCTTATAGAAAGGACTTCACATGGCTTACAATGATCTGTAAATGTACTCCCACAAGATGGTACCATAGTTATCAAATAGCAGAACCATGGTCAGAGCCCTGGTCTATGGACTTCAAGGCTGGTGCATTCTAAAACAGCAGAGCTCAATCAGCTGGGGTGGGGTGGGGAGGTGGTCTCTCTGCTGTGTCATGACTGTGCCAGACATTATTTCTGCCTCTTTCTTTTTAGACACCCCCTTCCTGGAATGTTTTCCTTGCCCCTTCTGCCTGTTCAATGAATTGAATCAACTTTATTTTTGTTGTATAATAAAGAACTTGGCTGATCTTTGTCCCTGGTTCCTGGAAGATAACCTCTAAATCCTTGGAATTTCCCAGGTGATGGGAGCGGCTTTGTTATTCTTGGTGGGCCGGAGGTTATGCTAAAGCGCTCACTCACGTGGGTCCTGGGATGGTTTCAGGATGGGGGCTGGCCATGCATGAAAGACCACCATGTGATTAAAGGGTTGAGGCTTTGAGCCATGTAATATCAGCTTGACTTCTGGCGAGAAGAGCGGGCTGGGGATTGAGTTCAGTCATGTGGGCAATGATACAGCAGCCATGTCTTCACAGTGAAACCCCAGTGAAATCTTCTGGACAGCCCGGGTGACCTTCCTGGTTGGTAGCCATACTTTAATGTGCCAAGAGGGTGAGGCAAACTGAGGACCCAGAAACTTAGCGTTTGGGACCCTCCCAGACATCTATTCATTTGGCTGGTCTTGATTTGTATCATTTACAACAAAATTGTAATCATAAGTACAGCACTTTCCTGAGTTCTGTGAGTCATTCTAGTGAATTATTGAACCTGAAAGGGTAAAGTGAGACCTCCTGACATTTGTAGAGAGCTGGACAGAAGCTCAGGTGGCCTGGGAACCGCCAGAGCTTGTGGAGCCTTCTGGAGTCTATGAGGTCTGGGCTAACTCTGGGAGTCAGTGTCAGAACTTGCTGCAATTGAACGAACACTTACATGGCACTTACGACAGGCCAGCTAATGTTGTAAGTGCTCTACACGTGCTGATCCAGTTAGGGCTCATGGCAGTCCTCTGCAGTTGGTAGCATTATTATGCTCCTCATTTGACAGGTGAGGAGGCTGAGGCGTAGAGAGGCTAAACGCCCAGCTGGTTTGGGGCAGAAACAACCTGGTCCCTGCGTACGTGTTTAAGTGTAGGTGGTGGATAAAGAGAAAGTAGGGGAGGGTGATCTGGAGAGAAGGAAGAGGGAAGCCATACTACCTCTAACTGGCCTTTTCATTTCCTCATTCAAACACGTTTAACAAATATGGATTGAGCACTTTCCGTGTGCCAAGCGCCGTACTAAGGGCTGGGATATAGCACTGACCCAGCCTTTTCCTCCCCTCACGGAGGCGACATCTACCAGAGGGGACAATATTAAATCCCTATGCAATGACTTTCCTGCAATTCTGTTGCTTACAGCCTGTAGATACACATTCCAGCTGTTTGATTGTTTTGTTCCGCCCAGTACTGCGTTGCGTTGTTCTCTGGGATGGTCAGGTCCAGAGTACACCTCGGTTTCTTTCTCCTCTTTTACAGAAATCTTTAAACTGCAGCTCAGACAGCAAAGAGCAACTGAAAGAAGAGTTCCAGTGGCAGAGCCCTCCTGCCAGACACCTTGGGCTGGGGGCGGGGCTTCTCTGCGTCCTTGCTCTGTGACCCATGGAATCTCAGAGTTTTGAGGACAAAAAGGACTCTGTCATCTCCCTGAAGGGCTTGTGTTATCTCTAGCTGTCTCCGGATTGATGAGACGTTTCCTGTATTATTTAAATAAAACTTTTATTGAGATAATTGTAGATTCTCATACAGTTGTTAAGACATAATACAGAGATTCGTCGTACACTTTGCCTGATTTCCCTCCACTGGTAACATTTTGTAAATGTGAATATCATAACCAAGATATTGACATTGATACAGTTCATCAATCTTATTTAGGTTTCCCTAGTTTTACCTGTACTCATTGTGTGTGTGTATGTGTGTGTGTGTATTATGTTCTGTATAATTTTATCACATGTGTAGGTTTATGTACCTGTCAGCACAGTCAAGATATTGCACAGCTCCAGAGCCATAAAGATCCCCCTTGGCACCTTTTTGTAACCACACCTACCTTCCTCCCTGCCCTACGCCATCCCCTGGAAACCTATGATGTATCCTCCATTTCTAAATCGTTTTGTCATTTCGAAAACATCACCTAAGTGGAATCATACACAAAGCACTTCTCCTGTTTTAAGAATAGCTGTTCTCCCCCTGCACAGCGCTCTATGCTTGATCCTTTTTTAGAGACTCTCAGTATCAGACACTTCTAAATCATGGAATGGTAAAGGGATTTTGCCAATTATTGTGCTTCTTGAGAGTTAAGGCATCTAAAACATGGAAATAATGCTAATTTAGAAGAAGTAAATTTCTGACTTCAGGGTAAATTATTTGCTAACTCCTTATTGAACCTTATAAAAATTAGAAAATAAAAATAAAATGTGTATTTAATTACATGCCTCTTGAGAACAAAATTAAAACTCATTCCTTAGTATAAGCCCATCAAGGATAAGCATAGCTGCGGGAGTGGGCTCCTAAATTTATTTTGCTTTTTATCAAACCCACATCATGAGATTTCCTCTGGATATTTTCTGTTGGCGTTACTGTTTATCCTTTTTTGTCTAACCTATTTTTGAAGTGGGTTAAAAAATTAAAAATGGAAGAAACTGATGAAAATAAAGGAGGGGAAAAGATTAGACAGTCTTTTGGGGGTAAAATACTAAATATTACTGTGTGTTAATCATACGAAGTTTTGGAAATGCCTCTGGCATGCTAAGCCCAGAGGCTGTGTGGTGTGAAATAACGCGCTGGGTATTGGCATTGGCAGCGACTAGGCAGCGACTTTACAGTCCTGGACTGATCGTTCCTGGACTGAATCCTGCTGTGCTCCTTAGAGCTGCTTCCGGTGTAGCTCCATCACTTGGAGAACATGCAGTGCTTTACCGCGAGAGCTGCTACAGAGAGAAACTCCTGGGACAGAGCCAACCAATCAGAACTCAGGACGCTCCATCACCAGGCTAGGCCCACCTCCAGAAAGCTGGACTTAGCTATGCTAAAAGACAGGAGCAAGAGTTTTTGGATGAGTGCAGCTGCTCTGTGTCTGATTGTCACCCAAGCTTCGGACAGGTGTAGTATAATGGTTCTCATGGTGGGGTCACCACACCAGACCTCTTGAATCAGAAACTCCAGCCGGGACCCAGCAATCTGTGTTTTGAGAAGCCTCAGGTGACTACCACTCATGCTCAAGTCTGAGAACCACTGCTTTCATGTAATGTCTGTCACCCATGCCTCAAACTTCTGACGATGACAGTCAACTCTACATTTCTTTCATCTAAGTCTCAGGGCTCAAGTCAGATGCCGAACAGTCAGGAACTGGTAAGGTCAACCAGAGGGTTAAGCATTTCTAAGGGTTTTTAAGATAAGGGTGTGTGCGTATCTGTGTGTGTGTGTGTGTGTGTGTGTGTGTTTGTGTGTTGCAGCAGATTGGGAAAACTGGGGCAGTGGAGGAGGGATAACCCACCTTGTATGAAAAGACTGGTTCATGGACTGCACCAAAGAAACTTCGGAATTTGTAATCAGATGGCTGGAAGTTTGTGGTCTTGGTCAAAGCAGGCCTGGGGCCTTGCTGTTTAGAGCGATGCTTTGTCGGGTTAGTTGTGTGGCTACTGTATTTCAAGCTTAACTTGGACAGACAGGCCTGCCAGGCACAAATTTCTCAAGCAGATGATGTTCGGGAAGGCAAAAATTATCCACGGCAAGACCGCGAGGACAGATGACCCTTAGCAGAAATGGCAAGCCAAGTCTGCAGGATCCCTAATACAACTGGCTAGCCCTAGGGACCCAGCCTCTCTGAAGTGGAACAGACAGCACAGATGAGCCATCAAATAAACTCGCCAGGCTGGAAGAGATGTGACGCTTTCATTCTCCCCACAAAGAAACGAGAGTTTAAAAGATGAAAATATTCCTAAAGGAATCACAATAATGGAAGAAACCCTTGAGACATAATAGCAAAAATGGCCAACATCTCAAATTCTCCTGACTTCCTGTCTCCCTTCTTTTGGCCTCTCTCGTAAGTGAAAGATGAGTTTTGCTAGATAAGGTAGCAGTTGGAATTAGTTTTATTCATCGGCGGCAGGGAGAGTAAAGGAAGAGCCTGCAGGAATAGGGGCTCCAGCAACAAGTAATCATTATTACAAAATCAAATTCCCCATCTCATCTCTGATATGCCTGTATGTAACCCTAGAGCTGGGCTTCAGTGTTATAAATCCAGCATACAAGACATGGAGCAGATAGAGCCCCTTGTGTATCGAAAAGCTCTGGCCAGCAAGAGCGATATATGATAGCAAATTTCTCCCCACTGCTTTTTCAATAAAATTCACCCAGAGCTCCAGGAAGAGTTGGGAATGTAATTCAGCTTCAATAAATCAAGACTAAAATTAAGATGGCCAGATATGTAGCAGACTACTCAGGTGTATGGAGAATTTCAAATTTAGTGCCCTGGTAATGGGTAGGAGCAGGTTATCTCATTATGGAGAGAAAGAAGAAATATCGCTCTCTGGAGCTAAAAAGCTAAATGCTCGAATCCACAAAACCACAACATCTCGGCCAAAGCTGGATTAATATTAAAGTTTGTGTAACATCTGACTTTTTTTTTTTTAAAGGAATGAAGTCAAATGATAGAAAAAACATACATAAATGAAAAAGCTGTACTTCACAATCATTCTAATTTGACTCCTTGTCAAAGAGTTGTGTATTTTATCTCTCGGTGTGATGTACGTGTACCTGATTGCAATAGAGTTCTATTCTTTCCTAACAATATCTCTGCTTAAATTTTTATCAACACGTCTTGAAGCTATTCTGGAAGGACTTTTAGCAGGGCTCTCACATGATGCACCAGCAGTGGGTGATCTGCCCATTCTTTCCACTCCTACCTTCCTGCCTTGGTCCCTGCAGTAAACCTAATGTGCCCATTACAGACTGTGGTGACTACAGATTCAGGTTTAACTTGGGGGAGCCAATGGGGGACCTATATGCTTAACAGGGAGTAAAAACGAGCATGCCCACGCATCTGTTAAAAACCTCCATGCAGTAATCTTATGCTGAATCTGGATGGGGATGGAGGAGAGTTTAAGTTAGGTCACTTTTTCTACCATCTTGTGACGGAACTCCACAAATCACTTCATGATTTCTTGGATGCTTTGGGTGTAAGTGGGACGAAAGACAAACGGCCATTTTTTTTTTTTTTTTTTTTTAGTATTTATTTGGCTGTGCTGGGTCTTAGTTGCGGCATGCATGCGGGACCTAGTTCCCTGACCAGAGATCGAACCCACAACCCCTGCACTGGAAGCGTGCAGTCTTAACCATTGGGCCACTAGGGAAGTCCCACAAATGGCCTTTTGATATTGCTTCCAGTTCTGTTATTTCTATTTGGTTTGTTTACTTATTGATTTTTATTTTGGGGGCAGCGCCGTGGCTTGTGGGATCTTAGTTCCCCAACCAGGGATTGAACCCAGGCCCTCCACTGCGGCGTCCTAACCACTGGACCCTGGGGAATTCCCTTCTATTCGGTTTAAAACCATTATTTATTGTAATTAGTGGAAAATCTGTGGATCCTCGACTGAAGAATGATCCTTCCCTACTTGGAATTTTTGACCTGTTCTTGAAAGTTGCACAGGGCATAGGGAGACAGGGCCAGTATCTAGTCAGGGCTGTCAAATCAAACCCCAGGGCATAAAATGGTGACGGGTGGTGTCCTCCAATTCTGCAGTTGTACAGTTCCCATTCACTCCAGCAGTGGTCTAACTGGGTGGTCAGCATGTGGGTTAGTCTCTGCCTCTGCCCTACCTCCTTAAAGTAACATGAGATAATGTGAAGGTTGTAAAGTGTCTGGTACAGAGCCCAGACACAGTAGACACTCAGTAAATGGTATCTGATTATTTTATTTACTTTCAAAGAATGCTGAGTGGCTGGCTGCCTCCCCAAGGATGCTTTACCTGCTGTTTCAGGAATCTGTTTACAGACCATTGGATTGGAAACCCTATGAGGGCAAGTGTGTACCTGTGTTGTCCACAGGCCCTAGTCGACACACAGTAGGTGCTAAAGAAATATTTGAGGGTTGTTATTTTTTTTTAAATTGAAGTGTAGTTGATTTACCATGCTGTGTTAGATTCTGGTGTACAGCAAAGTGATTCAGTTATACATATACATATATCCTTTTTCATTATAGGTTATTACAAGATACTGAATGTAGAGGGATTATTAAATTTATTAATTTTTAAAAATTTATTTTATTTTTGGCTGTATTGGGTCTTCGTTGCTGTGCGTGGGCTTTCTCTAGTTGTGGCGAGTGGGTTTCTCACTGCAGTGGTTTCTCTTGTTATGGAGCACGGGCTCTAGGCGCGCAGGCTCCAGTAGTTGTGGCTCGCGGGCTCTACAGAGCGCAGGTTCAGTAGTTGTGACGCACGGGCCTAGTTGCTCTGCGGCATGTGGGATCTTCCCGGACCAGGGCTAGAACCCGGGCTCGAACCCATGCCCCCTGCATTGGCAGGCGGATTCTTAACCACTGTGCCACCAGGGAAGCCCTAGAGGGATTATTGAATGATGAGTGCTGTAGGCTTCTGGGAATTACAGAAAGGAAATGGTGGAAAGGGGCATCTACTTTTCAGAAGGAATGGCATACACTTTATTTTAGAGGAGCTTCGTTGATCTTTTAGGGAAAAAAGAAAAAAAGAAAAATAGTATGCTCCCTTTTTTCAATGGCTTGAAAGATGTGAGGACCAGAGAATTTTAAGCTGGTGAGTAATACAATGGATTCATGTTTTACCAAAATCACAAGATGGGGACTTCCCTGGCAGTCCAGTGGGTAAGACTCCGTGCTCCCAATGCAGGGGGCCCAGGTTCGATCCCTGATCAGGGAACTAGATCCTGCATGCCGCAACTAAGACTGGCGCAGCCAAAATAAATAAACAAATAAATACTAAAACCACAAGATGCTCTGCCTAGTTATCTTATCTGCTCTTGTTGAGCAGGTGCCTCAGAGATGGCCGGTGGGAAGAGGCTTATGGATTAGTTAAGAATTTGAATTTATAAAATTGTGGGTTACGATTCTACAATCTTCCATAGCAGTTTGTCCTTCACTGATCACTTTCTGTGTGCCAGGCACTGTGCTAGGTAATTTTTATACCGTCATATTGCAAATTAAATGAGATCAGTCATCTTCACCTCGTTTCATAAGAGGAATTTCACATGCAGTGACTTATCCAAGGTCTCATAATTAATATACGGTGAGGCTAATGTATTTGACTCAGAAAGAAAGAAAGAAAGAGAGAGAGAGAGAGAGAGAGAGGGAGAGGGAGAGGGAGGGAGGGAGGGAGGGAGGGAGAGAGACAGAGAGGAAGGAAGGAAGAGAAAAAGAAAGAAAGAAAGAAAGAAAGAAAGAAAGAAAGAAAGAAAGAAAGAAAGAAAGAAAGAAAGAAAGAAAGAAAGAAAGAAAGAAAAAGGAAGAAAGAAAGAAAGAGAGAGAGAGAAAGAAAGAAAGGAAGGAAGAAAGCTGCTTTAGGACTTCCTTTGCGGTCCAGTGGTTAAGAGTCCGCGCTTCCAATGCAGGGGCGTGGGTTAGATCCCTGGTTGGGGAACTAAGATCCCACATGCCACGTGGTGCAGCCAAAAACAACAACAAAAGCCTGCTTTATTAAGCTATAATTCACATATCACAAAATTTTCCCATTTAAAGGGTACGAGTCAGGCATTTTTAGTATATCCAGAATTGTGGAAACATCTAATTTATTCTCGAAGTTCTGTACACTTTTGTTTTATCCAATGCCTAGGGCAGCTTCTTCTAAGGTTGGCAAAAACGAATTTCACACGTTGGTTAAGCAGAACTTGCCAGGCACACCGGTGCTCACAGACTGAGTTTGAGCCAGGCACTCGACTGAACCCCCACCCCTGGATACTGGCTGTGACCGGGGGAAGTTCCTTTACCAATCTGTGCCTCAGTTTCATTATCTGGCAAAAGGGGATAAGAATTAAAGGAGTGAATTCACTTAAAACACTTAGAGTGGTGCCGAACACATACTGAGCGCTCAATAAGTGTCAGCCGTTAGTGCTGTTATTAAAAGTGCATTAACAGAACCTCATAACTCAGTACTGCAGGATCCTAAAATAGCTTGTGAACCTTGAAAACCGTGATCAGTGAAAAGTATTCAGTCTACGGTATTCGAATTCTTTGCAAACCGGTGATCCATGGAATGCCAACAATTTACTCACAAAAATTCTTTTACAACTGGATTATTTAGCATTCAGAAAGTATTTTCCCATTTAAACACTACTTACCATGATAGAGATAGCTAGCTGCCTACCTAGCTGTATCCCTCTCTTCCTTCTTCCTCATTCATAGCACAAGTTTGGTTCTGGCTGGCAATGTGTGTGCTAAAGGACTACATTTCCAGCCTTTCTCCCAGCAGCTGGGATGGCCAAAGACATGTAAATAGATTTTGCTGAATAGGGCTTCCCGGAAAGGTCCTTCAAGTGGACTGACTCAGCTGGGAGAGGAGTCTTTTTGCCCTTCCTCTTGGCCTCCTTCCTTAGGTCTTAATCATGGACTTGAAGTCTAGAGCCAATAGCCATCTTGGACCATGAGTTGAACTTGAGAAAGAAAGCTACTTGTTCAGTATGAAGAAGCAGCTAGATGCCTAATACCAACTGTGGGCTGTCTTCTTTCACATAAGAAAAAAACAACCCAGTTTAATGTTATTTGGTTTTTCTGCTATACACCTGTACCTAATTGCAATTCACACTTACACTTCTCTTGGTTAGCTCAAAATGGACTTAATACTAGATTCTTTCAACACACATCAAGCATTTACTGTTACGTGTCAGTTATTGTTTGGACAGCTGCGAAAAGACAGCCTCTGCTCCCAAGGAATTAAACATCTGGTGGAAGAAACTAGTGATCAAAAATAGCACAATGACGTCAGTGCCAGATGGGAGGCAGGGGGAGGTGGGTTGGTCAGCGTGGACTTGACTTCCAGGACACATACTGAAGAGGTCATCAAGTGAGAAAGAAAGGGCATTTCAGGTAGAGAAGTACCTGACGGAAATGACCCAGGACGCCCCGCAGCTTTTCTAAGGGGAAATGAATTGTTTTGATTTAGACGCTGAGAACATCTAACCTTATCTAACCTTTGCCTACGGGAGCCAGGATTTTCTCTTTCTGCCACCCCTGCATCTTCCAAGATCATCCTGACACGTAGTAGGTGATAACCTACTGAAGCAATGATATGCTCTGCAATGAAGAACTGACTAGCAGATGTAAGATTCACAAGGGGGACTTCCCTGGTGGTCCAGTGGTTAGGACACGGCGCTTTCACTGCCGTGGGCCCGGGTTCAATCCCTGGTCAGGGAACTAAGATCCAGCAAGCCATGGGGCGCGGCCAAAAAAAAAAAAGACTCACCAGGTGGAAGTGGGAAGAGGATACATTTGGCAAAGAGGTATCCGGTATCCTCTGTCCCCTGCTTCCTCACAGCTGACCTACACTGAAGGAAAAAGAGTGAAATGGTTGGGATGGGAGGACTGGCTAGCCCATCTCTTGCCTATCCTGTCTATCCTGCTTACCTCCCCGGTCCAGGGGAGACCAGAGAAGTGTTAGGGGAAGGAGTAATTTGCAGCAGTGGAATTTAAGGTGGAAGCCTTACAGCAGACCCAGCTGGGGCAGCGGCATGCATGAGAAGTCAGACTGGGCCTGCCTCTGTAGCACACGTACTAACTCCCAAGGGGAACTTGAGCCCTTTAGTCTCTGAACATGCAAATACAAGTCCACAGTTTCTAATATAAAGGCTACTTTGTAAAAATTAAAAATGCTCCCAATAGCAATGAATTGTGAAATCCAATCCTGTGAAAATTATCTTGATCTATTACAATATACTCAATACTCTTGGCCTATTAAATCTCTTGACTCAGTAGCGTGAAGAACAAAAGCGGGAGGAGTGGGGGGGCCTCTTACAAAGAGAAACCTTTACTGACAGCCATGGGCTGTATGTTAGGCTTTTTCACATATGGTTTGTCTCCACAAACCCTCAACATTTAGAGTTATCTTTACTTTTACATTTTATGTATAGAGAT
This sequence comes from Eschrichtius robustus, assembly GCF_028021215.1. NCBI lineage: Eukaryota > Metazoa > Chordata > Mammalia > Artiodactyla > Eschrichtiidae > Eschrichtius > Eschrichtius robustus. Next base: position 102,851,523 of record NC_090835.1, on the reverse strand, counting down.
TAAGAAAATATGGTTAACTGATTTGCTTTAGGTCATGCATTCGGCTAGTATGTGATCAAAGCAGGACTGGGCCAAAGGGATGGACACTTCCCAAGTCTCTGCTCTGTGCACTTGAGCTTTGAATTGTACTCTACTGAGACTCAGAGTCAGCACCAAAATGTTACACAGCATTAACAGTGAAGTGCTCAAAGACAATTTTTCCTGTTATTTGTAAATATAAGCTCTTTAGCTCTCAATCATTGATTATTTATTTACTCAGCCACTAAGAGTTATAAACTGTACAGGTTTGTTTTAATACAGTATGAGTCTTCGCTCTTTACACAGAATGTCAACAGCAGCCTTTCTATGTTGGTTTTTAGTTTAGAAAAATCTAGTAGTTACCAAGTCCAAAATTAGTGGGATAGTGGGAATTTCCCATTGCTTTTTAGCTACTGCATATTCCAATGAGCCCAAAGACAACAAAAGAACCATTAATTCGAGGGAATGTATTTTATTCCACTTCCCTCTAGGGCAGTGCAGTAGTTTCACCTCAATGAATACTGACTACAGGAAAGAAACAAACAAAAAGTGACTTTTTCAACCACGTTTACTGGCTCACATAAATATCTGAAAACAAATCCATCTGTCTTCCCTTTCTGTCTCCTTGGCACAATTTATCCTAGTTCTTAAAAAACAAACTACTATAAATATTCAGAAGGGGAAAATTAATTTATAAGATGAAAGAGGTCAATAAATAGCCAAATATGTCAACCATCGGAATGACTATTTTTTTTTTAAGATTAAGCCACTGATTTGCAACTTTTATTAAAATAAATTTCATCTCTAGAAACAAGATAATTGATACCTTGATCTCAGCTCAAGTTTTGACAGCACTTGAAGTTTTACATAAAAAAACTGCAAAATTTCAACTAAAGAACAAATAAAATGTTGGGACACAAGTTTATACTTTAAAAATTCTACCAACTTCAATGAATAAAGAATGGCTGCCTAAAAATTCATGTCAGTCCTCTGGTCCAGAATACACTTTCCATTTAAAATATCTTAATCACTCTTCTGTACAGCGCAGATGGCTTCTAGTGGGAATTAGTATATAGTCTGTTCTTGATGAAGACAACACTAGACAGATGTTGCCTGATGCCTGGATAATGCTGAATGTGACAAAACCAGCGAGACACGTTAAGATATTTCTCCTTTTCTTGAACTGTCAGGTCAACCTAAGTAGAGATTAAAAACACACACACAACACAGACATTACATAAGTGCAACTATTAATACCATTTGAGTAGGAGATAGAAATTGGGGAAAAAAACCCCCCACAGTTCTCAAAGCCAACATATTCAGATAGGAGTGAACCATTTCAGCCACTTGGACGAGCCCACCATTTGTTTAATGATTTCATGTTCAGTTCAAAACCAGATGTGCTTAGGGGCGAAATCTGAAGTTTTCAACATATGAAAAATTTACATTAACACAGGATCTGGAGCACTAAAGTTTGTTTTTTTACTTTATTGTAAAGGAAAATAGAAGAAAGGAAGAGAATAGCTTCTGAGAGACTAAGACATGGTTCTTTCTCCAATATTTTTCGCAAACCTAAAATAAGAAAGGTTTATTGGCATCTAACATACTTAACAAGGGAATACAATGTAAACTCAAATACATATATATATATATATATATATATATATATATAATTTGTAGATGGCTGGTGTATATGTATGTGTAGACAACTGTTTCTTTCTACTAAACTCTGGGGAAAAATTTTACTGAAGAAGACAATGACTCATTTAATGTTAGGGGATTATTGCTTAATACAAGAAGGAAGGGCTATTTCTGAGGTGTATGTCTCAGATCAACAACAGACCTTCTGAAGTCTGTTTGCAATAAAGCTGCACTCGATCTTTAGAGGATGTAGCAGTTCACAGAATTTACTGTCAAGCTACAAGGATGCCCGGAGATTTGGTTAGGGAAAGATGCAATCAAAACAGTGGGTGCCTATCATTTCACTGGGCTCAGATCCCAAAGTAGGTGACTTGAAGCCTTTTCTTTGAGCCAAATCTTGGATTAGAATCATGAAGAGGTGTCAGGTAAGGAGAAGCCAGTAGGACGGCCACGGACCAGGTAAGATTAGTGTAGTTCCTTCTCCTGTTGTTAATTCATTTGTTTAACATATTGCAAGTCTCCATAAAACTGACAAGGAATGTTCACACACACCAAAAATCTCAGTCACCCTCACGCACTTCAAACCCATTAGCAGTATGCTTGTTGGAAGGTGCTTTTAGCGATGGATGCCCTATGGCTGTTCAGAATTTAGCATATACTTGTGCCTACAGGCAAACACTCTGCTAAGTCACCAGGTGAACAACACTGAAGGACAAATCACTCTGGTATCTAATAATTATTACAGAATAGAAAATATTATTAGCAATAAAATTAAAAGGTAGACATATAGCATTTTCTCAATAAATGTTTAATTGAACTTGTATTTTCATTTCACATTTACTATAATGCAGTCTAAACAGAGAAAGTGATAGAAGTCATCCTGCCTTCCTTTTTTCCTTTTTTCCTTTATGACATTAGGATACAATTGTATCAACATCCGATCTGTTAATATCTTTGGTGTCAAATGTCTATCTCTGTTGGACCAGTTTTACTAGCAGGGGGTCTCACTGCTACTGTTATGTAAAATTTAAGTTTCTGGTCTAAATCCTACACAGCAAGCTGCTACAGCAAATTACAAAAATATTCTCATCTTGTTTAAGGGGGTGGAGGGTTGCATCCAGTCATCAGAAACGTGTGACTGTAACTGTTCACCCATAACATAGTTAGGCCATGGCAAGCAGATAAAAAATTAACACATTAGTCAAGAAAATTGGTCAAGAATGTCTTTTTTTTAGTGTAAAAGTTACTTTTTATTAAAAGAGAATTCATGGTTTCACATGTAAAGAATTATATTTTTCCTGACTATCTTGTGTGCTGTACATAGAAGGCACTTAAACAACCATTGCGGAATAAACCGAGTATCAGTCCATATTTCAAAAGGTAAAACACATTCTGTAAAAGAGCTAACTTTTTGTTCTTTTTCTAAATCTTTACCATAGGTGAACTTCACCACTGACTTCTAAAGAAAATACAAGATTTTTAAGAAGTTCAACTACTAGTAAACATAGCTGCAACTCTAACAGGAAATGGGGGTGAATTTTCCTTCCTTCCTTCCTCCTTCCTTCCCTCCCTTCATACATAAATACATACATACGTATTTACATACGTAAATAAAATTCAAAACCAACTTCAACACACCTCTTTACTGACAGTTAAAGCAAAAAGTAGCAAGTATTACTCCAACTTGATTTCATGTCAGCTTTTGAAATACATGATGAATCCAATCTGACTGCTTACAAATTTGACTAATTTAAGAACTCTTTCATTTTAAAAAGTCTCTACTCAGCCGTTTTGTGAGATGTTATTTTTCAGAATGAATTAAAATGCACCGAGAAAGCATTTCCAAACAATAAAGTACTGATGCTTGTTTGATCTACGTTCAAGTTGTTCACTCAGATTTTGACACAGGGAAAAAAGGGCGGTGTCTATTTACTGTTTACACTTCAGAACAGCGTTTGGTATCACCCGGACTAGCACATGCTGCCACCAGGCCTATCACTGAAGATTATAACAACAGCAACAAACTACAACACCTGGCAAAATCGATATTCTCCAACTTAAAAATTTCACTGTTTCGGTCTCTAGTGTAAGGATTACAACAGACCCACAGCACAAAATAACTGTTATTCCAGGAACTTCTAAAGTTTCTTCTAACATTTCCTAATTTATTCCAATAATTTTTAACTAGATGATCTATTTTAGAGAATGTAAACTTGTTCATATTCCCTCAGAACATTTTGCTAGAAATGCAGCACTTTTTCAGAAGGATCAGGTTATGCTTAACCTTCTGGTTTAAACTGTGGAGCTTGCCCCTTGAGTCTGAGAAAATTATGACTGACCTCGCTTTGTTACCGCCACTACTTTTTTGGTAGACATTCTATTTCTGAACGTACTGTAAACAGAGAAACAAACAAACAGAAAGATTTTACCCTCACCAAACTTACATTGTTTTAGAACTTTTGGGATGGGATCCCCATCAAATATTTTACTTAAAACTGGTTTTCCATCATTCCTTTCTAATTGACTATTTTTTTCTTCTTCTTTTTTTTACAACAGGAAACACAATGCGCTTGTTCTAGTTACCATTTCCTGCTTCTTACTGGTCAGAATGCCAGTGAGTCTACAGCAATGCTTGGCTCCTCTACCTAATCATTCCTTCTTATTTATATTGGCACTCTACAACTAGTTTGAACTTTAAAGCCAAACAGATAACATTCTTAGTCACTAATTTTCCATGAAGACATGTGAGAAACTCTTCTGAGTGACCCATTCCAGATCAGGATGAAATGTTGGTTTGCTACCTTTCCAACTGGCACCATGCTGCCTCTGGGACATTCTTTACGGCCGGCGTTCTGGGACTGTCTGCAGCTCTTTTTACTTTTCCTTTCTTTCTAAAAGAATGACACCTCCACTGGTGCTCCGAACTTGGAAACAAATGTATCTCATTGATAACAATCTTATAGTCAAGCAGCACATAACTTTACAAAGGATTTTAATAATCTTGAGTAACAGCCTGTTCATAGGGACTGCTATCTACTGAAGAAATCACTTTAAGAAAGCAATGAGTCACTGGGGTGATAATAAATGGCAACAGTAACTGGCAGTTTAACAAAGGAAGAACAATGTAATATTCCTCAGAGGGAATTAAGATGGACCAGATCTCAGAGTAATGCAGCCACCGCTAAAATCGGGCTCACACTGAAACAAAATACAGCAGGACTATTTGATGCCTTGAAGGTTCCCTGACTGCTGTTTTGTATACTGCGCTGATTGCGCTGACTTACATATTAAGTATTTAATAACGTGAACAAGTAAATGAAGGAACGTATGAGGGCAAAAATAAATGCACTGCCATGGCAAACAAAGCGCCAGAACTGTCTGATGAACACAAGCAGGAAGCCGATCTGAACCTCCCGTCTACTCTGCCTCAACTTAACACCTAGTAATCACTTTTTTTCTCACCTGGGTATATTTACACTTCACTCAACAGGAATGTCATTTAACACCACAGGGCAACGCTGTCACAGCACAGGTTTCATCTGTGAGGCCCGCTCCTTGAGAAGGTGTTTACTTCTCTGATATAATCTGCCTGCGTGTGGACCAGGGTGGGAGAGCTGCTTTGGTTATGGACTCATTTCATGAACCCAAAGGAACGGTGAACAGTGATTTACGTATCATTTCACTCAATTTTGTTTTGAAAACAATAAGCATGAGATACTCAATCATAATACTGTAATCACTAAATATAAAAAGGATATACATGTCAAAATAGGGAATATAAATAGGCAGGGATCATTGAATATTGTTAACAGAAGCCTAGTTTTTTTTTAAGTTTTATTTTATTCACTTTTTTTGGCTGAGCTGCGTGGCTTATGGGATCTTAGTTCCCTGACCAGGGATTGAACCCGGGCCAGGGCAGTGAAAGCCTGGAATCCTAACCACTAGGCCACCAGGGAACTCCCTGGAAGTCTAGTTTTCACACGTGGCATTGAATGAAACTCTTCTAACCTGCTTGAAAACCATACGCCCTTGTGGGCACCTAGACTCACAGTGAAACAGCTTGGCAGCCAGCGCTGCAAGTGCTGTGCATTAGGACCCTGTCCACTCTGCTGGCAAAGAAATTCCACACAAGCTCCCTCCTTCTCAGGGTATTTCCTTTCCCTATCGCATGACCTGTATAAGCCAGAGAGGGAAGAAGGTAAATATACACGTTGGTTTGCAAGAGTTACACTTCCTTGTCATCTTTTATTTTTTTAATTAGAGGGGAGAAATGCTCATCTTCTTAATGACAGCTTGTGTGTGATTTCTCCTATATAGCTCAGCGGGGAGATAGGACTGAAGGCACGGATTTGGACTGACCAAGAGTTGGGGATTTGAGTTACACTAACGGGATCTAGGCTGGATGGGGAAGAAAGTGTACAGGTTTGGAAAGAGGGAAGGAATTGAGTTACTTCGGATAATGATGGAACTAGGGAGTAAGATTAAGAGCTAGGGTAAGAGATGGCACAGAAGGTGCGGTACTGAAATCGAGGCGTAGAGCTGGAGCAGAAAGGGGACGGTGGGGTCCAGGTGAGGATGACAAGCGAGTACAAAGGGTGGCAAGAGAAGGAGCCCCAAAGAAAAACAGGAACAAGAACAGGAATCAAGCAGGTCAAGGAACAGGAAGCTCCTATGTGTGATGGATCCATGGAAGGAATATTTGCATAAGGTACCTTGCATAAAAATAATTCCTTTCACTTTCATGTGATAAGTTGAAAATTCAAATTTGATTTAAATTCAAGACAAAACATATCATTCTGAACATCACAGACAAAAACACCAATAACTATTCAAATACTCACAATAAAGCGATGAAGTCCATAGTATAAGAGGATATCTGCTAATGTGAAGTTATATCCTGTAAGGTAGACTTTATCTTCAAGATATGAATTAAGATCCTAGGGAAAAAAAAATAAAAAATATTAATTTAAAAAACAGTAATAATAAAGTTAACTACACATTTGACTTGAAACATTTAGAAGGCTATTAGAAAATACAATACTGACATTTAATTTAATAAATTTAATCTTTGACAATAATAGATTCGAATTCATTCAAAATCATAAATCACATAACAATCAACTCATTTTTAAAAATAAGGTAAATATTATTAGCCTTATTTTAAAGAAATAAGAAAACATTAGAAAATGATATTCACAGTGCCATCTCTGATCATTTCAAAGACTCCAATTTTTTTTGGGGGGGGGTGCATTTTGTAAATCATGCTCATGTTGGATTTATTTTTTCCATTAAAATATAAAAAGCTCCTCAACAATTCCTATTTTTTTAAAAAATTTAATTATTTTATTTTTGGCTGCGTTGGGTCTTCATTGCTTCATGCGGGCTTCCTCTAGTTGTGGTGCGTGGCCTTCTCATTGCAGTGGCTTCTTTTGTTGCGGAGCATGGGCTCTAGGCGCACCGGCTTCACTAGCTGTGGCACACGGGCTCAATAGTTGTGGCTCATGGGCTCTAGAGCGTGGGATCAGTAGTTGTGGTGCACGGGCTTAGTTGCTCTGCGGCATGTGGGATCTTCCCAGACCAGGGCTCGAACCCGTGTCCCCTGCATTGGCAGGCGGATTCTTAACCACTGCGCCACCAGGGAAGCCCAACAATTCCTATGTTTTAAGAGAATTATAATATTATTATAATTATTAATTACAATTATAATTATAATCAATAATATTAATAATATCAATTAATTATATATTAATCAATATATCAATATCATTATAATATTGATCATATTAATTATATTAATATATAATTAATATAATTATATTAATGTCATTAATAATTACTATTATAATTATTATTGTTGCGTTTTAATATGCATATATTTTTAACTTTTTAATTGAGGTAAATACATGTAACAAGTAAAATTAATCAAATTTTAATTTACCACCGTAACCATTTTTAGGTGCATAATGCAGTAAGTGTTAAGGGTATTCACACTGTGGTGCAATCAATTTTCAGAATTTTTTCATCTCAGAAAACTAAAGCTCTGTACTTATTAAACTACTCCCCCTTTCCCTCATCCCCCAGGCCCTGGCAATCACCATTCTGCTTTCTGTTTCTATGAATTTGACTATTTTATATGTTGTATATAAGTAGAATCATATACTATTTGTCTTTTTGTGACTGGCTTATTTCACTGAGCATGATATCCTCAAGGTTCATCCATGTTATAAAATGTGTCAGAATTTCCTTAAGGCTGAATAACATTCCACTGTATGTATAGACCACATTTTTTTCATCCATTCATCTGTCAGCAGACACTTGGGTTGATTCCACCTAACTGCTACTGTGAATAACACTGGCATGAACATGGGTGTACAAATATCTCTTTGAGACCTAGTGTGAATTCTTTTGGTATATTTCCGTAAGTGGAATTATTGGATCATACAGTAAATATGATAATTTTAACTCTTGATGAATCGCCATACTGTTTTTCATAGCAGCTGCACCATTTTACATTCCCACCAACAGTGTACAAGTTTTCCAATTTCTGCACATCCTCACCAATACTTGCTATTTTGGTTTTTATTTTTGGTAGTAGTGAACCTAATGGATATGAGGTGGTATTTCACTGTGGTTTTGATTTACATTTCCCTAATGATTAGTGATGCTGAGCATCTTTTCAGATGCTTATTAGCTTCCTATATCTTCTCTGGAGAAATGTCTACCTGAGTCCTTTGTTCATTTTTAACTGGGTTCTTAGTTTTTTGTTGTTGTTGAGTTGTAGTTCTTCATATATACTGGATATTACCAGATATATGATTTGCAAATATTTTTCTCCCATTCCATGGGTTGCCTTTTCACTCTGTTGATTGTGTCTATTGACGCAAAGAAGCCTCACATTTTGATGAAGGCCAATTTATCTATTTTTACTTTTGATGCCTGGGTTTTTGGTGTTATACACAAGAAATCGGTGCCAAATCAAACGACATGAAGCCTCCCCCCTAGGTTTTCTTCTAAGAGTTCTACAGTGTTTGGTCTTATGTTTAGGACTTTGATCCATTTTGAGTTAATTTTTAAATATTGTGTAAGGTAAGAGTCCAGTTTCATTCCTTTGCAGTTGGATATCTAGTTTTTCTAACACCTTAAAGACTCCAATTTTAAACACCATTTAAAGCTACAGAAAGTTCTGTCATTTGTTCCTCAGACAATGACCACCAATTTTTAAAAGGTTAAGCACTGAGCTCCCTAAACAGCTGAGAGGCACTTTTGAAGGAAAAAAAATTTTAAGTACATGTTAAAAAATTAAATAAAAAATTTAAAGGATCCTAATCTAAATCAGAAGTACTGTCTGATAGACCAGCATAAATAAAATCAATTAGTTTCCTGAGAAAAGAAAAAATCTAGACAAAAGAAAATATATTATATACATATTTTTGGTTTGAAATTAACATGTAGTTTAACAGCACAGGAATTTACATTAAATTACATTCACATGAAAGGAGACAAAAGATTCATCTCACCTTCAGAGAAAGATTTATAAATATCAGATATTCTCACAGGCTCCTCTAAAGACTAGTTATAAAACACTGCCCCAGAGGTCAATAGCATTCATTCTAGAAAAATTTCTTAAGCTATAGAGAGAGAAGTCTGTTTTGATTCTCAAATCATATGCCAAATGCTTGGCACATAGTGGTTCAGTAATCAGTAAATGTTTGCTGAATTGAATCTGATCTCTTTGCGTTTGCCCATGCCTTCACTTAAAGACAGTAATTTTCAAAACGGTATATGAATATGGGACTGTTAGGGGTGGTACAGATGATGACATAAAGGAACATGGACATAAACAGGGAAGCAAATGCATAAGAATCAAAATAAAATTGGGTAGAGAGGGTAAAATACACTGGTATATTACAGGCTACCACTTAAATTCTATAGTAATCTGCTTAATGGAGATGGTTTTTCTTCAAATGTCTTCAAATGAAACAAGTTTGGTAAAGCATAAGAATAAAATAAATATATCTACAATTAATGTTAAGAAGCATTTTTAAAAAGGTCTGAAACAATAATTCAACACTGCTTTGTATAGTATATATATTCTTAAAATAGAATCCATATCTATATTTTAGCTATAAAAACTCTTTTAAGGTTATACTCTTTAGTTATAAAGACTTTGAAATGGAGTTTCAAAAACTATGACTAGGTAATATCTTTCTGATTAGTGATATAAATCAAAATTTTCAGAAATTAAATTCTGATTTTTCAGAAATTCAGAAATTTTTCAGAAATTGAATTCTGAAATTCAAAACAATTTCACACATTCAAAATATTCAGGGAACAGAACTAATGTCTGATGTTCATTACATTTTTTTTTTAAACAAGTCTTTCTGATGCCATTGCCAAACTTTAAAAAATATTTCCCTCTATAGAGTTCCACCTGATTTTTCTTCTTCCTCTTAACTACCTATTATTAAACCTTCTAATAATATTGAAAAAGCAGTATAATAAACAACTATATATCCTCCGTCTAGATCCAAATGTTAGTGTATCATAATGCCTGCTTTCTGAAATTACACATTACCTTAATTATGAGCCACTGTGGTTTTAACTCTGAAATGGAACTTTAGCAAGTAAATGAAATCCTTTCACAATATCCTTAGTAGCAACATTTTAAAAAAATGAGTAATAAAAACAGAAATAGGCCAGTATAGAAACAGGCAAAGAATACGTATAAGCAAATTTTGAAAAATAATGAAGATGCTCATAAGCATTATGAAAAAAATGCCACGGCATTAACAACGTCAAGGAAAAAAGTGCGAAGTAAACAAAGAGATCACTTTTTGGTTTGTTCTGGTTATGAAATCGGGGTGGTAAAGGAGGAAAAGGGGTAACATCCAGGGCAGCAAGGGTTTTGTGGAAGAAGCCACTGTCAATACACTTTTCTGGAAGGCAGAGGAGCAACATAGCCCTAAAGACATATACAGCTTTGGCCCAACCATTTCCCTTGTAGGGATTTGCCTAAGGAAACCAATGGGAACGTGTGAAAATATTCAGCAACAATCCAACACTACATGAGGACAGACTAAATCTTGGCACAGCTATATGACGGAGTACTAACAGGTTATCAGAGACCGTATAAGCGAGTATTTACGGACTTGAAAAGATGCTCCCAACGTACTGTCAGTGAACAAAAAAAGCCAAGTTACAGTGTCCAAGAGCGGCCGGTTTTAAAATACAACACATATGTATGAGAAAAGAAAAAGCACGTGAAGAACACAAAAGGGAGTCAATAATTCAATATCTGAGGACCGAATATAAGTGTTATTAACAGTTCTCGCTTGATGGTGGGACTACAAATGTTTGAAATTTCTCTTATTTGCCTACTTATATTTCTTAAAGTTCTACAACGGATACTGCCTTTTAAATAAAAACGCTATCACGAAATAGCAAAAAGCAAAGTAAAACAGTAAACAACCCTTTCTCATCTGGCCCCAAATCACACATACATCTGTCTCCCCCACTGGTCTGAGTTCTGTAAGGGCAGGGGCTGTGCCTAGTGGGTCACTGTATCATCAGCCCCTAGGACCGTATCCTACTCATCACTGTAGGGACAGATGAGCAAACAGTGGCAGAGCAAGGGCGACAACCCAAATCATCCAGTGCCTTGTACATTTCAAAGATGGTCATATCGCCAGCTGGATTCTCCCAGTTGAGACTTCAGATGATAATATTGACATATCCCAGACACAATGTTTTATACTTCTGTGCTCCTAATACCAAACCTCTGAATACAACTTTTGAACTTATACACCCAATTTCAATGAAATATTTCAGAATTAAATACTTCACTACTAATGCTTTCTTTTGGAAAACTGTAAGAGAGAGTTATATTTACTTTTTATTTGCCTGAAAGCTCCCATTCACTTAGAGGGAAGACATGCTTGCTTCCCTTTGGGAACGCTGCCACTCGTGGGTATTAAAAAAGAGTTGTTGATCAGGACAGACCTATAAAGGAAAGAGACCTGAAATTTATTTTCTACCAGTTCTATTGATGGTACCTGTCAGGAATACAGTTTAAACCATTTCTCCCAGAATGATAAATGAAAAACTTTCAGTACCATAAGATCTTCTTGTACAACTTATATTACCAATTTATATTATAATTGGAATAAAATTAGGAAACAGAAGGGATTCTTACAATGACATGTGGTTGTCTGGGTGATCTCTAAGGTTCCTTCAAATTTTAAGCTTAAAAAAAAAAAAACAAAAAAAACCCCCAAAACAACACTTTATTTTTATATAATTAACAAAAATAATTTTATTTATAAAGATTTTTTATTCTTAGTGATTCTGGAGCCATATTTGGTTTATATTTTATATCAATAGATTCTTTAATTCTAACTTGACCTCTTTAGAAAGAAAATACAAATCCCGAAACAATCCGTCTCAAAGGCGGGAAATGTGGGCTTTCTCAGATCAAGTGGACAGTTTTTTACAAACTACAACCCCCAAAACTTTGATTCCCCCTTGGCTTTAAGAAGGTACTTTACTGCTTAGGGAATCAGGACTGCTGAGTGGGGGAAATGAATATCAAGCCATCACATTAAAAAAATCATACAAAGCTATTATTATTGACTATGATTAGTGCTGCAAAGGAAAAGCACAGGGTGCTGTGTTAGGAAAGAAAAGCATTTAGAACAAGGAAGTGCATCTGTTTGAGAGACAGTAACCAAGGACGAGCTGAGGAAGGGGTATCTGAGCTGAGGTCTGAGCTGAAGGGCTGGCAGAGTCTGTTCCAGGCAAAGGTAATAACAGCTACAAACTAACATGAGGCAGAAGGAAACAAGTAAAGAAAGCCAACAACTTCAGTTACTGAATCTCAGGGAAGAGACATCCCTGTTATTAAGAGTTCACACATTTCAGCCTATAAAGAGACGTGGCGATACCTTCAGAACAGTGCGGATGTCATCTTTATTGGAGTGTCCATCTACTTGAGTTACCCTGTATTCTAACCACTGTTGAACCACTGCTTTTTCCTCCGCGGTGCTCCCCAGCAAATATTCCTTGTTGGCCTGCTGGACTAAGTGAGCTGCTATGGTAGTCAATCCCGTTAGACTTGGACCATTGTTCGTCTGAAGAACTGGAATCTTAAAAAGAAAAAAAGTTCTTCAGATAAATTTTAAAAACAAATACCATCACGACTGTAAGTTCTAAGTAATCGTTAAATCCCAAACTGTTTTTTCAAATACCCTTAAGATATTAAATTACCTACAAATGAGTCAGGAAAATAAGTTACATAATTTACATTTGATAATAGATGCCTGATGCTATGAAACTGGTAATAACATTGCAAAAATTAGTAATGATGCTTCTGTATAATTTATAACTACATATGTACAAAAAGAGAAAATGGAAATCCTAATAATACCACATTAATTTTGATCAAGATTACCCATATCTTATTTAGCAAGGTGAATGAACATGCTTAAATAAACCCAACTTCTGTAACAACAAAAGTAAGAAACAGTTATAGTGAACACTGAATTCGTGTTGATACAGCTAGAACCACCAAATGAGTTCTATCCTGGTTTAAGTGATATGTGATCTAATATGAATAGTTATCTCATTAACTAGGTGTGGACTAGTGATGGTGATTTCCTTGCCATGGATTGCATATTCATCAATTCTGGAGTCATTTAGAGTGAGGTCACTGATTATAAAAGTCTCATATAAAGTATGGGTTTCAGGTAATCACCTGAAAAACAATCCTACTTTTTAAGTTTCCCCTACTGTAACAGCAATCCGACGGCTCAGATTATAAGAAATTGCTAATTAATTTAAATGTTCTTGATGCGCAACTAAGCGAAGCATTTTGAGAAATTTAAAAGAAAATGGAAAGTATCACCAATGGGGAGACTGACCAATTATAAACAACAAGTATACAATCTAAATGGCCTCAGGAAACCAAAAGAGAATACTTCCCCTGGAAGACGGCTACTCTTTTCAGCCATCTGTTCAGTTCAAATAGTATACTGAACTCGGATAGCGATTTTCACTGTTCAGGGCCCTTTCACACTTACATCTAGGTCAATGTGACCATGTGAAGTATACGGGGAGGTTAACATTTTATGGATACAGATTCAAAGGTTACCTCCTAAACGTTAAAGGAAGCAACCAGAGGTAGTCTCAGCTTTCCACTTCCTCACCGGCTACTTTCCATTCATTACTTAGCTCCTTGAACTCTGACTTTTGCCTTCACCCTCAAATGAAACCATTACTTCTAAGATCACCAATAACCTCCTTTAAAAAAACGCATTAAAAGAAAACAATAGCAACTCACTGGGGATGCTGCCAATGTTCCATTCCTTGACTGTGTTTGTGTGCATTTTATGGCAGGTAACTCACTGAGATGCGCGTGCTTTTAAGAAGGGGAAGGGAGGGAGGGAAGGAGGGAGGGAGGGAAGGAGGGAGGGAGGAAAGGAAGGAAGGGAGGGAGGGAGGGAGGAAGGGAGGAAGGAAGGAAGGAAGGAAGGAAGGAGAGGAGGAAGGAAGGAAGGGGGAGAGAGAGAGAGGGTGGGGGGAGGAGGGGAGGGAGGGAAGGAGGGAGGAAAGAAAGACAGGAAGGAAGGGAGGGAGGGAGGGAGAAAAAAAGAGAGAGGGAGAGGGAGAAACGGAGAAAAGAGAGAAAGAAAGAGGAAAGAAAAGGACTCGCAACTACTGACTGTGGGGGTAAAATGACAATTCTAGAAAATTATTTGGAAAAATAAATTATCCACAATCCCATCACAGGAACTCAAAAAATTCCCGGTTACTTTCTCATCTAATCATTATATCTTCTAAGACAGGTAAGTAATTTCCTCCTCAGTTTACAGATAAAGAACCAAGGTCACCAGGTTTGTAACGGCAGAGTCAGGGTTCCAATCAAGTACATTTGGCTGGAAAGTTCATTCTCTTTCCTTTACGCGGCCTAAGTAGACAAACCTCATGCAGCTGCAATCACGGGACACATACCACTTCACATTCATCTTAAGGTTCCATGGTCTTCAAAGTGATCACTTTCAATGGCTACATAAATAATATTCCAATGTGCTGATGTACGTAATTTAATAACCATTCTCCTAGAGCTGGATTCCTGGATTGTTTTCAAATTTTTATTATCGATAATATTGCAGTGAATGCCTTATTGCTGGCTATTGCTGTCAGTTGTCTTCCCCCCAAAATGAATAAATCTTACCATATATCCTCATCCCTTTCCCCAAACACATCAACGAAAACCTTCAATAGCTGTCCTCTGCTTAAAAAAAAAAAAAAGAAAGCTAAAGAGAAAGAAAGGTTTAATTAAAATAAAATAAGAAACCACACTGTGAACTCCACAGCCCTCACAACTGGGCCTCGAACTACAACTCTGGGTTTACTTTGCATTGCATCATCCATCGTATTGCTCTACTTGTTACCCCCAATTACCCAATCTTTCGTAATTTACTGGTCTTACACACTTTAAACACCAGCTTTTCATGTAGTTTACAAACTCATTTTTAGAGTCAGAATTAACTTTCTCTTCCACATTCCTCAACAACGCTTTCCTCCATTTAGCAGCTCTTCTGTTCTGATTAACATGAACTGTCAATAACTATTTCTCATACTGGATCATAAGCTCCCTGAAGGCAAGACTCATGTTTGGTAACGTTCCCTAAAAAACAGAAACCAAACCAGGGAGTAGGGGCAGAAGGGGAGGAATCGGCAGGAGTACAGAGGCAAAAGCACAAGCTGGCCACTCGGCTCCAATGCCTACTCTGCACCAATCAGTGGGCTGGTCTCAGGCAAGTCATGTTATCCTTTCCAGACTTCGATCTAACTTACGTGTAAAAACTACAATACGACTGCTCTGGAGACAAGATTTTAACATGGACCAAATGAAGAACAGAAAAAGTCACAACAAAAACCAAGTATCATCTAGAAAAAAATCTCAAAGGGGCAAAAAACGTATATAATCCAAAGTTGTCTTCCTACATTTTCCTCTGATACATTGATTCCTCCACCGCAACCACCCACCTAATAAAACACAAACGTCCTTCAAAGCCCTCAGAAATCTGAGTCCTTACGCCCCACCAGGCAACCTCCAACCGCGGAACTTCCCCCCTCGATCTCTGCACGCTGCACATTGAACTTGACCTCACAAGGCCTCAGAAAAACCGAATCTCCCAGATTGCGCCAGGACCCACTACGTGATCTCTCATACGTCTACGCTGCAATGCAGCACTTTTCAGTACTGTAACTAACACAGCTGCAATGTTTGTCCACCCAGCTAAAAATCAAGCTTCCTGAGGGGAGGGGTATGTCCGCCTCGACCACCTCCGTATCCCCCGGCCTAGCACGGTGTACTCGGCACCCCGTTTGCTCTCCGCAGTCGCTGCGTAATTCTGAATGAAAGGTACTGTTACAGCAAATGCTGTCACTGAACGCACACGCGGGGCCTCCAGCTCGGTCTACCCGAGGGCTCTCTGAGGACCGCCTTGCTTTCCCAGAATGGGATGATGATGACAATTTCGCAAGAGGAAAAGTTCAGGCCAAGCCCGAGAGGAGCAGGTGCCCCCTCCTCCCTCCGGGAGCCGGGGCCGCAGGAGGAGACCCGGCGGCGCAGACACGTTGTGGGGAGGAGAGGCGCGGTACCCTCGATCCGCCGCCTCCGCCCGCCGGCCCGGTCCCACCCCGGCTCAGCAGGCCGCGCTCCCGTCCACCTCTTCCCCTCCGCGCTGCCTCAGCTTCTCACCTGGCGCTCGCCCTGAGCGCTGTACTTGTTCCCTTTACTCAGCCCCAGACACTTCTCCAACAGCGTCAACTCAGCGGCGGCCGCCATCTTCCGGCCGAGCTCTCGGCAGGGGAGGGACTGGGTCAGCAAGGGTCTCCTGCATTGGCTGAGAGGGACGTCCTACTCTCACGAACGTCACCGGCTACTGGCTGAACGGAGGGGGGCGCGGAAGGTGCGCCTGTGCGCAGAGGCGGGGCTAAGTGAGGGGCGGGGCCGAAGGCGGGTCGGAGTGGTGGGGTGGTGTGACAGGTGGAGAAGGAGCTAGCAAACCTCAGCGCTCCAGCTCAGGGGTAGCAGTAGAATTCTGAATTTAAAGATTATCAAAGAATACTGGGTATGTTAGATAGTGTCAAGTAATTTGTATAGCCCATTCAGCCGTTACTAGTTTTAATGATCTTTATTTGCAATACCAAAAGATATAATAGCGATATAATTTATGTATATATATTTATGTTTTATGTATACTTATGTTTAATTTATGTGTGATAGTGATACAATTTATGTAGCTTTTGGTATATAAATAAACAATGCACAAAACGCTTTCTCCCTAAGATATTCTGACATCTTTAAAGTAGAAAATGGGTAGTATATGTTGAACTTAGAATATTTCCAAAAGATTTATGAAAAATAATTTCCACATTGAAGAATGAAAAAACAACGTGTGTATTAGTCTGAGAGAAATGGGAAGGAACCACAAGGTAGTTCACCACTAAGTCAGAGATATAGTTTAGTGGGGAATGCTGTCACTGTGTGACACCTTCCCCACCCTAAAATGCTTAAAGAGTTGATTATGGCAGCAGACATAAATGTAAAGAAAAGAAAATTTGACCAAATCGACATAAACAAAAGACAAAAGATATTCCAGTATAAGTGGATTATTGTGCATTAATTATCTGTTTGTTTTCCTTATACAGAGAGTTGAATAACTATTTCACTCCTTCCAAAAAGGCCAGTCCTCTGAGAGAATTCACTCATCTATTTTCAGTGTTTAGGTACACGTTTTGCTTGCAATAAAATATTTAAAAACATCTGTACAGTTATCTAATTCCAATGGGCATTATATTTAAGATAAGCCTTGACCTAAATCACCTAACCTGAGATTTGATTTGAATTCCAGTATAAAGTATCAGAAAGGACATGCACCCAGTGGTAAAAGTGATAACTCTGGGAGAGTAAGATTGGATATATGGGTGGAATATCACTTTTTAATTTATGCACTTCGATTTGAAATATTATAGATTTTGTAAGTTAAAAGAAATTTGTTTGTTTTAAAGTAGTTATAAGTTTCTTTCTTCCCTTCAAGTCCTGAAGGTTTTTACATTGTTATTTATTTTTTGAATGGGTGATAACTTCACTTGGTTTGAAATTCAAGGGCACAAAACGGTATACAATGAAAAGTCTCTCTCCATCCCTCACCCACAGCCTGGGGATGGTTGCTTTAGACAGGGCATCAGTGAAGACCTCTGAGGAGGGGACAACTAAGCAGGAACCTAACAGAGAACTCGCCAGCCATGCAAAAACCCCAGGGAAGAGTGTCCCAAGGCAGAAGGAACAGCCAGTGTGAAAGCCTAGACGCAGGATTGACCTCGGCATTTTCAAGATGAGGCTTGAAATTATGACCATCAGACTCTCCACGATCCCATTCTGTGTCCTGCTGGTAACCCCTGCAGTGAGTTTGGAGTGGATTTTTCAAGACCTTTTATTGGGCATGTACACACATATATATGGTACCTTAGGTGTCTCCTTGATTTTTTTCATACCCTATGTATCGTTTGGCAATTTGTTTCCTTTTACTTAATAATGTGTTGGAGACTTCTTTCATGCCACTTACACACCTCATTCTTTTTAGCTGCTACTCAGCACTTCAGACAAGAGGTGTGCAATGGTTTCACCATCCGTCATCCCCTTGTTGGATATTTAGGTTGTTTCCAATTTCTTGCCCTTATGTCACTGCTGCCGTAAAGATCCTTGATCAGGCTCCTGTGTACATATGCAAGAGTTTCTCTAGTGCAGGGGTCTTGCTACCGTAGATCAGGGTTCAAGGTCTCCCAGAGTGGGGTGGAGAAGGGGAGAGGATTGCTCCATTCTTTAGAGAAGAATTAATGTCAGAGCATGGCCTGTCAAGACATTTGGTGTGCAGGGGGCAGGCCCTGAAGGTTTTTAACCTTGAATTTCCTTTTCTTCCCTGGTATTCCTCCTTTTGCTGTGGATGTGCATGACTGGGGAATAAAATTGGTTGACCGCTGCAGTGCTTCTGAGCTGAAAAGGAAAGCAGGTGGTGCCACATAAAAAGGGGCAAATTTAAACCAGATTTCAGGAGTCAGACATTCTGGTTTCTGATTAGCATGAACTAGTTGTGTCATTCTGGGAAGGCAGTTAACCCCCTTGGGACTCAGTTTCCCCAAGTATAAAACAATGGGCTTGGATTAGATATCCTTTCTGGTTCCTTTTGGTGTTGACATCCAGCTTTTTCAATACTTCGAGACTTTTGCCTAAAAGTGAATATGTATTTTTGTACCACTAATGTAATTTTGTCATTGTAAATTTGTAATGTAACTGTGCTACTAATGCAGTTTTGTACTGTTGGCTGGAAGGGCCTTTTATTGTGGCCAACTGTGGTGTATAAGTAAAATGCTTGCTTGTTTGAACAGACTTTGGGGGTGGCCATAGAGAGGGGAGTCTAGATGTTCCTGTCATACTCTCTAGTCTTAATACCAACAGAAGAGAAAGAGGACCAGAAGTACATGTAGACAGGGCTGCTTTCCAGGGCATGCTTAGAAGGACCCTGTGCTTGGTATAACACTCTGCTGTCTCCATCTTGAAACTCTTAATAGCTTTTAAAAGGGGGCCCTGCCTTGTCTTTTTACACTGGGCCCAATGACTTATATAGCCAGTCCTGCATGTAAAGCTTATTACCTTTGCTCTCTGATTTTATAGGCTAAAAAGATTCCAAGAAACATTTGAGGCTTTGACATTCAGTGTCCAGACAAAGGCAACTGAATATATCTCTCATGAATGTAAATCTATTTCAGAAACTTGGACAAGATCTAGCTTGGCTGCCTCCGTATACATTATTCGCCTCTATAGGGAGTCCAGAAGGAAACTAGTGCTTGCTGAGCACTATTGTGTGTTAGGTGCTTTAAGCATAAGTTATTTCATTCAGTCCTTCACAGTGATGGGAGATGTGTGGCCTCCAGTTATCAGTCAGGGCTTTTGGATGCAAAGGACAGTATCTACTCTGATTAATTTAAAGGATATTAGGAAGCTCACAATAATGTCAGGAAGCCTACAGGAACAATCTCAAAGCTAGGGTTCCAAAACCAAGCTGGAGAATTGGCCTGATGAGGGAACTTCTACCGCTGATGTCATGGCTACAAAGTATTGCTACAAAGATAAGAAATTAGATTTTTCTGCAGCCACTGCTGCTACCAGCACCAATGCCACTTCTGCATTAGGAACATGACCTTAAAATCATTGGGAAACTGCGTCTCTCTCACCGTTGCCTTTGGAAGTTGGTTGCCCTGGCTACCAGCTATTCCCTCACAGAGGGCATCTCCATGCACAGTGTCTTTCCGAACATTGCTCACTGCTTCTTCTTCTTTTTTTTTTTTTGAAGTACAGTTGATTTACAATGTTGTGTAGTGTAAAGAGCACATGGAAATGAGAACAGCTTGTGATTGCCTTACTGGTATTAATTAGAAGAAAAAAAGCTGTTGTTTCCATGTAGATGCCGGAAGAGCAGGGGGGAAGGTGAAATAAAAGATTACTAGCGAACTCTAATATTGTTCATAAATGGTAACTGATAGGCAGCATCCAAAAGAAGAAGGGATTAGAGTTATTATATACAGATAACCTTAGAACAAAAACACTAACTTTCCTAAACACCAAGGGAAAGAGAACACTCAAGCAAAAAAAACAGACCACATAAGTGGATGACTGTAATCTTCATGAGTGTATATAATTTATATAACGTAAATCAATATGACAGAGCTGAGGCCAAGTATATCGATTATATTAATAAATATATATGGGGTTAACGGTTTAACCTTTAAGGAAAAGGGTTTTCGAATTGGCTAACAAAGCAAAATTCACATTACGTAGTTTACACGAGCACATCCAAAACAATACAAATGGTACTTTATAATGCTACAGGCAACAGTACAAAATAAAGATAAAACATTAATTAACATTATGTACGCACTAACTTGACAAAATTTTCACTAAAGCAGATACAACAGGAGATGCTAGGAGAAATAGAAACCCGGTAATAGTAGGAATCCTTAATATATCTCTCTCAATCCGAGACAGAGCAAGTAGAGAAAAAAAATCTAGAAGAATATAGAAACTCTAGATAAGACAGTCAAGAGTGTAGAACATGTACGTATATACAAATCTCTGAAAGCTGATACATGGAGAAAACACCTTCTGTATCAGTTTGCTGTGTTTGTTGGGACAAATTCCCACAATTTGGGTGGCTTAAACAACAGAAATTTATTCTCTCACATTCTGGAGGCTAGAAGTCCAAAATCAGTTTGATTGGCACAAAATCAAGGTGTCAGCAGGGCTGCGTCAGTCCAGTCTCCAAGGCCAGCATGTTCAAATCTCTTTCTGTTTTATCTTTGCATAGCCTTCTCCTCTGTGTATATCAAATCTCCCTCTACCTCTCTTATAGACACTTGTGATTGCATGAAGGCCCAATTGGATATTTCAGAATAATCTCCCCATGCACAAATCTTTAATTTAATCATATCTTTAAAGACGCTTTTTCCTTGTAAAGTAATATCTCCAGGTTCTAGGGATTAAGACCTGGTATATTTGGGGGCCATTGTCGGACTATTTCCTATCTGGCTCTGTTCACTTAATAGGCTTAGAAACAAGGATGGTCCATAACACTGAGCACCTCCAGTAGCCAGATTCTGGTTTCACATACTATTCCCGCAAAAATGAATGAGTGTTCTTTGGAGTATTGGCTGATTCCAGATCTGGGGCATGACATGTAGAAGATGAATCTAGATCATCTTGTCATAGCAAAAAGCAAAGGAGTTATCAAAGAGTAATACCAAAGGACAGGATAGGGCCATTTGAGTGTCAATAAGAATAATTGCAATGAATTGAAACACTTTAAATGTGTTTAAATCTATGAGGTCATAATGACACTAAAAAACAAAAACAAGAACAAAATCAAAACAACTTTCATTGGTCATTGGTCATTACCAATTCATTATTTTGAAAAGTGTTAAATAAAGGAAACAAAGTTACATTTTTTTCTTGATTATCCTATAGATACTCTATCTCAGGGAAACCAAATAGTGATGAGGGGAAAGTTTCTCTTTATAGAAGTGTTCCAGCTAATAAATGAAGATGAAACAATAGCATATCACTGTTTTGCATCCCCCAGTGAAATAATGGATCCAGGCAGTGATTATCAATAACTTCACATCACACAAATAGAGGCAAAGAGACAGAGTGAGCTTCTGAGAGAGGTACAATCATCACCTGGGAGGTAGTCTTGCCAATTGAGTCTGAATCTGATTAAGCCTTTTGATCTAACAACCACTTCAGAGGAAATAATAGCAGAAAAGAGGAACATGTTAAGTGACACCGTGGAGATGCAATCAGCAAATTCTAGACCACAGAAGACTCTATAACACAAATGATCTGATCACTTCAATAAGTAACTTGCAAAGAAAAAAGACAAGACAGAGGGGAGGTGGAACTGATGAATGTTAAGAGTTATAATGACATAGCAATCAATTACAATGTATGAATCTTTTTTTTAAAGCCTAATTCTAACAACAACAACAATAATAACAAAAACTGTTAAATAAGAAAAATGTTGATGGTCAGTCATGACAGTGAGAGATGTCTACAACACTCCATTTTATATGCCAGGGATATTAAGTTAACTTGCCCAAATCTACATAGCTAATAGATCCGTGCATGAATCACCTGGAAGTTTTAAAAAATGCAGAAGTCATGCCATACTCCTTGGAGATCCGGATTTATTTTGTCTGGAGTGGGAACAGGCATTGGTATTAAAAAAAATGCCCCCTGGTCATTTTAAAGATATTGAAAAGATATATGCACCCCAATGTTCATTGCAGCACTATTTACAATAGACAAGACATGGAAGAAACCTAAGTGTCCATCAACAGAAGAATGGATATAGAAGATGTGGTATATATATACAATGGAATATTACTCAGCCATAACAACAAATGCAATAACGCCATTTGCAGCAACATGAATGGACCTAGAGAGTATTATACTAAGTGAAGTAAATCAGACAGAGAGACAAATATCATATGATATCGCTTATATGTGGAATCTAAAAAAATGATACAAATGAACTAATTTACCATACAGCAATAGACTCAGACTTAGAAAACAAACTTATGGGTTCAAAGGGGAAAGGTGGGGGAGGGATGAATTAGGAGGTTGGGATTAACAGATACACACTACTTTATATAAAATAGATAAACAACAAGGACCAACTGTATAGTACAAGTAGTGGGACTAGTACTCAATGTCTTGTAACAATCTATAAGAGAAAAGAATCTGAAAAAGAATATATATATATGGGGACTTCCCTGGCGGTCCAGTGATTAAGACTCCACACTTCCAGTGCAGGGGATGTGGGTTCGATCCCTGGTCAGGGAACTAAGATCCCACATCCTGCACAGTGTGGCAAAAAAAAAAAAAAAAAAAAAAAAAATATATATATATATATGTATATCTGCATCGCTTTTCTATACACTTGAAACTAACACAACATTGTAAATCCACTATACTTCAATTAAAACAAAGAAAAAAATTCCCTGGTGTTTTTAACGTGCAGCCAGGGTTGAGACCCCCTTTAACAGATGGAGGATCTGGGGCTTCCCTGGTGGCGCAGTGGTTAAGAATCCGCCTGTTAGTGCAGGGGACATGGGTTCGAGCCCTGGTCCGGAGGATCCCACATGCTGCAGAGCAACTAAGCCCGTGCGCCACAACTACTGAGCCTGCGCTCTAGAACCTGCGAGCCACAACTACTGAGCCCACGTGCCACAACTACTGAAGCCCGTGTGCCTAGAGCCCGTGCTCCGCAACAAGAGAAGCCACCGCAGTGAGAAGCCTGCACACCCCAATGAAAGAGTAGCCCCCGCTCACCGCAACTAGAGAAAGCCGGCGAGCAGCAACAAAGACCCAACACAGCCAAAAGTAAAAGTAAATTAAAACAAAAAAAAGACGGAGGATCTGGAATTTCGAGTCAACTTTGGGGTTCTGAAGCCCACACATTTCTAACTTCCTATTGTCTCCTTTCCCTGTTTTTATGGTGAGCTGACGCTGGCTGTATTTCCTTCACTCAACATTAGGCGTAAGAATGAGGAGAAAGGTTGTATTTTACTTACAATAGTCAATATGTGTATTTTTAGATGATCTGCATATTTGCCTTGGAAATATCCATGCGAAGACCGCCTTGCTCATAATAAAAATAACTTGATGATTTGATTTTGTCAAATGGAACACTTCTCTAATCTGCTGTTGTCCTAGTCAAGTTTTAAATCCACAGTACCTGGGGATACAAATTAAATGTCAAAGGAAATTAATTTGTCAAGTGGAACACAAACCAGCTGATTTTCTTTTCTGGAGCAGGCCTGACAGCTTTCTGTATGTCATATCGGCATCTGTTAAAATGAGCCGCATATGCCAGAAACCGTGACTGTATCAGATTGCTCTCAGCAGCGCCTATTTGAAAATGCTCAGTTCTAGGGGAACTTTATTTCAGAAGATGTTGGGATTTTAAACCCAGGTTTCATTGCCATCAACTGTGTGCTAAATAAGGTGATACATGTGCAATGCGTGCTTTGATTTCTTTGTTGCAGGTACCTCTCATATCTACGTCTGTCCTGTATTTATCCCAAGGGTTCTTTAAGTCATTACTATGCACCAGGCACTGAATTAAGCGCTGGGGTCACATGGACGAACAATCCCTCAGGTGTAGGGTGTCTGGAGGGAGGAAGCTTGAAAACAGACCATTAGAATCGTGTGAGAGGCCAAGAGCAGGAGGTGGAGAGAAGGGCAGGAACACACAGAGAACTGGGGAAGGTCAGGGTAGGTTCCCTGGGGGTCAAGGTGTCTGAGCTGAGACCAGAGGGAGGAAAAGGTGTTTTTCAGGTGAGGGGTGAGATGGAATGGAAGTGGAGAGTTCTGGGGGTGGGGGTGGGGTGGGGATTGCACATACAGAGGCTGTAAATTGAGGAGAACGTGATTCTTGCAGGAACTGTCCCGGGTCAGTAGGGGAGAGGGAAGCTGGGCAAGCAAGTAGGTGCTGGATCAACAGGAGTCTTTTTTTTTTTTTTAATTTATTTAATTAATTAATTTTTATTTTTGGCTGCGTTGGGTCTTTGTTGCTTCGTGAGGGCTTTCTCTAGTTGCGGTGTGTGAACTTCTCATTGCGGTGGCTTCTCTTGTTGCGGAGCACGGGCTCTAGGTGCGCCGGCTTCAGTAGTTGTGGCACATGGGCTCAGTAGTTGTGGCTCACGGGCTCAGTAGTTGTGGTGCACAGGCTTAGTTGCTCCACAGCATGTGGGATCTTCCCGGACCAGTGCTCGAACCCGTGTCCCCTACATTGGCAGGCGGATTCTTCACCACTGCGCCACCAGGGAAGCCCAGAAGGAGTTTTGTCAGCTGCCTTAAGAAGTCTTTGCTCCAAGGGAACCCTCCTACACTGCTGGTGGGAATGTAAATTGGTGCAGCCACCATGGAGGAGAGTATGGAGGCTCCTTAAAAAACTAAAAATAGAGTTGCCATATGATCCAGCAATTCCACCCCTGGGCATATATCCAGAGAAAACTCCAATTTGAAAAGTTACATTCACCCCAATGTTTATAGCAGCACTATTTACAATAGCCAGGACATGGGAGCAACTTAAATGTCCATCGACAGAGGAATGGGTAAAGAAGATGTGGTACATATATACAATGGAATATTACTCAGCCATAAAAAAGAATTAAGTAATGCCATTTGCAGCAACAAGGATGGACCTCAAGATTATCCTGCTAGGGGAATTCCCTGGCAGTCCAGTGGTTAGGACTCAGCGTTTCCACTGCCAGGGCCCAGTTTCAATCCCTGGTTGGGGAACTAAGCCTCCTGGAATGGCCAAAAAAAAAAAAAAAAAAAAGATTGTCATATTAAGTGAAGTAAGTTGGACAGAGAAAGACAAATATCATATGATATCACATATGTGGAATCTAAAAAAATGATACAAATGAACTTATTTACAAAACAGAAATAGACTCACAGACATAGAAAACAAACGTATGGTTACCAAAGGGGATAGGGCAGGGAGAGGGATAAATTAGGAGTTTGGGCTTAACAGATACACACTACTACACATAAAATAGATAAACAACAAGGTCCTACTGTACAGCACAGGGAACTGTATTAAATAATCTTATAATAAGCTATAATGGAAAAGAATATGACAAAGAATGTATGTATATATATGTATAACGGAATCACTTTGCTCTACACCAGAAACTGACACAACATTGTAAATCAACTATACTTCACTTTAAAAAAAAAAAGTCTTTACTCCAAAGTCTCTGAGGCGCCTCAAACTCAACGTGTCTGCACTGAACTCACTATATTATCTCTTATGCTCCTTCCCCAGACCGCGCCCCCACCCCCGCCCCAGGTCCTCTCTTGGGGCTGAGCCTGAGCTCTCCCAGCAGCCTTGGGAGTGCTCCCCACACGAGAAGTGCTCCACTGTATTGAAACTGCCTTCTTGTCCCTCTGTGCCCACTGCAAGCTTGCTGAGGATGTGGACGGCGTCCTGTTTATTACTGAGTCATCAGCACTTGGCACAAGGGACCGAACAGAGTGGGTCCTTGACCACTTCATTGGTTGAATGAGAAAATGAACATGATGCTTGTCAATGTGTCACCGCGACCAACACGCACACTGCGAGGATGTGGTAGCGTTCTGCCTTAAAGCAAATGTGAAAACCCCCAAAGCAGAGAATCCATATCTGGTGGGTAGGTCTGTGCGAATGAAAATGACTCAGAAAATTACTAGAAGGAAAAATTTACTAAAGGAAAAATCACTTCCTTGCCCCAGTCCCCCAATCCCTCCTTCACCGATTTCCTGAACCACCAGCTCTGGGCTCAGAAAGTGGCCATTTATCATCTCATTGCATCCGCCTCCTCATCGTCCTCGTTATTGGAGGATTTATCAGTCACTGCTGCATGTCTCTTGGGATCTTAGCTCCCCGACCAGACCAGGGATCGAACCTGTGCCCCTGGCAGTGGAAGCGCAGAGTCCTAACCACTGGCCAGCCAGGGAATTCCTGAGTTTGGAGTTTTTATACCTTGTTCCCTTCCTTTATTTGGCTGTGCAATAGAATCTAACCCATTTTTGATGTTTTAAAAAATTTTTTTTAATTGAAGTATAGTTGACTTAAAATGTTGTGTTAATTTCTGCTGTACAGCAAAGGGACTCAGTTATACACATATATAATTCTTTTTTATATTCTTTTCCATTACGGTTTATCCCAGGATATGGAATATAGTTCCCTGTGCGCTACAGTAGGACCTTGTTTATCGGTTCTATATGTAATAGTTTGCATCACCCCAAACTCCCAGTCCAGCCCTCCCCCACCCCCTTGGCAAGCACAAGTCTGTTCTCTGTTTTTGATGTTAGACAGTTGATAGCGTTTAGGCTTCCACCACTGCCGCTCTACACCCCTGAAATCTGGTACTTTACCAAAGAAAACCCCATACACCTCCTGAGCTCTTAAAACCAAAAGGAAGTTTGAAACTCGCAATCCCAGCCTGGCCATGGGAACCCTCTTCTAGCCCCCAGGCATGATGAAGACCAAACTCATGCTCTGTTCTTTGCTCTTGCCATTCCAGATGGGCTTGAACCTATTCTTCTCTCCCCAGAGTCCCTTGTGTGCGGGTAATAGACTTTCTTTCAAGTTCTCTTGGTGCCTGAAGAAGTGGCATCAGTTGAGACAGCCAACCTGTTAATTGAGAGGGAGTCCATCTCGTATTTGTGGGATGATCAGAAGACAGCCTGTGTTATCTGAGAGTCCTTGGTAAGCTCGGGGTTGTCATACTTTTCTCTTCTTGCTAGTTCCTGCGTGCCTCAGCACGCCTTTTGGGTTTTCTCAATCCTTTCCATGCCTCTGTAAATAGTCCTTTCATTTAAAGTCTCCTGAATCATCAGAGTTGGATTCTGTTTCCTGCAAGCATCCTGGTTGCTACTGGAAGAAGAGGAAACAAGTTTGGTGAGCATCTAGTCAGTGGCTGTCACATTACGGTCAGTGCCATTCTTTGGATTTTATCCTTGGCTTTTGACAGATACGGGTATATATGCATACCGGCCTAAGAAGATGGGATTTGATTAGGAAATTTAGTAGAGGAACGTCTTCTTCATGCACTTGACACTCAAGTGTCATTTTGCTTTAACCCTCTTTTGATGGCACTTGGACATGTATCGGAATGAAGATTACTCACCTGAGACTGGACTTTGATTAATACAGGACAAGCATGTTTTACACAAAGCTTCAGTGGAAAGCCAGATGAAGTTCTTAGTGAGGAAGCACTGCTGTAAAAATCAGTCTGCAAACCAGACACAGGTTTTCCTCCAACTCATCCTGTTGAGATGCCCATGGATGTCCCTGTCTTAGAATCAGAGGATGCTGGGAATAGGTCCATGCAATTAACATGCTAAAGAAAATCAGAAAGAGAAGAATTGCTCCTCCAGTGCTGCTTAGAATTCCATAGATGACCTGGCTGCCTACATATTATTCTCAGTTTTTGGTTTAAGTTAGGCAACTGAAACTCATGTTTCTATTTCGTTTGATTTCATATCAAGCATCCTCCAAATTGAGGGGCATTTTTTAAACTCCGTTAAAGTTTGTGAACAAAAACCTCCAAGGAGGTTTGCTGTCTTTGCTCCTGATTTGTGTGCTCTCACTAGCTTGAAGCTCTTTCCAGGCTCTCTGGTGTTAAATTAATAACAAATGATGTGGAGCTGACAGGTAGGTGAAGATATGGAGTGCCATGATATTAAAAAAAAAAAAAAAACTCAATCTATTATGTAGCACAGTGTGAAACACTTTGTCAGGTTTTGCCTGTAGGTATCTTAATTTTACTTAAGTATTTTGCTCACATCTTTTTGAACCCAGAGGATGGAAACATAGCCCTTAGCAGCTCTCTAGCAGACTTTGTAGCGTATATGACTGTGATACTGAATACCGAACTGTGTCAGTTTGGGGGGGATTATTTGAAACCACACTGAATAAAACAAAAGGGATAAATATACTTTCTTAGTGGAGGAATTGTCTGCTTCTCATTTGAAGTTATAAGGGGTCCTATTTTGGATCAATGTCAACATTATTTCTCACAAGCAGAGCCATCCAACTCTGTCCAAAATGACTGTGCTCCTTGTCATCGTTAAGTATTTAAGCAATGACAGATCATCTGCCAAGAATTCCTAGGAAATGATTCTTAGCAAGTATGCAGAATATTGACAGAATAATTTGGTGGTGTTTAAACTGCATGCATTCAATTTGTTTCGTATTTTAAATTTCAATGCACTTTCTTTAAAAAGAGTTCATAAGGAAAATTTCAAACATACACACAAGCAGAGAGAATAATATAATAAATCCCTATTAATGGTCACCCAGTTTCAACAATTATAAAATTTCTTTTGAAGAGAAGTGCTACTGTGAAAAATGGATGTAGAAACTGATGGACTGGATAATGCCTGAGGTCCCATGATTCCATTTTATAGGTAACGTAAGCCTCCCTGTCTTGAAGGGCCATTCTCTCCGTATAAACTGAAAGAGAAGATTTTGATGTGTGCCCCTCCTGAGCTGTCCTCTTGGCCACTGACCCTCTTCATCTCTTCTGCCAGCTTTGGTGTGGACAACTATTATTCATTTCTCTGCTGGTTACAATTCCTTGATAAGTATCGCTTGCTCTCCTTGTGCCTGTGGAGGGGTAAAGATTTTTTTTTTTGCCTGGGCGGTGGCATTTTGGCTGACCAGCTGCTGGGGACTTTGCAGGTGACTGCTATGCACAGATAGGAGCTCCCATGGACAACGTCACTCCAGTCCAGGGAGCCGGGAGGGGACACTGCACACTCCCTGAAGACAGCAGCCGCCTCCTGGCACTGAGAAGCTCCACATTCATTTCTGCCCTCTTCCTTTGTTTTCTAATACATCTCCTGAAGGGTTAAGGCAACTACAGGGAATTATAAGAGAAAGAAGCCTAAAATTATGCTCCAAATTTGACTGTTTCATTTAGTTCAAGAACTGGTCCCTATCCCAGAAGGATGTTCAGGATACCCTCATGGATATTCCCAGATCTTCATCTCATTTCTTCCATCCGCACATTTACACAATTTCACAAAGGTACCCCTCTTTTTAAACCTCCATGATGTGTCTGTCCGTCGACCTTCCAGAAAACCCTATCCTATATTCACTGAGATTGGTCCCCCTCTTCTGACCAGTATATTTCCCCGAGTCTGAGTTATTCAGTCTAGAACACCATTCCAGGGGGAAGGGCTCCAGGAGGACATTACATTTTGGCTTTGCATTGCCAATTCCAGGGAGTAGTTCAAGGGAGATACCAAGGCTCCAAGTTCAATGCTCACCAGGTCGGCCACTACACGTCTTTGTTCTCCATTTTTTTTTCGGTGAGTCGTTGATAAAGCAAATACAATTATCCATTTCCTAAGGCCAAACTTTCATCCTAGTGTAAGCTGTATAGTTGAAACAACAGGGCCACAAATTTGCAGCCAGTGAATCTGCCTCAGTCTATAGATGTGTTTGTTTATCCAGCACGACGTTGAACTACACAGTTTCAAAAACTTGAATTAGTTGCCGACATTTAAAATCAAGAAATTTTGCATAGAAATCCAGATTTCTGGCTTTCCTTTAAGAACAGGAAAATCTGGCAACACTCAGCATCCTTTCCTGCTTGGGGACACGTGTCTGGAGTTGAGTAGCTGCGGCTCCCTTTGGAGGGAGGGCATTCTCTCTCGGTTCAACATAGACTCGCCCTCTCTCAAGTATCCCCTAAAACTAAGGCAGCAAAGTAGTGACTATTTATCATCTTGCAACCAGCCCATTTCTCTTCAGGGTTTCAGTCTCTCATATAAGAAGTCTGTCTGCAAGCAGTCGGTGGAAGTACACAGCCAACCTACCATGCCTCCAAAAGCCCAGGCTCTTTCTGTTTTCCTGTTCTGTAATTCCAACATATTGCCCTTGTCTTCATGGTTGAAAGGTGGCTGCCATATCTCCATTGCATCTGCATTCCAGGTAGGAAGAAGGGCAAAAGGAAAAAAATCACTTGCCAACTGAGTCTTTCCCTTCTATCAGGAAACTATGATATTGGTTAGGAGTGTTTGTCAAAAGCAGAATTCACTTTGGAAATTCCACTGCATGCTATTTCGCTTCTACAATGCTCAGGATTAGATGCTGAAACTCCATCACCTCTGCTCCTAGAAGATCCAGATCCTCTACTCCTGCACTTGCCAGAAGACTGGGTGCCCAGCACAGCTGCCTGCTCATGTTGCTTGCTCTGAACCCGAGGCTTAGGTAGCTGATATGTGGAATCCAGGTCGTAGAGCTCCGGGGACGGCGGGGGGTGGGTGGTCTGGGTTGAGAGTTTCCAGCTTCCACCTTGAGAATGTAGAACTCAAAGTTAGGGAAATTACCGAAATTCAGGGAGGGTGTTCAGAGATGCCAGTTGGCCACATGTGATGGACATCTACTCCACCTGGACTACCTCTATTTGCTGTGTTTTAGGTTGAGAGCCATCACCTCACTGCTGCCAGAGTTATCTTCCTAAGACAATGCTCTAACCGTGCCATTTATCTGCTTAATCATCTCCATGTGACTCCTTAATGTGTAGAGAACATTCTAAAATTCCCTAACTTGGCCAGGGGCTCAGCATCAAGTGGTCCTCACCCATCTGCCCGTGTACTTTTTCACTTTCTCACTATATACACTCTCTATGCTCTTAAGATACTGAATTTCTCCCAGCTCCTTCCATGGGTCATACACTTTAATGCCTCCACAACTGTGGCAGGGACTCCTAGTATCTTCCAATATTTGTTCCTCTCTTCTTCCTTAGTAATAGAACCTTTGATTGTTACACAGGCTCATGACTGTCCAGAATAAAGACTACATTTCCCAGTCTCTCATGCCTCTAGGTGAGGCCAAGTTCTGGTTAGCAGGACTGAAGTTAAAGTGTCATATGAAGGAGCTTGCCCTTCTCTGACCTTTCTCCTTCTGCGGCTGGAATGTGGATGTGATGGCTTGGGCTGCAACAACCATATTGTACCATGAGGAGGAAGCCACACATTGAGGATGGCAGATAAACAAGATAGAAGAAGACTGACTCACTGATGATTACAGAGTTGCTGTACCAGCTCTGGATGCCTCTGTGTGAGAGAGAAATAAAAATCTGTTTTGTTAAACCAGTTACACACATAGCGAATCCTAGACCTAATTGTGTTTTTGTGTCACACACATAGTGAAACCTAGACCTAATTATTTTAATGCCTTTATTTGAATGACTTTTGCCTACCTGGGAAATTCCTACCCATCCTTCAACACTTAATTCCAATATAATCTCTCTGGAACTAATTTTTATCTTCTCCACAAATGAATTATTTGCATTCCAATTTCAGATCTAAAGAATTTTATGCAGCCATCTTTTATAGTTCTTCTTCCACTGTGTTCTACTAAAGGCTGACATTCTGTGCTCCCCACCCCACCATCAAACTGCATGAGGACAGAGATTGCTCCTCATTTATCTGTGCACACCCCGTCTTATCACAGTGCCAGATAAATGGTGGATATCTAGTTCTGAATTGGACTTTTAGTTCTTTATTTTTGTCTTTTTCCCATTTCAAGTGATGGTCATAGATTATTATGGTTGTTTTAATTTTTTCACTTTTCTGGTGGGGATTAGTTGGGAAATAAAGCTTTATGAATCAGAAGAAAGTTATAGCTTTCATACAGATCAATGATATTTTGGAAAATTTCCTTCTAAAATTACCAAGCCTTGGAAGTCTCACAGTATCACTTTCATCACATTCTATTGATCAAGGCTGCCCCAATTCAAGGGCAGGGGAAATAGACTCTACCTCTTGAAGAGTAGTTGCAAAGTTCTGAAGACCATGTGGGACTAAAACTATTGCTGCAGTTATTTTTGGAAAATGCAATCTGCTGGAGTCTCCACAGATTGCATTCTGGTCACAGCAATGCAAGTCCTTCCTACGTGGAAACTATACTTGCCCGGAAGCATCACCCCATTATGACACTAGGCTCCAAGTCAATGTCCAGTATCCTGTCATTTAAATCTGGTCCAGGTGAAGATGAGGATTTTTGAACATTATACTTCTGGAACAACTCATTGAGAACTGTTCCTTTTGACAGAAAGACCTGTGAACTAAGTTATCTGGACCCCACTTAGCCAACATCCAACGATGGGATGGGCATGGGATAACCATTATAAACATTTCTGTTCAAAAAAGGTGAAGGCACACAGCAGTTACAGGTTTGTAACAATTCCCAAGTCCAGCTGGGCATGTGTTGGCAGTTCCATGATTAGAGCTCAATTCGAATGCCTGGGAAAGATTCACTGCGGCTCTTGGCTCCACCCTCTGAAATAGCCTTCCTTTTCCATAAAATGTGGCCCGTGTTTGAATAATATCTCTATCTGGTTTCTAACCATAGAAATTTGAGCATTCAAAGGCATCATTTCATGTTGTACCGTCTATGCTCTCAATTCAATCTAATGTAACTTTAAAAATTCACAGGTTTTTCGGTGAATTGATTTGAAATCCATTCCATTAGCTAAAAGAAACACTTGAAATCTCTTGAATATACCCTTATGCAGCTTAGATTCCCTGTAAAGCAGCCAAGGAACAGTGGCTTTAAGACCCTTAGACTTTTTTTTTTTCTATTTGAAATGGGTGCTGCCTTCTGAGATCTTAACAAAAGCTTTTACAATCACACCTTTGGCTTCATTTTTAGACCATATTTTCCTGACATACTTTGGATTTGATCTTTGTCCGAAAGGTATTTCTTAATCTCAGCACTGTTTGCTACCTGGAAAGGCTGGGAATGAGAAAGTTTTATTTTTGAGCCTAGCAAGTCCTGGTTCCTTTATATCTAGCAGTTCTTTAGTTTACTGAGTTTATTTCTCTGCTCACCTTTTCTGTAGCAGCAAATAGAGGCCGGCGGTACCTTCCATACTATGTTTGGAAGTCTCCTTAGCTAGATTATCCCTTTCAGAAGTACATTTTCTATTTCCACATTCCCACAACAAGAGTGTTACTACATTTTCAGCTACGGCATCACAAGGATCCCCTTTCCTCTAGTTTCCTAGAACATTTTTCTTTTCCTTTAAGCTCACCAACAGCCTCCTGGGGGGCCATCATCAAGGTTCTGCCAACAGTCTCTCGAAGACCCTCAGGCCTTCTACCAACACTCTGTCCTGAAAACTGGCATATGTTCTAGGATTTAGTTAGGGCAGCACCCCACTTTCTCGTACCCAAATCAGGTCTTCATTTATCTATGTAGTTTGTAGCACAGCACGGGGTAGAGTGGCTGTTTGATGCGGAATTGGATTTTCAGTTCGTTCTTTTTGTCTTCTTTTTTTCACATTTTAAATAGTGATCCTAAGTGGTTATGGTTATTTTCATTTTTCTTTTATTAGATGGAGCCTAGTGGGGAATCTTAAAGTTTTATGCATGAGAAGAGAGTAATAGTTTTTACCATAGATCAATGGCATTTTGAAAATTTGTCTTTTAAAATTACTTAAACACACAATTTGAGACACTTGGATTCGTTTTTTATCCATAGGGACATTCATAGGGACCAGGTAGTAGTTTATAAAATAAACACAAAGATCAAAGTCATTTGAAACAGACTGATTTTCTCTCTTTTTTGCGGGGGCAGAGGGTTGTTGAAATTTCGATTCATTTTTATTTAAGATCATGCTTGCCAGCAAGGGAAATATAATCCACTTCAACCATCCAACCATTGACAGCACATTATATTTATTCATTAAAGTAATCAGTCAATGGGAATAAGGTTTTCTTTTTTATTTATTTATTTATTTTGGCTGTGTTGGGTCTTCGTTTCTGTGCGAGGGCTTTCTCTAGTTGCAGCAAGCGGGGGCCATTCTTCATTGCGGTGCGCGGGCCTCTCACTATCGCGGCCTCTCTTGTTGCGGAGCACAAGCTCCAGACGCGCAGGCTCAGTAGTCGTGGCTCATGGGCCTAGTTGCTCCGCGGCATGTGGGATCTTCCCAGACCAGGGCTCGAACCCGTGTCCCCTGCATTGGCAGGCGGATTGTCAACCACTGCGCCACCAGGGAAGCCCAAGGTTTTCTTTTTTAAAAAATATATTAAATAGTGAAAAAGATGGGTTCAGAAAAATGTCTAGGAATCTTCATTTCTTATCTTCGCTCAGCTGTCTGCAATCGTGTTATCCCATCGGTGGGGCTTTGGCATAGCTGGCTTGCTCTTGGGTACATGGGAGCCCCTTGTGTGTATACGTGGCCTCTCCCTGCATCCCTGCCTAAGAAGACAATGAAGGTAAGAGTAGTTAGAATTAGGGACACAGAAGAGAGCAGAAGCATCAGCATTGGCACATTTCTGGGGGCAGACACTGGTCTCGTGGTGGCTGTGTTGACACTTGCCCCCATTGTCCCTGTGACTGCCCCCTCCCAGGGTCTACAGCCTACGAGTCTCTAGTCTCTGTGGTCTGTCCTCCGTCATGGAGACTTGCAGGACAAAAATCCACTCACAGCCCTCGAATTTCCAAAGGAGGTGATAAATAAGGCCATTACATAACTATTATTTTTCTGTCATAAATTGTTTATGAGGATGGCTTTCTTTAATAGTGTGAAGATGATCAGTATGTATTTTTAGAAAAGCGGCACATTTAGAAACTTTTTATTGCAGTATAACTTGCCTGCGGAAAAGCGCATCCGGCATAAACACGCATCTCAGTGAAGTTTCACCGACAGAACACACCTGTGTAACTCTGACTTGCATCCGGCTCAAGGGCAGCATCACCTGAATCCTTTGTAATCTTTCCAGGCAGGACCTAGCCCAGGAGTAACCGCCAGAGATTAGTTTTGCCTGTTGTTGAACTTCATATAAATCATGTGGTAAGCACGCTTTTTTTAAAAAAATAAATTTATTTATTTTATTCACTTATTTTTGGCTACATTGGGTCTTTGTTGCTGTGCGCGGGCTCTCTCCAGTTGTGGCGAGCGGGGGCTACTCTTCGTTGCAGTGCGGGCTTCTCATTGCGGTGGCTTCTCTTGTTGCGGAGCACGGGCTCTAGGGTGCATGGGCTTCAGTAGTTGTGGCTCGCGGGCTCTAGAGCGCAGGCTCAGTAGTCGTGGCGCACGAGCTTAGTCGCTCCGCGGCATGTGGGATCTTCCCGGACCAGGGTTCGAACCCGTGTCCCCTGCATTGGCAGGTGGATTCTTAACCACTGCACGACCAGGGAAGCCTGGTAAGCATGCTTTAAAAAGTACTTTCTATGCTTTATTGAGGCATAATTGACATACGATAGATTGCATATATTTGGAGTGTACAGTTTGATGGGTTTTGACAGATGAATACACCCATGAAACCATCATCACAATCAAGATAATTAACATGTTCATCGCCTTCAAAGTTCCCTTATCTACCCTCTCCCCCAACCCTACCTCTCCTCTCCCCAGGCCACCACTTTCTGTCACCATGGATTAGTTTGCATTTCCTAGAATTTTACGTAAATGGAATCATATACAGAATGTACTCTTTTGTCTTTCATTCCCCATAATTATTTTGAGACTCACCCATGCTGTTGTGTGTATCAATAGGTCACTCCTTTTTAGTGCTGGTAGTAGTCTTCTGGATGGATGCACCACAATTTCTTTATCCATTCACCTATTAGTATTTTTTTGGCATCTGGCTTTTTTGGCTCAACATGATGTTGGTGAGATTCATTCTTAGTAGGATATTTACGGTAGCAAAGTGGAAGTTGCTGTGTTAACACTCCAAGGAAAAAAACTCTGCACCAGAAAAGATGAACTGATCTACATTTAGTGTGAATTCATGGTCAACATTGTCATTTCACAAACTATTTTCAGCATTTGTTGAGCATCTACTTTGTACAAGACATTGTGCTAGTCACTGGGAGTTTTGTGGACTGGTCGATTGTATTATCGTCCCTGGTTGTTTTCTGCCCTCTCTATAAGAGCATTATTCAGCCCTGTCTGTAGCCATGTGGCTTGCAGTGCCTCCCTACATGAGGATTATACTTCTCTACCCTACTGATGTCAGGGGTGGATGTTTGACTTATTTTGGTCAATGAAATGTGAGCGGAAGCTTCAAGAGCCATTGAATGGTTTGGTCTTAGCTCTTTTCTTTGCCACAGGATTATTGTGCCCCAGAGACGTGGCATTTCTTCAGCCTGAATCCGAACGAACAAGGCACATAGAGCAACTGCTGACCTACAGCTGATATGGATAATGAGCAAGAAATCTTTGTTATTGTGGGCAGCAGTTACACATAAGAGCTTCTCTACGTGAGAAAATCAACTTGAAATACTGAGTAATTGGTTGTGTTTTTATGATAGTATCTTCCACCAGCCAATATCTAATTCTAATATCTAAATTTTTAAGGCTTCTTCAGTTTTAATCAACCTTCTTATTCTTTCTTTACCAATATATTAATATTTCCTTTACCTTTAAAATGAGTTTACCTTGAATTAAGAAAGAAATCATTTCCCAAGTGCCTAGATTATCTCGTTTAATATTTGGTCCTCCGATTTCTCCTCTTCAGAACACTATTAGGTTATAGACAGTTGCTTTCAAACTGTGCTTTGTGGATCCCAAGAATATTTCTTCATTTCTGCTCTGCTCCCCACTGTGAATTAGAGGCATGATGTTCAGAGCCTTCTTCACCCCCTTCTCAATCTTCTATACCTGCATTCTTGTTTGGCTTCAACCACAGAATCTCCTGTATTGTTAAAAAAAAGTGCGAACCACAGGGTTAAGGAACTATCAGTACCATGCCAAAATTCCTACCCAAAGCCCTCCTTCTGGTAACCCAATAGAAGAGGTCTAACTAAGATAGACTTGACTATATTTTCTTACGCCCACTCTCCTGAATTGTTAATTTTTTTGTACTTCATGCTGGGCCCGGGCTAATTGGCATAGCTGTAACTCTCCAAAAAAAGTCACTTTATGTCTTAATATTGTCTGAGAATCCATCTCAAACTGTGTTTGGTTTCGACCTTATATTTCAAAATTAAAATCCATTCATGATCTACAAAATTCATATACTTTATTTGGGTTGATGATCATACTTGTTGCCACTGGAAGGTTTTAAACTCCCATTTCTGAAAGCTTACTTCTAAATTTGTACTTACCATCAGCTATCGATATTACATATTTGGAAGAATCATTGTAAACGACACTTTGAAAATCCAGCTATTGTGCCACTGCTGAAAACATACATTTACCCAGTGATTCTTGGCTGTAGATGACTTTGTTTTCGAGCCTGTTCCTGCCTGGCTAGGCTGTTGTTTGGGAACTGACCAGCTGATGTCACTATGGGACCGTGAATGCAAGCGTATTTCCAAATCCTTGGTTCAGGGGATCTTTGGAATTTGCGTCCTGGCAGCCTTGGGAAAGACAACCTCCCTCAGACCCAGTGCCAGCCTCCGCCCAGCCTCCTCTCTCCCCCTGCCTGCGTAGTTTATAAAATTGAGAACTAGCTGACAGATTTAATTTTGATGGAGAATTACCTGTAGGCAAGAGGGCAATCAAACCCACACTGTTAAGGATGGGGGGGGTGGGGCGGGACTCAAGATAATGAATCTATTATCTCTGTTTCGCAAATGGTGAGTGTCAGGCTAATAATCCGTCAGTTTCTTTTTCCAGTGCTATAAGCTTTCACTTCCATTTTCTTAGGTATGACTAACTTAGAACTACAGTATCTATAAATGGGATTAACTGGGTGCTGTATTTTCTAGACTTCTTATTCCCTGTATCCTTTTCTGTGCCTACTCTTGATCTGGGCCATCACAGAGTCCCAGCTGGACTTGAGATTTCAAATCAGTCTCCTGGTCACAAAGTTTTAGCAAATCCTGGAGGTGTGCTATGGGGGGGAAGGTTAAGAGTAAGAGTTAAAAAAGAACCTTGGAACCATCTGTAGGTAGAAGGCACTTATGCCACCACTTGCTATCATGCACAGGCTCTCAGAGGCCACAGATGAAACTTCCTGAGTTTAAGGTTGTATTAACAAGAAACATTGCAAATCAACTATACTTCAATTAAAAAACATATATGTACGTACAAAGCAGTTTATTTGGAGTCATAAAAGTGCATAAAGTTGCCAACTATACTTCAATTAAAAAACATATGTACGTACAAAGCAGTTTATTTGGAGTCATAAAAGTGCATAAAGTTGCTAAAAACAAACAAAAAATAAAGTGTTAAAAGAAGAGTCCTGCTGACGCGGGGGCACTAACTATGTACCCCCTGCATTGGTCTGCTCCAGCTGCCATAACAGAATATCAGACTGGGTTCCTTAAGCAACAGAAATTAATTTTCTCGCAGTTCTGGAGGCTGGAAGTTCAAGATCAAGGTGTCGGAAGGTGTCGGCAGGATTGCTTCCTTCTGAGACTTCTCTCCTCCTCAGCTTGTAGACAGTTGTCTTCTCCCTGTGTCCTCACACGGCCATCCCTCTGTGCATCCCTGGTGTCTGCCTTTATGTCTAAATTTCCTTTTCTTATAAGTACACTAGTCAGATTGGATTAAGACCCACCCTAAAGGCCTCATTTTAATTTAATCACCTTTAAAGATCCTATCTCCAAATGCAGTCACATTCGGAGGCTCTGGGGGTTAGGACTTCAACATGTGATTTGAAGGGTGACATGATTCAGCCCATAACACCCCTTCCACCCCCTCCCTGGTCTAGATTGAAGTTGAGCAGTCTGGGGTGCTGATTTATTTGACTGAAATATATCCCCCAATTTCCTTAGCTTCCTTATGCCTTTTTGAATAGCATGGGATAGACTCACTGATAGCCTGTAGTTCCCCTCCTCAGAACCATGAGATCACAGAGAATTTGGGGATGTCCAGGGAGCCTCCCTGAAGACCACGGAGCCTGGGAGAACAAAGTCTGCCCAAGCCCACAGGAGCCAGGGCCCAGGCCTCGGCTGCAGAGAGAGATTTTGGTGGATCCCAAAGTACCTTAACTTGGTCTCCTTCCATGAATCCTCAGGCTGTAGATAGCATTTTTAAGAAACCTTATATCAAGACACTTTAAAAGTTAAATTATTGAAAATAGAGTTAATGCAAAAATAATTGAATTATTTGGCTTTTC
This sequence comes from Eschrichtius robustus, assembly GCF_028021215.1. Lineage (NCBI taxonomy): Eukaryota > Metazoa > Chordata > Mammalia > Artiodactyla > Eschrichtiidae > Eschrichtius > Eschrichtius robustus. The sequence goes on along the minus strand of NC_090835.1, from coordinate 102,811,655 downwards.
CTCTGCAGTATGGATAGCTTCAGCCTTTGACTACATAAAAATAAAGCAAATGTGCAGATATTATACTTTTATTATAAAATTAATGACATAATAATGTCATGTTAAAAATTTAGAAAGTACAGGTAAATAAAAGGAAGAAAAATCAGTTCACTGTAACTCTTTTTTGTTTTGTTTTGTTTTCACTTTTGTTTTGGCTGTGTTGGGTCTTCATTGCTGCACGCAGGGTTTCTCTCGTTGCGGTGAGCGGGGGCTACTCTTCATTGAGGTGCGTGGGCTTCTCATGGCGGTGGCTTCCCTTGTTGCGGAGCACGGGCTCTAGGTGCACGGGCTTCAGTAGTTGTGGCACGCGGGCTCAGTAGTTGTGGCTCGTGGGCTCTAGAGTGCAGGCTCAGCAGTTGTGGTGCACGGGCTTAGTTGCTCCGTGGCATGTGGGATCTTCCCAGACCAGAGCTTGAACCCGTGTCCCCTGCATTGGCAGGCAGATTCTTAACCACTGCACCACCAGGGAAGTCCCAGTTTTAGGAAAATCTTAACTGATTTATTTCACTTCTTAAAACTGTTTGGGCAAAGGGGATCCATAATGAAATCTATGCCTAATTCTGTCTAAAAAAGCTCTGTTAATGAGCAAAAAATGATTTTGTATGTGATAAGGAAGCATTGTGTCCCAGTGGAATTGGAAGTAGTTTTCCCCTAGTGATACACACAAAATACCGGTGCATGTCGCCAATAGATAGTGTTTTAGTTAATTTATTTACTTATTTTTAGCTGTGTTGGGTCTTCGTTTCTGTGTGAGGGCTTTCTCTAGTTGCGGCGAGCGGGGGCCACTCTTCATTGCAGTGCGTGGGCCTCTCACTATCAGGGCCTCTCTTGTTGCGGAGCACAGGCTCCAGACGTGCAGGCTCAGTAGTTCTGGCTCACGGGCCCAGTTGCTCTGCGGCATGTGGGATCTTCCCAGACCAGGGCTCGAACCCGTGTCCCCTGCATTGGCAGGCAGATTCTCAACCACTGCGCCACCAGGGAAGCCCTAGATAGTGTTTTAGATTCTATGAAATATGGCGCTATATCACATGGTGATAAACAACTCAAGTAAATTAAAGGTAAACTTGAAGGCAGGATTAGTTAACTCAGGCTGCTATAACAAAATACCATAGAGGAGGTGGCTTAAACAACAGACATTTATTTTTCGCAGTTCTGGAGGCTGGGAGGTCTAAATGCTGCAGGTTTGGTTACGTTTTGGTAAGGAGGGTCCTTTTCCTGGCTTGGAAAAAGCTGCCTACTTGTCATCTCCTCACACGGCAGGGAGAGAAAGAGAGACAGACAGACAGACAGACAGACAGAGAGATGGAGAGAGAGAGTTAGTTCTGGTCATTAATTCTATCATGGGAACGCCACTCTCATGATCTCATCTAAACCTAGTTATCTCCCAAGGGCCCCACCTCTAAACACCATCACATTGGGGGTTAGAGCTTCAGCATAAGAATTTTGTGAGGATATAAACATTCAGTCCGTTAAGAGAGGCACCCAGCTGGACAGAATTGGTTTGCAGGAGTAATGAGGAGCACCTGTATTTTTGTCCTTTGTGACTTTGGGGCAATCTCTTAACTTCTTTCATGCTCAGTTTCCTCATTGGCCAAATGATACCTGCCCTGCATATTTCATAGGGGTTTAACAATTGTCACATGATATTTATTCATAGGGTCAGTCATTTAACAAAGAGTTACTGAGGACCACGCCCCAGGTCTGTGCTTGGTGCTGGGGGTATATATGAAGAAGGCCCAGATGGTACGGCCCTTCAGACAGTGACCTTGATGGACTTCCTCCCACTCACTCTGCTCAGGAGGGCATCTGAATGAAGGGAAAAGCTCATGAATCCTCTTGGGAGCTGAGATGTCCACTCCTTGGTCACTTTTTACCTCGAGAGGGATCTGCTGAAGTATGGTAGGTCCCGCATGGGTCTCGGGCATCCTCCCGGTGCCCGCTGGGGGATGCTGTGGTCCCTGAATTCTGAGATCTCTTTGAACTGACCCCAGACCTGCATGGGCCATTGGTTCTCTCAGTACTTTCACCTAAGAGTGTGTTGAAGGAGCTGAACAATTAAACAAGCAATTAGCCTAAAGTGTAATAAGTGCCGTGGTAGAGCACTTATTACCGAGTGCTAGGGGTATGTAAACCAGAGGCTCTGAACCCAGTCTCCAGTTCCTGAGAAAGGCTTCCTGTGAAAAGTTTCTCTCAAACTACAACCTGAAGGATGTGTAGGAAGGAGTCGGCCAGGCCAAGGCAGAGAGGGTTTTGAGAGTTGGGGGTGGAAAGGAGGAGTGTGGGTTTCAGGCGAAGAACAGCATGTGAGGGGCCCAACGGCAGGCTTATTTGAGAAACTAAAGGTAGAGGTAAGGTTTGATTAGGTGGAGCTGGAAGCATCAAAAGATGAGGCTGAGGAGGAAGCTGGGACCACATCGGAAGGGCTGGAGAAACCACAGTAACCATGGTAACTGCAACCAGTCAATGGGAAACCACCGGAAGTTTGTAAGCAGAGGAATGATCCAGTCAGATTGTCTTTTGAGCAGGTGACTCAGCTGTGCTGCAAAGGATGGATCAGAGGGGTCTATTACAGTCGTCTAGGTATTTGTTAGAAGAAAGATACGACTAGCACAGCAAAATCCCTTTTTTATGCCGTAAGTGGGCATCCAAGGTCATTATGCAGACGTGCTTTTTTTTTCCTTAAAAAATAGAAATCGCTAATATACACTAAAATTTTATCTCAAAGGCATTCTATTTTAACTTAATGGGAAATTCTGTATATTCTATGGATTCTTTCCTACCCACACTCCATTAAAAAATAAATTATGATACAAAAAAAATTTCAGTGAGTTAGTAACTTAAAGATTAAAACACATACATTTAAAACTTTGTCAAGTGGTCCATCACTGCTGTAGATCTTATTATTGCATACAAATATGCACAGCCCTTCTGGGGGTGAAATCATAATTTCCCCATGTTCACGTGACATGTTTTGGACAATAAAAATGATCAGAAGACACATGTGATACTTTAAGACACTGAGGTTTGGGGGATACTTTGTTACCCAGCATAACCTGGTCTGATGAATATGTCTATTATGTCATAAAATAATATTATACCAAACATGGGATTTAAAAATATCTCAACTTTCCATAGAAATGGAAAACCTGAAAACAGTAATTAATTTGGTTTTTTGGCATCCAAGTGATTTCTGGGTGGAAATGGATGCTTCCCAGGCTTTTAGGTAAGATAAGAAAACTGAGGATGAGGAGGCAGCCAGGAGAAAAAGGAGAGATGGCTTTCTCCAGACAGAGATCTGTCCCCGGGAACTTCCCTCTCAGATCTCTTCTTGTATTTGGCCCCATCTGTCTCCCTTCTCCAACATTTTATCTCATCCCCATCTGTCTCCCTTCTCCAACTTTTTTTTTTTTTTAAATTAATTAATTAATTTATTTATGGCTGTGTTGGGTCTTCGTTTCTGTGCGAGGGCTTTCTCTCGTTGCGGCGAGCGGGGGCCACTCTTCATCGCGGTGCGCGGGCCTCTCACTGTCGCGGCCTCTCTTGTTGCGGAGCACAGGCTCCAGAGGCGCAGGCTCAGTAGTTGTGGCTCACGGGCCCAGTTGCTCCGCGGCATGTGGGATCTTCCCAGACCAGGGCTCGAACCCATGTCCCCTGCATCGGCAGGCGGATTCTCAACCACTGCGCCACCAGGGAAGCCCCTTTCTCCAACTTTTTATCTCGTCCTCATTAAGCTCAGTGGGAGACGTGTGAAGAATCCCCCAACAAGATGCATTAATTCATTGCTTTGCAGTAAATAGATTGAGATGAATTTAGCACGTGGACAATTTGCTTTAAGATGCTTATCAACTTGCACTGATCTGATTACAGGTTCTGTGCAACATGTGAGTGGGAATCGCTGAATCCAGTTTACAGGAGCTTGGATGACACAATTATGACATTTCGTGACACTGAACAGAAAATTCAGTAAAAGTCTGCAAAACTCAAGCAAACAAGATCTTTTTTTTTTTTTTAAAGTAGCAATGTATCAATATATTTGTCCTATTTAAGGAGTTGTAATATTTAGATTCTGACATCTATTTGTATCAGTATGCTCTGGATGCCTGTTAGTTAAAATTCCCTGCATGTTATTCATTACTATCTTATATGAGTTGGTTCTCGGTTGTGATTATAAAATGCTTCCTTCTTATTGATATTTCGTGCTCTTTTGTTCCTTTGCATGCATCCTCATGCTATGCTGTTTTTTAAAAAATTTATTTTATTTTATTTTTTAAAATTAATTTCTATTAGAGTACAGTTGCATTACAATGTCGTGTTAGCTTCTACTGTACAGCAAAGTGAAAGAGCTGTACGTATACATATATCCCCTCTTTTTTGGATTTCCTTTCCATTTAGGTCACCACAGAGCATTGAGTAGAGTTCCCTGTGCTATACAGTAGGTTCTCATTAGTTATCTATTTTATACATAGTAACATGCTACGTTGTTTTGTCTCTAGAATGCTGATGGAATAGTTATTGAAGGAAGTAGCAGCTAAAGAAATGGGCTTTAATCATGTGATATGGGTGTAGTTCCTATGATAGCAGTAATTGTAAGTTTATAAAGCAAAGTCTGCACAACTGGTACTTTGATCAGAAAAATAGAGAAGGCAGACACAAAAGAGGCCAAAACATTTGATGCTGAAAGAATCAGAAAAGAGGATTTTGGATCATGATCCTTTATGCTAAGGAGAAAGGCTTAGTTGTCTTTCCTGCAAACCTCACTAGTCTCAGTGAGTAAACAAGTAAATTAGAGGAATGACATTTACTGCTACATGTTACTTATAATTACCTAGATTTATAAGGGAGATTGAATGGTTTCTTTAAGTTCTTTAGAGGGAGGTTTATAGTTAAGTATGAAATGGAAACATGGCCCCCAAAGAATCATCTTTCCCATATCATAGAGAAGCATGTTTTCCCCTAGAGAGCTTGCTTTCCACTTTCCAAATTTTTAGATATTTAATTTATTTGTTTATTTATTTATTATTGCCAATCTATTTGAAGCAGTGTATGAATACTGGGTCTATACATAAAAAAAAAAAAGAAACAAAAACCCTGCACGGTCATGGCATATGAATTATAAGTGAGGGTCCAAACTTTCTAGCTTCTTGCTGAACTCAATCAGCTTTAGCCACTCAATGTATGCACAGAAGGTACATTAATATCATTTCAAACGTTAATGGAATTTGCCTAGGGTTCTCATCCATAGATGAATACAGCCAACTGCTACCTTCAAAAGGCAGACTATCTTGCAATCAATTCATCAGATTCCCTGTTGGAGTGGCTTATGACATTGTGCATTCTCCACGTGACACAGCGTGGAAGTCAGAGCACTGGGCACTGACTGGAGTAAAATCCCCACGAAAAGGTTTTGGTTTATGTAGAAGCACAAGCTCATGTTACTTTTGTGTCTTGCAGCTGCAGGGGGTTTCCAGGCAGTCTTTCTGTGCTGAAGAAAAAATGCAATTACTTCATGTCAGTTTATGTTTTTTAATGTCCTTTTCTTGAGATAACTGTCAGATTGTCAACCAAATGCTCCAGTGGGATCTGAGGCCTGACCACGTTCAACTGGGAAGCAATCTTATCGTGCCAGCCACAGTGAACACACAGCCCCGTGAAAGCGTTACCCAACCTGGATTTGGGTCTGCTTGCTGGACACACAGCAAAGCCAATCTACTGACACGAGGTTGTGATAAAGGAGAGTACAGCGTTTACTGCAGAGCACCATGCAAGGAGAATGGGCAGCTCATGCTCAAAAGACCCAAACTCCCTCATGGCTTTGAGGGAAGGTTTGGGTTTTTTTTTGTTACTACTTTGCATCTGCTAACCCAAACTCCCAATCTTTCCCTTCCTCACCTCCACCCCGCCTTGGCAATCACAAGTCTGTTCTCTAAAACAAGATCCAAATTAAGGTTCTCCCTGACCTCACTTCCCTCTGCTAACACCCTTCTGGGGAGTGTTTTCTTTCCGTCTGTTTCTCTTTCGTAGATATGTTCATTTGTGTCTTGTTTTAGATTCCACATATAAGTGATATCGTGGTATTTGTCTTTCTCTGTCTGACTTACTTCACTTAGTATGATAATCTCTAGGCCCATCCATGTTGCAGCAAATGGCATTATTTCATTCTTTTTTTATGGCCAAGTAATATTCCATTGAATATGTATACCACATCTTCTTTATCCATTTGTCTGTCGATGGACATTTAGGTTGTTTCCATGTCTTGGCTATTGTAAATATTGCTGCAATGAACATTGGGGTGCGTGTATCTTTTTGATTATAGTTTTGTCTGGTTATATGCCCAGGACTGGGATTGCTGGATCATATGGTAATTCTGTTTTTAGTTTTCTGAGGAAACTGCATACTGTTTTCCATAGTGACTGCACCAATTTACATTCCCACCAACAGTGTAGGAGGGTTCAGGGAAGGTTTGTTTGTTTGTTTGTTTTTAACTTTTTATTTTATATTGGAGTATAGTTGATTAACAATATTGTGTTAGTTTCAGGTGAACAGCAAATTGATTCAGTTACATATATTCAGGGAAGGTTTTTAAAGGCAGTGTGAGGGAGGGGACTGCAGGGTGTGTGATCAGCTTGTACTCAATTCTCAGGTTGGTTGGCATCAAGGTGAAGTTTTGAAACTTTTTTAGAAGATGTTCTACCTTACTCCAGTTAAACAACTTTCCTATTTTTTTCTCGCAGTTTGTTACAGGGAAAAGCTTATGCAATTTGGAGTTTGAATAGGCATAGGGGAAAGTCCCTACTTTTTTGAGCCCCAGTTCCTCGATTGAGATAATATTAGCTGCCTCTCAGTACTTTTTGTGAGTGCTGAATGAGATACTGTGTGGAAAAAAATAAGCACCCACCAAACATATAGTAAGTCCCTCAATCCATTCTCTTTCACTTTTTTTCTCTGACATACTCAAGGAAAATCTTACATTAGCCTCATAGTAAATGCAACAGAGTGAATGAAGAATGGAAAAAAGGAAGGGAGAAAGAAAGAGAAGAAAAACGAGTAAAGGAATGGTATCAATATAATAAGAAAATTAGTTCAAAAGCACAACTTTAGTTAATGGTTAATTTAACTAATTGCCAGGTACTAGGATAGGCACTAGGATTATACAGTGAACAAACTGGTTCCAGCCCTCTTGGACCTCAAATTCAGGTGGTGGCACTGGTACAAAAATAATTATCTTGAACAAGATATGCTAAATTTCATAATAAAGAGAAGTCTGCACATTGGTGAATGGACGGGTGATCTCATTACACTAAAAGATTACTTTGATTGACCTCTTTGAGCTCCCGTAGTCTCTAACACATTACAGAGATTTTTACGCAATGCTTCCTTCCATGAAAATTCCTTGCCATTAGATGGACAGTTAGGGTAACGCATTGCTTAGACTCAGAATAAATTATTTTGTCTTCTGTAGAAATTATCTGCGTAGTGAGGCAAAAATGCTCAAGTATTAGGGAAGGCCACAGAAAATTTCCTCAAGGGTTGAGAAGTTTTATCATTTATGTTTCATTTTGTAGCAAAACAAACAAATGTATAGGAGACCAAGACTCAAGTGAAGCCTCTCACCACTTAGCCCTCTAAAGTAAGTTGGCATCTCCAATGAGAAGGTATAGGCTGGAAAGAGGTCCCTGTCACTCATGGCTTTAAGCGGATCTGACAGTTTCCTATTTAGAGAGAATGTGTTCTACAGTTGACATGAAAAGTTTTGATGACACACTGCCCTCATTATCTCCTGCTCTCTGGGAGAGTGGAATCCACAACCCAATTCAGGGTGACATATTTTTGCCCTTCTTGGGATTATCAGTCTCCACTAACCGGTCATCACAACAAGTCAACCTGCAAATACAAACTCCCGAGCCATTTAACGAGGCCCTTATCTACGGCCAACTTTAAGGTCTCGTTTGAACTCTCGCATCTCTGCTTCTGATGAACAACATCAGATAATGCTTCCATGGAAATAAACGCATCTTTGTTAGAGATGTCAGGTTAGGGGTGTCTGGCCTCTGAAGCTGGCTGAGGCATGATTCCTTTCTTAGGACGAGGTAAAGGGCTCACTGAAGCAATTAGAGCAATTATTCAGAGCTGCCTGTCATGGCTAATCAGCTCTGGCCGGCCTGATGGGAAGAGGTAGCCCAGCCCTGCCTTCTCAGGCCAAGAGCATTGTTGTCGGAAGGTGTCTTCAGCATCTCCGCAGATACACTCAAGTTTCAAACACTTACTGGCAAAACCTAACTTTCTTACGTTTATGTCTCTGTTCTATTTTAACAGTCCTTTTACTCAGAGGAGGTCATCTGAGGCTTGTTACGATGTATCTTTCTTCTGCAATTTCTCCTTTACCCCACCTGATGTTTGATTGCCAAACTTCCTTGTGATAATGCAAGAGTTTTTCTGAGCTATGGAAAACTTCTCCTTTTCTTTCATCCCAAATCATCCTGAAGGGCCAGTGAAAGCCTTTTAGAGAAACTTGGTGTCACCGAGGAGGAAAGACACTTGAAAGCCGTAGAAAAATGGCTTGTGGAAGACGTTGGAGAGGAAGAATTGATCGTTCATCACCATGAACCTTGTCAGCATTTCCATCCTCACCATCATCATCATCATTATCTTCATCATCGTCTTCATCAACATCATCTTCACCCGCATTCTCCCTGTCTTCACTGCCATTAAGTACCTGTGTGTATGTGAAGTGGCATGAGAATACCATAAAAATGGAATTAAAATGTACACAGTCTTGCCTCTCTAAGTCATTCAACGTAAGGCAACTAAGATTCACACATATGTTAAACTAAAATATGAAAATTTGGGTGAACAATAAATAAGAGCTTGGATTGCAAAAATAATTGAAACATTGCTATTACATATAACACTTCTTAAAAAAATATGAGAAGTGAAGGAAAGCTACAAATGCCGTGTACTTCTTCCAGAGCAGGTCAGGAGAATGTTTTTACCCCCTCCCCCAGTTTGTCAAGGAGAGAATTAGAGAAGAAGTGGGACACTATATTAGGAATTACTTTAGAAAAGGAAAACAGATGTCTTGCTTGCTAGGGTATTTCAGCTGTACTAAAACCTGTATTAAAATTATCTTAGTAATTTTTATGAAAGTAGGATTATTTTGTTTGACTGATTCCTGGACAACAGTCATGAGAAGACTGGGCCAGTCATTTCTTTGGTGATCAAAAGTAGCCCTGGATACATGACAAGGTATTTGACTTGATCGGGGTAAGTGAAAATTTTTTCTTCTCCTGATGATTTCTGTCTATCATAAGTACCAACACACTGTAGAACTCAGTGGGCACATCTCTTATTTGTGGCCCAGCAATGGCATTTAATTGTTACCTTTTACCTAAACAACAAGGTCCTATTGTATAGCACAGGGAACAAGAGTCAATGCCTTTAATAACCTAAAATGGAAAAGAACCTGAAAAAGAAAATCTATATGTATATATAAATGAATCCCTTTACTGTACACCAGAAACTAACACAACATTGTCAATCAACTCTGCTTCAATGAAAAAAAAAGATTTGAGGAAAACTGAGATGCAAATTGGAATTGGATTATTTATTATTATTATTGTCGTTGTTATTATTGTTCTTTCCTGAAAAGAAAATAGTTACCTCTTACCTTTCTGAAATCAGCGTTTCCCAGTAGAATTGAAAGCCAGATCCTGGGCCACGTAGAGATTTAGGAAGATGATAATCACTTGCAAGACCTTTGCTCATGCTGTTTTCCTTGCTACAGATGGCTTTGGGGATCACCATCATTCAATAAAACCTGCATTTTCATCCTGGTCTGACCCACATTGCCCCTCCATGGGGAGGTATTTTTTTTCCAGCTAAAGTTGTTCCAGGTTGGGGTTTGGGAGGGCGGGACGGTTCTTCTGAATCCCCATAGTACTGACTTACAGAACACTTATTACTTTTTTTAAAATCATTTTTTCCTTTCTTGCATGAATTCCACCCACATATTAAGTCCCTTCAGAGACAGAGGACCGGGTGGAAATAATTTAATCTCACTGAGCCTTAGGGTTCCCCTCTATGATATGGGCAATAGGAAGAGTATCTTCCTGACCTACCCCACAGGCTGTTTTAAAGCTAAAGATGAGATAATATATGTTGAATGAGTGAATGAAAGTATGTTGAAAAGTATAAAATACTATGCAAATTTAAGTCCGCGGGCACACAGAAATGGCAGATCTCTTAGGTACCACCCAATCCAGTGCTAATGTTTTAGAGGAAACTGACATCCTTGAGGGAAAGTTGCAGAGCTGGTACGCATGGCTGAACCTGTGTGCAGGTTTCTGGACTCAGCCTGGTGGGCTCTGTTCTCCCCCCTGCTTTTCTCATTAGGTGGGGCTATGCACTTACTGGGCAATGAAAACTGTTTGGTGATTAGAGACAACACAACTTGGTGTCACATTGGGGTGTGAAGAATTGATAGTACATCCTTTCTTGAAAGCAAAAGTGGATAGAAAGTTGAAGGATTGGCGGAAAGGCGGTGAGAGTTTGGTTCTTGCAAGAGGGATGGGGAGAGGCAGGGCTTTGGGGGAGGAAGGGGAGCACAGAAGGGGGAGGCTGGGCCCATAGAGATGAGCTTTGCTGACTCTGTACATTTTCAGGTTGGTCTGACTGCTTAAATGGGTGGGGAAACCTCATGTGGATTTACGCTTGGATGGGAAGCTCACTTTCCTCCTTCCGAGAGTACACTGCCTTCCACTGTGTGACCACTCACATCTACTGTCCGAGGGGTGATTCGCTTCTAAAAGGAGCTGCCTATAAGCATAGTACATGGGTGGGGGAGTCGATCCTAAACAGTGAGGTCATTACCTGTCGTGGTTCATGGGTGGGGGAGATAGGACATCAGAAGGGCTGGGATCATATCATCTAAGGGCTGGGATGATAGCCATATTGAACATCACGCTTGGAGCAGAGGGTGCAATTGATGAATGAGTGGAGGTGTGGAACTGTCAGTATATGCAATGGGATGCAGCTGAGTAAATGTGGCAGTTTTGGACCAAACTGCCTAAAGGTTGAAAAACCGCAGGCACTCCTTTCACTTGAGGCTTGTTCACTGCTGAGCGGGGTTGGCACTAAAACTTCCTAGGAGGAGAGGCTGGGGATGTAGTCAAGCTAAGCCTACCGGTACTTCTCCTTGGGTCACTGCTGTAGGAGGCCAAAGCTGTGTCTTATTTCAGGTGAGCAAATCATCTCCATCATTCCCGCCTCCCTCAGAGGACAGCTGGTCCTTCCTTACCACTCATGATAAGAAGGAAAATATTTGTTGGAACTAGCAGAGGGTTCAAGTTTCCTCTGGACCCTAGAAGTAATGGAGACAACGCTACTGTTCTCATAGAAGACGAAAGAGCCTGCCCCTAGACTTCTTAAATTGAAGGTGTGATGCAAAACCTCACCACGATGTGTTTGAGTTGCTGGCCTCAGGGGCAGACTTGCACACTACAAAGTTGGAAAGCAAACACTGATGATAGGAGAGATGTCCACGTCTATCCTGGGTCCAGCTGTTTGCTGAGACAGAATTATTCTCTTAATGTTTTGGCACATTGCATTCAAAATCTCTTGGAATTAGCAGATCATGGTTCAGCTTTCGACAAATGGCATGTTTGCTCCTGTGGTTAAAAGACCCCACCACTTTGTCACTGATAATCTCACTTATCACTATGGGATGCTTAGACACCCCTGGTTTCCCCTCACTGTGGATGAGAAGAGTCCTCACAGGCATACAGCCTCACTCAATGCCATCACTTGTAACAGAAGCAGAATAATAACGCTTCTAAATGGTGGGATTTTACAAGCCTGGATCGCAGGAATTAGAGCTCTTATTGGCTGGCCTAATTGTTTCATCACGCAGCAAAGCAATGCTGCCACCACTCAAAAGTAAGAGAACTTGGGGGCCACCACCTCTCCCCAATTGTATTTTAACACACTGTGCCTAGAAACAACCCCCTTCACAGCTTGGTGAGGGAGAAAGACATTTGGTTCATCAGAGGAGAGAAAGTCCAAACGAAATGTGAATGACCGAAGCAGTGCCAGGCATCCTGCAAGTGGTGTGATCGCTCACTGTGATATTTCAAAACCACCTCTGTTGGGAAAAGAAGATGATTGCGATGGTCAGCTTCACAGTAAACTGAGCCTGGAAATGACAGACTTCTTATTGTGACACAGTGAGAAGATTTTTATGTGTGATATTTATGTGGCATCAATGTTAGAACCATCATCCAATAACTCTGGCATGCAAGTCTTCTATTTCTGAAACCGCTTTTGGGCTTTGGGTGTCTACAATGTTTGCCCGAGTTAAAGTTTCTCCTGAGTTGGAAATTTAAAAAAAGCAATTATAAAGCAGAAACTAACACACCATTGTAAAGCAATTATACTCCAATAAAGATGTTAAAAAAAAGCAGCAATTATAAAAGATGTGAAATTTAAAGATGCCAGGGTTCTCCCCTGGTGGTCTAGTGGCTAAGACTCCACACTCGCAATGCAGGGGGCCCAGGTTCGATCCCTGGTGAGGGAACTAGATCTCACATATCACAACTAAAGATCCTGCATGCTGTAACTAAAGATCCTGCATGCCGCAACTAAAGACCGGCACAGCCAAATAAATAAACAAATATTAAAAAAAAAGATTACAGGGACATGGTTGTTTCTCCAGAGAGACAGAACCAATGGGATGCATTTCCATAGAGAAAGAGATTTATCATAAGGGATTGGCTCATGGGATTATAGGAATAAGTCCTGAAATCTGCCGTTGCCAAGCTGGGGACCCAGGAGAGCCAATGATGAAGTTCTAGGCTGAGACTGAAGGAAGAGCCCATATTTCACTTTGAGTCTGAAGGCAGGAAAAAGCCGATGTCCTGGTTCAAAGGCAGCCAGGCAGGAGGAATTCCCTGTAACCCAGAGGAGGGTCGACCTTTTTGTCTATTCAGGCTGCCACCTGATTGGATGAGACCCACCCACATCAGAGAGGGCAACCTGCTCTACTCAGCCTACTGAATCAAATGTTAATCTCGTAGGAAGCACACTCACAGACACACCCGGAATAATGTTTGACCAAATACTTGGGCACCCCCTGGCATATTTGATGCCCCAAAGTCAAATCGACACTTAAAATTAACCATCAGAGACATCAGCTAACAGAGTGCTTAAACTGGGAGTGCGGAGGTCTGTGAGATTAGATTTTTTTTTCCCACAGGTCTGATGAGGCAAATTCCTCTAACGCCCTATGATCACTTAACCCTTCCTATCCCTGCCCGTGTGGGCAGGTGAGCCGCAGGTCATTCAGCTGATGGCTAATTACTCAGCTTGCTAATATCCTCATAGCGGGGAGGCTTACATTCCCTGCCTACCTGGCCTTCAGAAATTCCTTGAGGATCACGTGATGACCAGAAATTGGGTGCCCTGGCTTTATTTTGGGTTTGGCCACCAATTTCGTATGTGTCTATGCGAATTATTTGAGCCTCGTTTTTCTCGTTTGTACACTAACTGAATTCGGTATAATCCACATGATGTCCAAGGTCCCTTCCAAACCTCAAATCTTATCACTAGTAGATGACTTGGAAAGTAATTAGTAGATGTCTTGGACACTACTATTTTTATTATATTGGTGTCTTAAATGTGAAGGATATTTGGGTTCTTTTAGTTTCTTGATATCTGGAAATAACAAGCTTCTCACTTCCACTTTGGGGATAAATTTTCTTCTAGGTAACTGCTTCAAACCTCTATTATCTTGCTTTTGTCCTCTGTCTAAAACATATCATAAAAATTTTTGAAAAGGAGCCTATTTCTTTCCACAGTAATAAAAGGACATTCTGTGGGAATACCTGACACCCTATGAGATAGTAAGTGTTAGCTCCTGACGCGTAAGTTCTCGATTTCATAGCTCAAGGCCCCAAACCAAGCTCGTTCTTTCCTCAGTCAGCTTTGAATTCAATGACAATAGATCCCAAGAAAACATTGAAGAATGTCAGTTCACATTTGAGCACTTTCCTATTAAATAAAACTTTGGCATTTGTTATGATGGGCTTTACAGCACATGGCAGAGAAGACACACATCCTAATGCTGTTTTGCTTTTGTAGGGCAGGCACATTACCTACTGCTTCAGTAATAAGACTGCTAACCTCCTAACTTTGCACTTGAAACCGTCTGCAGCTCTTTTCCTGCAACAGAGTGTCAATGACGGAGACAAGGCTATTGATCGAGATCCTTATGGGATCACCCACACGTTCTTCATAGAATCATGGCTGACAAAGTGACATGCTATCTGTTTTCACAGTCACACAGAGGTTGAAAATGGGAAAGTTAAATATAAATCTTCGTGGAAGTTTCAGTAATTTTTAATAATTTGTTCTTTTGTCGCATGCATGTGTGAATGATATATTTGTCCTAGAGCAATGTGAATTCATTTCCCCACATCTGTAATATCTGCAGTAAGCTAAATTAAAAATGCATTTGTACTTGTACAGTTAAACGATCATATTTAATGAAATGTCAGAGATGAATCTTAGCAAATAGTCAGGAAATTATTTTAGAGAGTGCAGCATTTCATTGCTAGCAGTCAGGAAAAAGCAAAGTGATTAAACAAATGGTTTACTGCTCAAAGGTGATGGCTGTCCGGGAAGAATGGAAAGCCAGGGTGTGGGGTTGATGGGCAGATGCTGAATTTCTAAGTCTTAACCCTCTCTCTTTTCCTGCTCCCCGCAACCCTCGTGGAATCTTGAGTCTGATGGTAGCTCGCATTAGGAGTTTTGGAAATTTTCCCCATGGAAGTAGGAAAATAAGCCATCAGAAGATGGATATAAGGCATGAGAATCTCACATGAGGTTTCCACAACCCAACTTTAGGAAAGTTTAGGCAGATGAGTTGAGTAGGAGGCTCAGATGAACTGAATGAGAGCAGGATGGAGCTGGTCAAAGGATGATGGGCTATTGAGGCCACAGGCTCTTATCCATGGGGCAGATGGATATGGAGTGGAACTGAGAAGAGGCAGGAGGTTAGGAAGCTGTGCTGGAGGTAAGAACAGAGTGAGAGAGGACAGGTGTTAACAGGCAACAGGTGGGAGCAGAGGAGGAGGAGTAGGTGAGTAGGAGAGCCCTGAAGGGAAGGTATTGAGTGATTGAGAGGGCAGGGTGGGGTCATCAGGTGGCTAGAGAGACCTTTCTTTGTCACCAACACATGGCCATACCCCACACAAATCCCATGCGAGCAGCTTGATATGCTGGCAGGCCAACTCTTCAAAGAAGAGTTATCACCTGTTTTGGTTGGTATTAGGAGTTGAATTACGTCCTCCAAAAAGATGTGTTGAAGGCTTAAGCCCCACTGGCTCAGTAAGATGAGGTCATACTGGGGAAGGGTAGGACCTTGATATGTCTGGTGTCCTTCTAAGAAGATGTCGGGAAGACACAGAGGGAGAAGCCACGTGATGATAGAGGCAGAAAGTGAAATGATGCAGCTGCAGGGCCAGGAATGCCCAAGATTGTTGGCCCCACTAGAAGCCAGGAAAAGACAAGGAAGGACTCGCTCTACAGTGCCTTCAGAGAGAGCCTGGTGATGACGACACCTTGACTTCAGACTCCCGGCCTCCAGATTTCTGTTGTTTTTAAGCCACTTAGGTTGTAATGCTTTGTAATGGCAGCCTTAGGAAATGAATACAGTTGGCAAAACATAATTCTGAATGGCAGAATCAGTAAGTTAAATTTTTCAGTCTTTTGAATTTTTTCTTAAGGTGGTTCCATTAAAAAAAATTTTTTTTTTTTAAAATTTATTTATTTATGGCTGTGTTGGGTCTTCGTTTCTCTGCGAGGACTTTCTCTAGTTGTGGCAAGCGGGGGCCACTCTTCATCGCGGTGCGCGGGCCTCACTATCGCGGCCTCTCTTGTTGCGGAGCACAGGCTCCAGACGCGCAGGCTCAGTTATTGTGGCTCATGGGCCCAGTTGCTCCGCAGCATGTGGGATCTTCCCAGACCAGGGCTCGAACCCTTGTCCCCTGCATTGGCAAGCAGATTCTCAACCACTGCGCCACCAGGGAAGCCCTAAAAATTTTTTTTTAATTAATTAATTTATTTGTGGCTGTGTTGGGTCTTCGTTTCTGTGCGAGGGCTTTCTCTAGTTGTGGCAAGCGGGGGCCCCTCTTCATCGCGGTGCGCGGGCCTCTCACTATCGCGGCCTCTCTTGTTGCGGAACACAGGCTCCAGATGCGCAGGCTGAGTGATTGTGGCTCACGGGTCCAGTTGCTCCGCGGCGTGTGGGATCTTCCCAGACCAGGGCTCGAACCCGTGTCCCCTGCATTGGCAGGCAGATTCTCAACCACTGCGACACCAGGGAAGCCCCCTCCATTTAAATTTTTTGTACTGGGACCAGGTTGAGGTGAGCGAGGCATTCTCCTCAGCTGCAAATGTAAGGAGCTGCCAAAACACTCAGTAATTAAGATAAATAACGTTCTAAGGCAATATTTTAAAAAATTTGAATTAATGCAAAAAAACCCATGATGAACAAAATATCAAAATTTTAAACAGGATCAGTGTTATTAATTTTTCCTTTTGCCTCATATGGTCTGGCAGGGCCCTGATGTCAACATGTGAATAACACAAGTAAGTTTTAAAATGTATGTAATAAAGGATAGATGTAAACAGATTCACATAAAAAACACTGTATTTCAATTTATCTCAGACAGACACCAAAAGAGATGACAAGGTCACAGTAAGACGTCTTGGGTTGAATTCACTTTTTTTCATGTGAGAACTCAGACAGTGGGGAGACCAGATCGGTGACACCGGGTAACAATGAGAGCCTGCTTAAGCATCTTTCAAAGATGAAATCTGCATAAAAAAGACACACTGCTACTATCCCAGTAGCAAAGGGAATTAGATTCTTTGGGCTTTACCACACGACAGTAAATGACAGCATAATAAATAAAGCTGGAATGATTTCTGACTTATACTTTTCACATCATAGCCTGGAGGTGCTTTGCTCTTGTTACAGGTATATTGAATGTAGGTCTGGTTATATCCTAGGGAGAGCTGACGAGAGGCATATTCTGGAACAGAGAGATGCTTGTCTATGTCTGGTGGTTACTGTTTATTGGGTGCTCACTTCTCTGAAAACTTGGAAGAGATCAGTAGGGGAACCAGGAGAGACCAAGAGTGGAATGCCGTTATCATGTGCTTAATTTAGAGGAACGTTCTTTCAGTTGCTTAAAGATGTTGTTCAGTGTTTGTTTAACACTTGAAGATGGATATTAGCTATTTTTCTCATCCTCTAAAAGTACAAGTATCACTCTCGTGGCCAGTGGAAAGCCTAGGATGTGAATTCTAAAACTGAGAGAAAATGAACAAAGACAGAAATAATTAAATGAAACATGGGCTCTGTGTTGCTGAAAAAAAAAATTTACTGACTCCTTTTTGGTGATTGTTCTATGAATTTTAACATGTCAATAAATTCATGTTACCACCGCCACAATCACATGAAAAACATTTCCACAGTGTTCCAAGCTCCCATATCACATTCTTTAAAACTTGATTCTGGCTTTTCTTTGTAGAATGGTCTGTTCATTTTGATTCTTACAGCGTTTACTTTCCTTAATTCTCATGATTCCACTTACTAAAAATTCTGCAAATTCATTCATTTTTTTTTTTTTTGGCCACACCGTGAGGCTTGTGGGAATCTTAGTTCCCTGACCAGGGGTTGAATCCGTGCCCCCTTGCAGTGGAGCACGGAGTCCTAACCACTGGACCACCAGGGAAGTCCCAGAAAAAGTATTATTATAACTTTTCTTTCTTTCTTTTTTTTTATAACATCTTTATTGGAGTATAATTGTTTTACAATGGTGTGTTAATTTCTGCTTTATAACAAAGTGAATCAGCTATACATATACATATATCCCCATATCTCCTTTGTGACCACCTAGAGGGGTGGGATTGGGAGGGCAGGAGGGAGACACAAAAGTATTATTTTTGATTCACAACTTTGATATAGTCACATTTATTTATTTTCTAAATGCAAAAGATTTTTAAAAAATTATAAAACCCCCCAAAATTTAAAGAAATCACAGAGATAAATTTTCAGAAAACTGGATATTTAGTTGTGTTTGAAGTGCTGTTTATGTGACCCCCTGAACACATTAGAAGAGAAAAATTCATTCAATTCACTAGTGTATGCAAAGACAGGTGATATTTTGACATTTTCCACTGTTGAATTAATGAAATAACTGATTGCTTTGATTTCTCTTACACAAAGCCCCAAAGCTGTCAAACGCTGGAAAGTTGCACAATTAAATTCATTTGCTTTTTTACAGGAAATGAGAGGCCGTAAAATATTGGGAATATTCAAGGCAGGCATTGGGAACCTTCTTAAACTTGCTTGTAAACATATGCAATTCTTTTAATTACACACACAAAGAAAGTGGAAGGCAGAATCTTTGCTTCCGTGAAGATAGTTCATCCCAATTTCTCATTTATCAATTAAGCATAGATATTTCATATAAATTTTTCTTTCAATGCACATAATTTTTTATTGATTCATTCATTCAACAAATAGTTTTCGAGCACTTGAGGTGTGCCCAGGAAGAAGATGCAGATGGTACTTTGCCCTTAGAGACTGGGGTGATTGAACTGAGAGCAATGATCGTTAATACAATGTGAAGGTTTTCAAGAAGGCCAAAGGCCACCGTCCAGGAAGCTCAGAGGGGAGGTGATTATTTCTTCTGGGTAGAGGCAAGGCTTTGTGGGAAAGATGGTGTTTAACTTGAGTTTTGAAGAACGGGCAGGATGTGGATATTTAGGAATGGAAAAGGGTACTCCAGGCAGAATGCATCCTGCAAGCAAAGCCAAAGAGAGGTGATGAGAGGTTGAAGGGGAGCCCTCAGTCTGAGTGGAAAGTGGGATGGAAGGCGGTGATGCGGAGTGAAGCTGGAACAGAGTGAAAGCATGAAAATTCATCCAGTGCCTGCTTTGGACCAGGCGTTGATAGTTCCTTTTGAGGACGTCCTAGTTTTTAATCCCTAAAACAGCTGTCCCCAAATAAGTGTTATTTTCCCTTTTTGTAAAGTGTTATTGTTCCTTTTCTACAGATGGGGAAACTGAGGCAGAGAGAACTTAAGGAACTTGCTAGAGATGGCCTCTTACTAAGTGGCAGGACTGACATTTAAGCCGAGGGACACTTTCTCCAGCCTGCCATGCTGTCTTGAATGAAATTCTAATGCAGTGAGGAGGAGGAGGGTGACGGAGGGTAGGGGTGAGGGACTCTGAGAATGCTTTGAGCCGAAGAGAGGCAGTGTTGGAGCTCTTTGCTCAGGAAGCTGGTGGCAGTGTGTCGGCTGGGCTGGAGAAAATACGGTTTAGCCACTTTATCCTCACTGAAGAAATGTGCTGATTTGTGTCCAGATAAAACTTAATAATACAACTTTTCCTAGATGCCACTAGGATAGACTGAGCCCAGGTTAGCTAAGAGCAGGGTTGCATTTACAAACGCTTGGTCAAGTGCAGTGTCAATGGCCGTGCTGAGCATATCACAGACATTAGCTCGATGGATAATAATAGCAACCTGAAGCTCGGCGGTCTTAAGTTCACAGAAAGGAAAACTGAGGCTTAGAGAAACTAATTCACCTGTTCAAGGTCAGAGTTCATCTCCAATCTTTGAATCCAGGGTACAATCTTCAAATTCAGGGCTGTTTGTTCCTGTAACTTTGCACTGTTCTATCTCCTGCTATTTGCCTAAAAAGTCAAAAGAGTAGTAATTTTTTTTTTAAACATCTTTATTGAAGTATAATTGCTTTACAATGGTGTGTTAGTTTCTGCTTTATAACAAAGTGAATCAGTTATACATATACATATGTTCCCATATCTCTTCCCTCTTGCATCTCCCTCCCTCCCACCCTCCCTATCCCACCCCTCTAGGTGGTCACAAAGCACCGAGCTGATCTCCCTGTGCTATGCGGCTGCTTCCCACTAGCTATCTATTTTACATTTGGTAGTGTATATATGTCCATGACACTCTCTCACCCTGTCACATCTTACCCCTCCCCCTCCCCATATCCTCAAGTCCATTCTTTAGTAGGTCTGTGTCTTTATTCCCATCTTGCCACTAGGTTCTTCATGACCTTTTTTTTTTTTCCCTTAGATTCCATATATATGTGTTAGCATACTGTATTTTTTTTCTCTTTCTGACTTACTTCACTCTGTATGACAGACGCTAACTCCACCCACCTCATTACAAATACCTCCATTTCATTCCTTTTTATGGCTGAGTAATATTCCACTGTATATATGTGCCACAACTTCTTTACCCATTCATCCGATGACGGACACTTAGGTTGCTTCCATGTCCTGGCTATTGTAAATAGAGCTGCAATGAACATTTTGGTGCATGACTCTTTTTGAATTATGGTTTTCTCAGGGTATATGCCCAGTAGTGGGATTGCTGGGTCGTATGGTAGTTCTATTTTTAGTTTTTTAAGGAACCTCCATACTGTTCTCCATAGTGGCTGTATCAATTTACATTCCCACCAACAGTGCAAGAGGGTTCCCTTTTCTCCACACCCTCTCCAGCATTTATTGTTTCTAGATTTTTTGATGATGGCCATTCTGACCGGTGTGAGATGATACCTCATTGTAGTTTTGATTTGCATTTCTCTAATGGTTAATGATGTTGAGCATTCTTTCATGTGTCTGTTGGCCATCTGTATATCTTCTTTGGAGAAATGTCTATTTATGTCTTCTGCCCATTTTTGGATTGGGTTGTTTGTTTTTTTGTTATTGAGCTGCATGAGCTGCTTGTAAATCTTGGAGATTAATCCTTTGTCAGTTGCTTCATTTGCAAATATTTTCTCCCATTCTGATGGTTGTCTTTTGGTCTTGTTTATGGTTTCCTTTGCTGTGCAAAAGCTTTTAAGTTTCATTAGGTTCCATTTGTTTATTTGTGTTTTTACTTCCATTTCTCTAGGAGCTGGGTCAAAAAGGATCTTGCTGTTATTTATGTCATAGAGTGTTCTGCCTATGTTTTCCTCTAAGAGTTTGATAGTGTCTGGCTTTACACTTAGGTCTTTAATCCATTTTGAGTTTATTTTTGTGTATGGTGTCAGGGAGTGTTCTAATTTCATACTTTTACATGTACCTGTCCAATTTTCCCAGCACCACTTATTGAAGACGCTGTCTTTTCTCCACTGTATATGCTTGCCTCCTTTATCAAAGATAAGGTGACCATATGTGTGTGGGTTTATCTCTGGGCTTTCTATCCTGTTCCATTGATCTATATTTCTGTTTTTGTGCCAGTACCAAACTGTCTTGATTATTGTAGCTTTGTAATATAGTCTGAAGTCAGGGAGCCTGATTCCTCCAGCTCCATTTTTCGTTCTCAAGATTGCTTTGGCTATTCGGGGTCTTTTGTGTCTCCATACAAATTGTGAAATTTTTTGTTCTAGTTCTGTGAAAAATGCCTGTGGTAGTTTGATAGGGATTGCATTGAATCTGTAGATTGCTTTGGGTAGTAGAGTCATTTTCACAATGTTGATTCTTCCAATCCAAGAACATGGTATATCTCTCCATCTATTTGTCTCATCTTTAATTTCTTTCATCAGTGTCCTGTAATTTTCTGCATACAGGTCTTTTGTCTCCTTAGGTAGGTTTATTCCTAGATATTTTATTCTTTTTGTTGCAATGGTAAACGGGAGTGTTTTCTTAATTTCACTTTCAGATTTTTCATCATTAGTATATAGGAATGCAAGAGATTTCTGTGCATTAATTTTGTATCCTGCTACTTTACCAAATTCATTGATTAGCTCTAGTAGTTTTCTGGTAGCATCTTTAGGATTCTCTATGTATAGTATCATGTCATCTGCAAACAGTGACAGCTTTACTTCTTCTTTTCTGATTTGGATTCCTTTTATTTCTTTTTCTTCTCTGATTGCTGTGGCTAACACTTCCAAAACTATGTTGAATAATAGTGGTGAGAGTGGGCAACCTTGTCTTGTTCCTGATCTTAGTGGAAATGGTTTCAGTTTTTCACCACTGAGGACAATGTTGGCTGTGGGTTTGTCATATATGGCCTTTATTATGTTGAGGAAAGTTCCCTCTATGCCTACTTTCTGCAGGGCTTTTATCATAAATGGGTGTTGAATTTTGTCAAAAGCTTTCTCTGCATCTATTGAGATGATCATATGGTTTTTCTCCTTCAATTTGTTAATATGATGTATCACATTGATTGATTTGCATATATTGAAGAATCCTTGCATTCCTGGAATAAACCCCACTTGATCATGGTGTATAATCCTTTTAATGTGCTTTTGGATTCTGTTTGTTAGTATTTTGTTGAGGATTTTTGCATCTATGTTCATCAGTGATATTGGCCTGTAGTTTTCTTTCTTTGTGACATCTTTGTCTGGTTTTGGTATCAGGGTGATGGTGGCCTCGTAGAATGAGTTGGGGAGTGTTCCTCCCTCTGCAATATTTTGGAAGAGTTTGAGAAGGATAGGTGTTAGCTCTTCTCTAAATGTTTGATAGAATTTGCCTGTGAAGCCATCTGGTCCTGGGCTTTTGTTTGTTGGAAGATTTTTAATCACAGTTTCAATTTCAGTGCTTGTGGTTGGTCTGTTCATATTTTCTATTTCTTCCTGGTTCAGTCTCGGCAGTTTGTGCATTTCTAAGAATCTGTCCATTTCTTCCAGGTTGTCCATTTTATTGGCATAGAGTTGCTTGTAGTAATCTCTCATGATCCTTTGTATTTCTGCCGTGTCAGTGGTTACTTCTCCTTTTTCATTTCTAATTCTATTGATTTGAGTCTTCTCCCTTTTTCTCTTGATGAGTCTGGCTAATGGTTTGTCAATTTTGTTTATCTTCTCGAAGAACCAGCTTTTAGTTTCATTGATTTTTGCTATTGTTTCCTTCATTTCTTTTTCATTTATTTCTGATCTGATCTTTATGATTTCTTTCCTTCTGCTAGCTTTGGGGTTTTTTTGCTCTTCTTTCTCTAATTGCTTTAGGTGCAAGGCTAGGTTGTTTATTTGAGATGTTTCCTGTTTCTTGATGTAGGCTTGTATTACTATAAACTTCCCTCTTAGAACGGCTTTTGCTGCATCCCATAGGTTTTGGATTGTTGTGTCTCCATTGTCATTTGTTTCTAGGTATTCTTTTATTACCCCTTTGATTTCTTCAGTGATCACTTCGTTATTAAGTAGTGTATTGTGTAGCCTCCACGTGTTTGTATTTTTTACAGATCTTTTCCTGTAATTGATATCTAGTTTCATAGCGTTGTGGTCGGAAAAGATACTTGATACGATTTCAATTTTCTTAAATTTACCAAGGCTTGATTTGTGACCCAAGATATGATCTATCCTGGAGAATGTTCCATGAGCACTTGAGAAAAACGTGTATTCTGTTGTTTTTGGGTGGAATGTCCTATAAATATCAATTAAGTCCATCTTGTTTAATGTATCATTTAAAGCTTGTGTTTCCTTATTTATTTTCATTTTGGATGATCTGTCCATTGGTGAAAGTGGGGTGTTAAAGTCCCCTACTATGATTGTGTTACTGTCGACTTCCCCTTTTATGGCTGTTAGTATTTGCCTTATGTATTGAGGTGCTCCTATGTTGGGTGCATAAATATTTACAATTGTTATAGCTTCCTCTTGGATCGATCCCTTGATCATTATATAGTGTCCTTCTTTGTCTCTTGTAATAGTCTTTAATTAAAGTCTATTTTGTCTGATATGAGAATTGCTACTCCAGCTTTCTTTTGATTTCCATTTGCATGGAATATCTTTTTCCATCCCCTCACTTTCAGTCTGTATGTGTCTCTAGGTCTGAAGTGGGTCTCTTGTAGACAGCATATATATGGGTCTTGTTTTTTTATCCATTCAGCCAGTCTGTGTCTTTTGGTGAGAGCATTTAATCCATTTACATTTAAGGTAATTATCGATATGTATGTTCCTATTCCCATTTTCTTAAATATTTTGTGTTTGTTATTGTAGGTGTTTTCCTTCTCTTGTGTTTCTTGCCTAGAGAAGTTCCTTTAGCATTTATTGTAAAGCTGGTTTGGTGGTGCTGAACTCTCTCAGCTTTTGCTTGTCTGTAAAGGTTTTATTTCTCCATCAAATCTGAATGAGATCCTTGCTGGGTAGAGTAACCTTGGCTGTAGGTTTTTCTCCTTCATGACTTTAAGTATATCCTGCCACTCCCTTCTGGCTTGCAGAGTTTCTGCTGAAAGATCAGATGTTAACCTTATGGAGATTCCCTTGTGTGTTATTTGTTGTTTTTCCCTTGCTGCTTTTAATATGTTTTCTTTATATTTAATTTTTGATAGTTTGATTAATATGTGTCTTGGCGTGTTTCTCCTTGGATTTATCCTGTATGGGACTCTCTGTGCTTCCAGGACTTGACTAACTATTTCCTTTCCCATATTAGGGAAGTTTTCAACTATAATCTCTTCAAATATTTTCTCAGTCCCTTTCTTTTTCTCTTCTTCTTCTGGGACCCCTATAATTCGAATGCTGGTGCATTTAATGTTGTCCCAGAGGTCTCTGAGACTGTGCTCCGTTCTTTTCATTCTTTTTTCTTTATTCTGCTCTGCAGTAGTTATTTCCACTATTTTATCTTCCAGGTCACTTATCCGTTCTTCTGCCTCAGTTATTCTGCTATTGATCCCGTCTAGAGTATTTTTAATTTCATTTATTGTGTTTTTCATTGTTGCTTGGTTCCTCTTTAGCTCTTCTACGTCCTTGTTAAATGTTTCTTGCATTTTGTCTATTCTATTTCCAAGATTTTGGATCATCTTTACTATCATTATTCTGAATTCTTTTTCAGGTAGACTGCCTACTTCCTCTTCATTTGTTAGGTCTGGTGTGTTTTGACCCTGCTCCTTCACCTGCTGTGTGTTTTTTTGTCTTCTCATTTTGCTTATCTTACTGTGTTTGGGGTCTCCTTTTCACAGCCTGCAGGTTCGTAGTTCCCGTTGTTTTTGGTATCTGTCCCCAGTGGCTAAGGTTGGTTCAGTGGGTTGTGTAGGCTTCCTGGTGAGGGGACTAGTGCCTGTGTTCTGGTGGATGAAGTTGGATCTTGTCTTTCTGGTGGGCACGTCCATGTCTGGTGGTGTGTTTTGGGGTGTCTGTGGCCTTATTATGATTTTAGGCAGCCTCTCTGCTAAAGGATGGGGCTGTGTTCCTGTCTTGCTAGTTGTTTGGCATAGGGTGTCCAGCACTGTAGCTTGCTGGTCGTTGAGTGAAGCTGGGTCTTGATGTTGAGATGGAGATCTCTGAGAGATTTTTGCCGTTTGGTATTACGTGGAGCTGGGAGGTCTCTTGTGGACCAGTGTCCTGAAGTTGGCTCTCCCACCTCAGAGGCACAGCCCTGATGCCTGGCTGGAGCACCAAGAGCCTTTCATCCACACGGCTCAGAATAAAAGGGAGAATAAAATAGAAAGAAAGAAAGAAGGAGGATAAAATAAAATAAAATAAAGCTATTAAAATAAAAAATAAGAAAAAAATTATTAAGAATAAATTTATTAAGACAAAAATTTTTTTTTAATTTTTAAAAATAGATTTATTAATTTTTTATAATAAAAAATAAGAAAAAAAATTATTAAGAAAAAAATTTATTAAGAAAAAAATTTTTTTAATAAAAAATATGAAAAAACTTATTAAATTTTTTTTTAATTTCTAAAAATAGAAAATAAGGAAAAAATTATTAAGAAAACATTTATTCAGAAAAAAACATTTTTTTAAGTAAAAAAAAAAAAAAACACAAAAACGGACAGACCTACCCCTAGGACTAATGGTGAAAGGAAAGCTATACAGACAAAATCTCACCCAGAAGCATACACATATACACTAACAAAAAAAGGAAAAGGGGAAAAATTAATATATCCTGCTCCCAAAGTCCACCTCTTGAATTTGGGATGATTCGTTGTCTATTCAGGTAGTCCACAGATGCAGGTGCATCAGGTTGATTGTGGAAATTTAATCCGCTGCTCCTGAGGCTGCTGGGAGAGATTTCCCTTTCTCTTCTTTGTTCATACAGCTCCCTGGGTTCAGCTTTGGATTTGGCCCCGCCTCTGCGTGTAGGTCGCCTGAGGGCATCTGTTCTTCGCTCACACAGGACGGGGTTAAAGGAGCAGCTGCTTCGGGGGCTCTGGCTCACTCAGGCGGGGGGAGGGAGCAGTACGGAGGAGGCGGGGCCGGGAGGAGGCGGGGCGAGCCTGCGGCGGCAGAGGTGTCGTGACGTTGAACCAGCCTGAGGCGCGCCGTGCGTTCTCCCGGGAAAGTTGTCCCCGTATCACGGGACCCTGGCAGTGGCGGGCTGCACCAGCTCCCGGGAGGGGCGGTGTGGAGAGTGACCTGTGCTGGCACACAGGCTTCTTGGTGGTGGCAGCAGCAGCCCCAGCGTCTCACGCCCGTCTCTGGGGTCCACGCTGACCGCCGCGGCTCGCGCCCGTCTCTGGAGCTCGTTTAGGCGGCGCTCTGAATCCCCTCTCCTCGCGCACCAGGAAACAAAGAGGTAAGAAAAAGTCTCTTGCCTCTTCGGCAGCTGCAGACTTTTCCCGGACTCCCTCCCAGCCAGCTGTGGTGCGCTAACCCCTTCAGGCTGTGTTCACGCCGCCAACCCCAGTCCTCTCCCTGCGATCCGACCGAAGCCCGAGCCTCAGCTCCCAGCCCCGCCCGTCCAGGCGGGGGAGCAAACAAGCCTCTTGGGCTGGTGAGTGCTGCTCGGCGCCCAGCCTCCGTGCGGGAATCTCTCCGCTTTGCCCTCCGCACCCCTGTGGCTGCGCTCTCCTCCGTGGCTCCGAAGCTCCCCCCCTCCTCCACCCGCAGTCTCCGCCCGCGAAGGGGCTTCCTAGTGTGTGGAAACCTTTCCTCCTTCACAGCTCCCTCCCACTGGCACAGGTCCCGTCCCTATTCTTTTGTCTCTGTTATTTCTTTTTTCTTTTGCCCTACCCAAGTACGCGGGGAGTTTCTTGCCTTTTGGGAGGTCTGACGTCTTCTGCCAGCGTTCAGTGGGTGTTCTGTAGGAGCAGTTCCACGTGTAGATGTATTTCTACTGTATCTGTGGGAAGGAAGGTGATCTCCACGTCTTACTCTTCCGCCATCTTGTCCCCCCTCCTTTTTTTTTTTTTTTTAAATATACTCCGTCATCCCCATTTCCAGCTTTAGGTTCATTTTTTTTAAAAAATTATTTATTTTATTTATTTATTTATGGCTGTGTTGGGTCTTCGTTTCTGTGCGAGGGCCTCCTCTAGTTGCGGCAAGCGGGGGGCCACTCTTCATTGCGGTGCACGGGCCTCTCACTGTCGTGGCCTCGCTTGTTGCGGAGCACAGGCTCCAGACGCACAGGCTCAGTATTTGTGGCTCACAGGCCTACTTGCTCCGCGGCATGTGGGATCTTCGGGAACCAGGGCTCGAACCCGTGTCCCCTGCATTGGCAGGCAGATTCTCAACCACTGTGCCACCAGGGAAGCCCAAAAGAGTAGTAATTTTAAAAAATGTTTACACTCATATCTGCCATCTGGGAGGGTGGCTTCCTCCTGGACTAGACTGACTGTCTCTTGCCTCTACTAACTCCCTGGCTCTTACCAGCCCCCGTCCTCTTCTTTGTCTTAGTTCACTCCTAAGGGTTTCCCATGTCATCTTTACAGCCATCCGAATGTACACAAATCACTTTTACAGACAGTGTCACGAGTATGAAGAGAACAAGCCATCAGTGGTGACATTTCCTTGATGGAGGGTGGTTTGTCTCTATGAGGCCTGAGACTCTTAGTGAGTTTCAATTTGCCATGGCTTGCTGGGGATGGAGGGATTATGGTTGGGGAGAGGCTTTGAAGTTCAACCAACATATTGTTAAGGGAGGCCTTTGATGGTTTGAAAATCTTGTTTATCTTGATTTTTCTCTTAGATATAAGGGGAAAAGAGCATGCTAGCCAGAAATGCAGTGAGCTGGTTGATGGTTTTGCCATAATTAATCTTACATCCCCTTCTATTTTCCCCCCACTTGATAATTATCCCTAATATTTAGTTTGTACTATCATCTCAGAATATATAATTCAATTGGGTTTGATATGTTTATGGAGTGACTACTATGTACAGAGTATTATGCTAGTGTCCTAACTAGTGCAAAGAGTCATTAACAAGGTGATGGAAAGATAGTGATGACTAAGTGAACGAATGACATTTGGACTGTCTTGCCTCCTGTGTCTTTCACCTAGGTGTTGGTTCCTCAAAACGACATGCACTGCAGTCCTCATGTAACTCTGGGAAAGAGCCAAAGAAAGCCAGTAGCTTACAACTATGGTAGGTCCTTGGCAATTCACAGCGCTAATTACTGCTGATACAAATGGTAAAATGGATTCATCATAAACACTTATAATTCCATTTTATCATGTTCCAATTAAAGTATGTACCATATAGCTTGGATATCTTACAGTTGCTCAGGGCCCATGGGTGAGATCAACAGTGGATAGCATGCCCTATGGTGATTGATATCCAGACATTCCTAGAAATAACCCTTCTTTTGGCCAATCTTGGAAAGAGTATAGGGGGAGTAAGAATTATATTGTTATTAAAAGAGCCATCTTTCCTCATTCTTGCCAAATTCCGTTTTTGGCTGGCTCTAGTGACTAGGGAGAGAAAAACAGTGATTTTCTAATACATTTTTTTTTTTTTTTTTATTGATTGATTGATTGATTGATTGCTATGTTAGGTCTTCGTTTCTGTGCTAGGGCTTTCTCTAGTTGCGGCAGGCGGGGGACACTCCTCATCGCGGTGTGCGGGCCTCTCACTATCGCGGCCTCTCTTGTTGCGGAGCACAGGCTCCAGACGCGCAGGCTCAGTAGTTGTGGCGCACGGGCCTAGCTGCTCCGCGGCATGTGGGATCTTCCCAGACCAGGGCTCGAACCCGTGTCCCCTGCATTAGCAGGCAGATTCTCAACCACTGCGCCACCAGGAAAGCCCCTAATACATTCTTCGAGTTTGAAAAAGCATAGCTATTATTATAAATTTATATTAGGAAAATTAAACAAAACACCTACTGTAGGGAAAATTAAGCTTGATACAATTTCCTTGTCTGAAACAAGCAGGCTGACGGTTGTCTTTATTTGGCTTTGGTGACTGTGATTGTATATGGTTCTTTTTCCCACACTTGGGTTAGATCAGATGGTGGGGCCTTGAATTTTTATGTTTCTCATAAAGGCCATGGCTTAAAAAAAAATATTGGTGAGTTTTGGGTAACCAAAGAATGAACTTAATTCTCTGGGTAACTTTGGTGTTTCTGTGTAGACTGGGATGGGACAGGGCTGGCTCTAGAGTTGTTGAAAAAACCCAGGGCTTTGCATCTTTTAGATCAATGGCTGTATTAGTTTCCTGTGGCCTGCTGTAACAACTTACCACCAACTGGGTAGCTTAAAATAACAGAAATTATTCTATGACAGTTCTGGAGGCCGGAAGTCTGAAATCGATGTGTCGGCTGGGCCCTGCTCCCTGCAGAGTCTCCAGGGAGAATCCATTCCTTCCACTTCTAGTGGCTCCCAGTGTTCACTGACTTGTGGCCATATCACTCCAGTCTCTGCCTCCATGGTCACACTGCCTCCGCCTCTTGATTCTGTCTCAAATCTCCTTTGGCCTTTCTCTTATAAGGACAGTTGTCATTGGATTTGGGGTCCACAAGTATAATCCAGAATGATGTCCTCATCTTGAGATCTTCACCTTGATTATCTCTGCAAAGACCCTTTCTCCAAATAACGTAGCATTCACAGGTTCTAGGGATTAG
This sequence comes from Eschrichtius robustus, assembly GCF_028021215.1. Classification (NCBI taxonomy): domain Eukaryota; kingdom Metazoa; phylum Chordata; class Mammalia; order Artiodactyla; family Eschrichtiidae; genus Eschrichtius; species Eschrichtius robustus. The sequence continues at coordinate 102,781,823 of NC_090835.1, read as the reverse complement.
GATGGGGACTAATCTTTCTGGGTGCTTCCATTCAACTTACAACAGTGACTTTCAACTTGTTTTGAGCCACAGGAAGAAATACTTTTACAACATAACCTAGCTCCATTGTATCCAGGGAGTCAGAGTTTTACAAAACAGTACTTTCTCTTACCAGAGTGAGATGCAATCTGTTCCATTCCGTTCTATGCTATCTCATTCCACGCCAACAAAATCCTGTTTGCTGAGCTACTAAATTGATCTCATGACCCATTAATGGTGCTGCCGTCCCCAATTCTAGGTCTCAGATGATCCTGGGCTGTAGCAGAAGGTCTGGACTCTCTTGATTGGAGAACACTAGCTTGTCTTGGATTTGTCAGGCTGACTGAACTGAATTGGCTTTGAAGGAGTGGGTGTGAAGGTTAAGGGTGTGATCAGAATACTACCTTATTTGATGACCACTTAATTATATTACATGCAAATTATCAATATTTACTGACATCTTTCCATGTGTCAGGCATTGTGTTAGATATGAGAACCACAAAAATGAATTATTCAAACCCACACCAGGCATTCCCTAAATTCTCTTCTATGTTGTACCATACAAATTATATTAAACATACATTCTTAACCACCAATTTCTTTGCCAAGGCAAATAGCTGTTTATAAATGTACCTTTAGGCCCACTTAGTAACTTTTCTCATGTATTCTTAAATACTGAAAATATGGTGTCCCATAGAAGCACCTAAATTCATGCCTTATAAATTGTTTTAAAAGGATTTGCAAGTAATTAGAGGAAAGCTTTTTCAGAAATGATGCTAATCCAAATTTCTCATAATCGTGTGGACATTTTAAGCACTTTGCAAGAGAGACTACAAATGTAAAAGCAGTGACAAAAAAAAATCTGCTTCCATTTCAAGTGGGTGACGTAAGAGAACTAAAACCCGTGATTAAGAAAAATGAAATTGTATAAATTATAGCAGAAATGCCTGTCATCACCCGTATTAGCTGCTAAAATGCCTCCAGGGGGTTAGATTAGAAAAAGAAAATTACTTATCTGTAATTCTTATTCTCTTTAGGTAGCAATTATAATAGATATACACTCTTGGGTGTAAGTCATTGGTGTGAGAATCAGGAGTAGACTAGAAGTCAGCTAAAGAATTAAAACCCTCAAGGAAGATGCACCCTGGGACGTCAAGGGCATGATGTATATGGAATGTCATTGCCCTCAAATATCATTCCTTTCTGACCATCGAAAAGAACTGGAGAATTTAGTCCCTTGGAAGAAAAGAACGACTGAGTGGATCTATTATTATTATGATCATATATTAAATGTATAAAGGTCTAGCCCTAGGCAAAATTTGTGAATTGGGTCTACTCATTTTCTCTCTGCGACTCTCTACCTATTTCAGGAATCCAATACCCACTTACTTGCCATCTCCCTCACTCTGCTCTTAGGAAATATCTCATTAAATTTATTTACACCGAAGCCAAGACATTCACAGTAGAAAAAGCCGTGGGAGGGAATCAGGAGCCTGGTGCTGGGTTGGTTACCAGTTTGTCCTGGGGTAGGTGTCAGGGAGACCCTGTCACCTCTTTGGGCTTCACCATCCTCGTTTATACGATAAAAGGGTTGAACTAGGAAGTGTAATTTCTAGGAACACTTTCACCTTCATGATTGTTGGTGAGAAATACAGGCCAAACGTTAGGCTAATTTTAGGCTAAAACGTTAGGCTAAAAATGTTACTCTCGAATATGGCATTAAACTTGAGCGGAATTGACCAAACCTTCAGCTGGAGAAATGAAGTCTAATTTGAGGCATCTGCTAGACGCAGGGAGATATTTGAGGGTGGGTGTCTGTTTGACCACAACCTCTGAGAGCCTATCATGTGAGTAGCTGCTACACAAAAACCCTATACATATTAGTGTAACTTGAGTTGGGGCATACTTCGCATAAGAGCCCCTAGTTAAGTGAGAGCTTTTTGGAAGCTGCACTTTTGCAGGCTGTGAAGGCAACATTAGTGCAGAGAAGCAATCATTCAGGAAGGGTTACTCCAGTGTCTGAGAGAGTTAGGACCATTTCTAGAAATGGCTGCTCCCCAGCTAAGCAGTAACTTACATCAGGGTGTTTTACAGGGACCAGCTGCGGGTGCCTCTTTGGACACAGAGACAGCAAGAGGCACTTATTTCTCTTCTCTTTTCCTTGCACAATCCCTGCTTCCCTTTTCCTTTGAGGCCATTCCAGTCCAGACTGAAGGGAGGAGTGCTGGATTTTGGTTTATAAGCGACCGTTTCTTTTCTTTTCTCTCTTTTTCTCTGTCTCTCTCTTTCTCTCTCTCTTTTTCTTTCCTTCTTTTCCTTTCTCGCTGCTCTTCCGTGTCATCTCTATCATAAATCAAGTGTCCACAAATACATGGGGACATCATTCTATCATGCTTCAGATTCCATTCTGAACTTCCTTATTCTTCCTTGGAAAGAAAGTTTTCCCTGGGAAGATTTTTGATAAAAGTCCACCGCAGGATGGCAGGAACCGTGTCTGGTCCATTTCTGCTTCTCTAGTGCCATGTGCCGTGCTCGATCAGTGTCTATTTATTGAAGACATCGTAGCTCATACCTTCCTGGTAAGATGGAATTAGATGAGATGCTCAAACTTTATCCCAATTCAAGAAAGCTTGCAAAAAAACAAAACAAAACACAACTCTCAGCAATGATTAGTCTATCCCTCTTACAGTTTCTTTAGCTAAACAACAAAAGTCTGACAGTGGTTCTCAACTTTGACTGAGGTTTGTGGTCCCATGGGAAGTTTTAAAAACACAGAAGCCTGGGTCCCACCTCTAAGGATTCTGTTTTATTGGTCTGGCATCAAGATTTTTCAGATTTCTTTAGGTGCTTCTAATGGTTGGCCAAGGCTGAGAATCGCCAGGAAAAGAAATCGCGAGAGTTCACTGTTACTATCGTGATGGTCCAGATAAAATGCAGACAAATACATTTTTAGTATAAGTCTGTTCCAAATATGGCTTGGAACATACTCAAGTTAAATATTTACACGTTTATCAGAAATTCAAATTTCAGGACTTCTCTGGTGGTCCAGTGGCTAAGACTCTGTGCTCCTAATGCAGGAGGCCCGGGTTCGAACCCTGGTCAGGGAAGTAGATCCCACATGCCGCAACTAAAGATCCCGTACATGGCAATGAAGATCCTGTGTGCCCGGTGCAGCCAAATATTAAAAAAAAAAAGAAATTCAAATTTCACTGGGTGCCCTGTATTTTTATTTGATGAATCTGGCAAGCCACTATAAAATTATTCTTCACACACTAACCTTGTTAGAATCTCTGTCTGCAAGTGACCTTTATCCCTCCCTGAGACATCCTGGTCCCGTGCAACGTTGCCCTTGCTATGCTGAGCTCTGCTGGTCCCTCCAGCTGCCCGTGCAGCTCTGACTGTTCCATGAAAACAACTTTCTTAGAACTGGAACGTCTGGTGCCATTACAGAAAAACCCACACAACGTGACAAGGTGTCAGCAGGCAAACCTAGGAACAAGCAATTGACACAGCCTTTGGAGAGCTGCACAGAGAACAAAAGATGGAGAGATTAATTTCACATTATCAACAATTTATCTGTGATGCAACTGAAACCCAAAGAGAGAAGGAGGAGCACCGTGTTTTACATTTTCTGCAACCAGACTAAGTGGAATAACTAACTGGGTGAGTCACAGTGAGAACTGTGTCTAAGATGACCAGTTTGTGGAAAGAGGACACAGAAAGGACCTCTCCCCTTTCTCCCATGTCTGCAGGCGCACAGATGCAGCACTTTCCACCATGGCAGAGTTGGTCCTTCACTTCTCAGCTTGGCAGGTGTTGCTCATGAGGCCCCGGGAAGGTTCTAGAAGGGTGGGACCTCTCACTGGCCTGCTTCAGCTGTCCTCGTTCTGTGTTAATGAGATTTACAACCCCACACATGGCTCCTGGGTTGCCTACTGGGAAACCATTCCATTTGCAAGTTTTAGGGGGGATTCCCGACTGTATTGCTAGGCACTGAAATGCCCATTTAGTCTCAGCTTGGAGAGATTATGCTCTCTTGGAGCCAGAGGAAGGTGTATTTCTGAATAAGCTGGATGATTAGGGTTGACGCACTTTTCCAGCACATTATCACTTTTTTCATAGCTTCGCATCTGATCCTAACAATGACCCTGCCAGTTGGTCTTTTTAAAAACATGTAGATTCCTAAATCCTTCTCTGTCAATTCTAATGCAGTGAGGCTGGAGCGGAATCCAGGACTCTGTAGTTTTAAGACCAGCCTTAGAAAATTAGTAGGAACTATCGGATTTGAAAATTATTTTGGAATTAAAGAAAATTGAAGTATAATTGACTTACAATATTATACTAGCTTCAGGTGTACAACACAGTGATTCAATAATTTTATACATTACAAAATAATCACTGCGATAAGTCTAGTTACCATCTATCACCATACAAAGTTATTACAATATTATTGACTGTATTTCTTACGCTGTACATTACATCCCCGTGACTTATTTATTTTATAACTGGAAGTTTGTACCTCTTACTCTTCTTCACTTATTTCACCCATCCTCCTACCCTGGGATTCTTGATTTGAGTTCTAGGAATCCCAGCTGCTTTGGGGAGCTGCACAAATAAATTTAAGTGAAAAAAATCTGCTACCTCTTTTGCAAAAGTTGTTGCTATTTGTAGTTTACTTTTAAAAATTACGGTGGCAGCCTTTAATAAGTATAACGAAAGATATAAAGTGGGAATATAAAGGTGGATTAATTATTGGCCTCTTCAGTCCTATCACCTTTGGCGTCAGTGGGGACCGATTGAGGAAGAGGCTCTCTCTTTTAGAATTTGTTGGATTTAATTCATTTATACACCGGACATTTACTGAATATCTGTAACATATCAGGCACCGTGCTAAACTCTAGAGGTAAAACACTGAACGAGGCATACTTCTTGCCTTTGAGAGGCTCACAGTCTATTGGGCAGACAGATATGCACATCTACAGATTATAATAAACGTGATCTATGATATAATTGGGGTATGGATTACAGGGTATGGGAACACAGAAGAGGGAAGATTCAACTCTATTGGGTCAAGGCAGACTTCAAAAGGTGATGCAGGGTCTGGCCTAGGGTTTCTGGAGGTTAGGGTGTCTCCGGCTTTGCTCGGCGTTGCCTTGACAACTTCAGGGTCACTTTCCCTGCAGGGTCCACTCAAAAGACGAGTGTCGCTCAGAATCCAAGTGAAACGGTTTGCCGTCTCCGCCTGCCGGGCCTCCCACGTGTATCACTTCCTGGGGAGCATCTGAAGATGAAGTCAGCTTAACCTGAGCCAGATGGGTGGGCTCTGAGCTTGAGTCTGCACGCACCCCTCTTCCAGGAAGGGGTGGGAGGAAGGCAGTGCTCAGGATGGAAGCGGATAGATTTCACAGTGCACTTCTTCAGTGTTTTAAGAAGGCTGCTCGCATATTTGCAGCTCTGCTCCCAGGTGTGCAAATGTCAGAGAGACTGATGCCAGCGTTCAGTGACCTGTGATCACGCCTCCTTCGAGCCCTCGGTCTTTCTGCTTTGCTGAGCTAATCCCATAGACAATAACCTGAAACAGAGAATTTGGAAAGGATGCCAGGTGAACTTCACCTGCTCAGACTAACTTCAAGCCTTCATGGCCTCCCTTAAATGGTTTTCTAGTAGAGCTCCCCCTTCTCTGAGTTAATGAAATTTTAATTCCTTTTCTCTCCACTGTTATTCTCTTTCAGCTCTCTTCTGCCTCCTCACCCGTCCCCTTCCCACCCCCCAAACTGCCTAAACCATTTTTCATCCTTTGCTTTGCTGGCAGCCACTGTAAATAAAACCGGGAGGCGGCAGGTCCTCCAGGAGAGGGGCAAGGTCAGAGAAGCAGTTCTTTGAGCCTCTGGGCTCTCTTCTCTGGAAATCACACGAACAGCCTATTTCATGCCCTGACAGCCCTTTGCTGCTATCCTCACCTCGGGCAATATTTTTGCTTTTACTGTCCTTTAGCTCCCTGGAATGCTGAGCTCTTTCAGAGGCTTGTGTCTATCCAGCTGTGTCTGGGTCGCCTTTGTCCCGACATGGAGAGAGGAGCAGGGGGAGGAAGGAAGGAAGGGGGGGGGGCGACACATCAAGTCCACAGGGAGAAGTGGGTTTCTAAGACTACAGCCCTGGGCAGGCCTTCCTCTCGGATATCAGGTAGCCTCACCTCATCCGCGGAGATGGATTTGCCTAAAAATGTAACTTCCTGTTTTGGAGGTGTTGATCAAAAATATCAAAGCTTTTAAGCTTTGAGCTCCTCTAGAGGAAAAATGATCATTAATTTGTGTGACTGGGTGCCTGAGGCAAGGCAGGACCTGCACAACCAGGGCTACTGAATTCTGATCTTGGATGCCTGAATAAAACGAGAAAGTCAGAGTGGAGAAAGAAATGAACATATATCGACTGCCCTTTATATGCCAGAATTTTACCTACTTGTTTCATTTAATCGTACACGAATGGCCCTCTGAGTGGGTGTCGTTGTTCTCACGTGACCACAGGTGCGAGGGTTCAGAAGCCGAGCACACGGTGGAGTCGGGTTTCAAACCACATACATCTGACCGTCTACTGTGCTGAGAAAAAGGGTTGCTATCCTACTGATTTGGGGGAAGTAGGCACATTTGGTTCAATATGAGCAATTTATACACACTGTAATCTGACTGCAGCGTTATTATGTATGTCTGACACCCGAAAGAGAGAAGGGTTTATATAGAAAATAGAACTGATATAAAGTCTTCCTTCCTTCCTTCCTTCCCCTTCCTTCCTTCCTTCCTTCCTTCCTTCCTTCCTTCCTTCCTTCCTTCCTTCCTTCCTTCCTTCCTTCCTTCCTTCCTTCCTTCCTCCTTCCTTCCTTCCTTCCCTCCTTTCTTTTTCTCTTTTTCCCTCCCTCCTTCTTCCTTCCTCTCTCTCTCCCTCTTTTTCCTTCCTTCTTTTTCCCCTTTTTCTCTTTTTGTTCCTCCCTCCCTCTCTCCCTTCCTTCGTATATTTTACTCCATTTCGGTGTATGATGCACGTGATACAATTACTGCCCTTGAGGAGCTTCAGTCCTTTTGAGGAGATGACCCTATAAGCAAATTGCTATGATGTCCTAAGGCAAGTTCTGCTCTAGAGGCTCTGGCCCTGAATGTTGGGTAAACGTTTACTTCAGTTCTAGGAGAGATGAACACGCCCTTTATATTTGGGACACAGAAGGACTAGGATGGCTGGATTTCGAGGGTGGTGTGAGGGTTGAGGCTGGGAGGGCAGTCCCGGCACTCAACTTTCTTTCAAGAAGGGCTTTGGGAAGATTTTTTGGAAGAAATAGAGCAGACTGGAGTCCGGGTAGACTTTTACCTAGTCACACTCGACTAAGAGTCCCTGGGCACCAGGGCTATAAAATCTATACTTTTTATCTCCTCTCTTGACCCATCCATGTTTTTCACAGGGCAGTGTAACAAGACACTCACCTCACAGAGACCTCTGAGAACATCCCCAAGATATTTGGGAGTCATCTGTTTTTATTTGCAGTGGATGCACGTACATCTTTCCGTAAGCCTATTTACTTCATAGACTTGCCCTTAAGAATTGCCTGAAGTCCCTGGGAGAGAACTTCTTCTGTCCTGCGGAGGTAGATGAAGACCCAGGAGAGTGGGCTAAAGCTATTTATTATTTACAACTTGCTGTAGCAGAGGAGTCAACCACTATCGCTTGCTTTGAGACTCAAAGGCTGACAGAGGAGTGGGAAGGTTTTAGAGTGGAGAAAGGGGGGTCTTCAGGTGTGCTCTGATTGGAGGCTGTGGGTCCAGGGAAGTTGGAGAAGGCTCACAAGAAGTGGGGTGTCTCATATGATGGGGTAGGGGTGCATATTTGACTTCTTCTGCTTGGTCCTAAGTTGGAGGTGGGGACACAGATTAGGGAAGCTGTCAGTTATTAATTAAGTCCTGACCATTTGGCGGTGATTGTCACAGGGGTTATTGTTTGGCTTCCTGGATTGTTACTAGAGATTGTAGTCTGACTTCTTATGAGTCTGTCTTACAGATGGCAGGCTGGAGTCCTGCGCTGGTTACCGTAGACAATGGATTGCTTTTCTGGGCTGGTTGCTGCAGCTCTATTTTTATACATGGTCTGGACATTGTCCACTTGTATATACTGGCTCTCAGTCCATATGCATGAAATAAGAACTGGCTTCTGGATTCCTGGTTGGCACTAAGAATAGAGTCTGTTTGGTAAACACACAAGCGTATGGGATAGAAAAGGCGTAGGAGGAGCTATAAGGCTGGAAATGTGCGAGGCCAAGGTCGGCCAGATACTCACGAGTATGCTCGCCTGTCGGGGCTGGAGAGGGGCGGAGCTTCGGCTACTGCTCCAAGGGGCTGCGTCCTCTGGAGAAAGGGACACCTTCTGAAGGCTCAGGATGTGGTTAGGACATCCCTGGAAGTGTCCTATATGGAGTGTTGGCTTCTACATTCCTTTCGAGAGATAGTAGTGTGGACACCATCTCAGTAAAATGCTTGGCTTCTCTCAGATGGGAGCCAGGAGGCGGATCCCTTATAGTTGCTATTGGAAATAAACCATGAGAAGCAAAGAGACGTAAAACATTTTTTTACTATATAAAGTTTAGGTGTACAGCATTATAGTTTAATGTCTGCATACGCTCCAGAATGCCCACACCACGGAGACTCCGTTCTGATGAGACGTGATAACAGACATGATGCTCATGCCACTTTAATAGAAAAGGGCCTTTCCTCTTCTCCACCCTCCCCCTGAATTCTAGAAAGCTTGACTGGAAAGGCGAATCTTTTTTTTTTTTCCCCCCTTAACTAGTATCATGTGTCCTGCTCAGGTAGTTGGGTAAAATAGTCAAAACATTTTTATAGTGGCTATAAATGGTTTTACAATATACTTACTCTTTATGAGGAAGGCCGACATATTGGGAGTTTTCGTGGCTGTGACAGACATACAGCAGAATAGCCAGCATTTCTTATGGAGTTTTGCTAAAATGTGTTAATCCTACTCACAAAGCTAAGTATAAAATTTTAGTGGCTTCTGAAATTGTCGCCTTTTTTTATGTTCCTCGTCTGAAGCTCTCTGGAAAGCAATGGAATCTGACACAGCTAAGCATATTTGCTTCTGTGAACCGTGTTTACGAGGTTGCATTCACTTACTGACAGAGGGAAGACGACCAGGGCAATGGAGGTATAAATACCACCTTTTAAATAATTATGGCGTGAAATAAAACAATATTATGAATGTTTTGGGAAAATTTTTCATTTAACTTGAAAGTTTTTTTCCCAATCAAACGGTATCTTTTTACACAGAAAAATTCAACAACTGAAAACTTGAAAAAATTAATGGAAGATAAGGATGTCCAGTTTTTAAAAAGGCAAGAATGAAAATATAATGAAATGGGACACAACATCAACTTTTTTCGTTTGTTTTTGCAGGATCAGGGAGTAATTTAAATTATCAGCATTCTCTTTAATAGCTGATAGCAAATAACAGAGTTTAATGACCTTAATGATATAAATTCTTGTGAATTAACAATGTGCTAGAAAATTATAAGGAGGTTCTCATTAAATAGACACCCACAACCAATATTGAGAGATGATTACAATTTGGCAGAAGTTCTTTTTTTCTTTTTTTAAATTGAAGTATAGTTAATTTACAATTTGTGTTAGTTTCAAGTGTACAGCAAAGTGATTCAGTTATACATCTATTTATCTATCTATCATCTGTTGATCTATCTACCTATCTATCTATTCTTTTTTCCATTATAGGTTTTTACAAGATATTGGAGTATAGTTCCCTGTGCTACACAGTAGGTCCTTGTTGTTTACCTACTTTATATATAGTAGTGTGTATATGTGAATCCCAAACTCCAAATTTATCTCCTTCCTTCCCTTTGGTAAAAATGAGTTTGTTTTCTATGTCTGTGAGTCTATTTCAGCAAGTGCTTTTAAATGAAACTGTGAAGGAGGGCTACTACAATTCTTTTCTTAACTGTATTAAGATTAGTGCATAAGCCCTGAATGATGAAGTTAGGAATGGTGGCATGAAATAGAAAATTTGACTTCTTACTCTATGTTCAGAGGAAAAGTTCACCTCTGAGCTTTTTTATGACACCAGACAATGGAGGTACTAAGGGGGAAAAGACGAGAAAGTTTAACTGGTCCAAAGCGAAGTGATGTGGATTTTTTGCTCATTTTTGCATTATCAAGTCATTTGTTTCTTTTTTTTTAAAAATTAATTAATTTATTTATTTTTGGCTGTGTTGGGTCTTCGTTTCTGTGCGAGGGCTTTCTCTAGTTGCGGCAAGTGGGGGCCGCTCTTCATCGCGGTGTGCGGGCCTCTCACTATCGCGGCCTCTCTTGTTGCGGAGCACAGGCTCCAGACGCGCAGGCTCAGCAATTGTGGCTCACGGGCCCAGCTGCTCCACGGCATGTGGAATCTTCCAGACCAGGACTCGAACCCGTGTCCCCTAGCATTGGCAGGCAGATTCTCAACCACTGCACCACCCGGGAAGCCCAAGTCATTTGTTTCTTAAAGCAGGACAGTAATATCTCCATCAGATCTGAAATTAGAAAAGGAAAAATATTAAATTTTTTCCATAAAGCAACTATACTTCAATAAAAAAGGGAAAAAAATCACTCCAAATTTGGTGAAAAGAAAAAAAAAATTTCAGATTTGTATGTTATGTTACTGACTTGTGGTGCACTCTTAGAATTCACAATCTTTCTGTGACATCATTCTCTTGTCTTTTTTAAGTTAAGTGGGATAACCCACCTGTCTCCTCAAGGTCTGTTAGAGGATCCATTGCCCATGGGTACCTTGTCAATCATTCATTCAGTCACAGAATCTGTTGAGCATCTGTTACCGTATGCCAGGAATCGTGCCTGTTTGTGGCGGAACAATATAATACAGCCCCTACCCTCATGTTACTGACACACTGAGAAGTTCTAGAGGCAAGTGGAGAAGCAATCATGATTCAGTCCTACAAATGCTGTGATGGCAGGAATTGGGGGTGCGGGGAGAACACAGGAATTTTACCCAAATATAGAAGGGCCATAATATCTCTCCTTAAAAATTTCCTTTGCATTATTGTTTCATTTTAAAATTATACACATTTAAAAAAATTGAATTAAAAACTTTAAAATTATATGAATGGGATGATATCACATACATTAATATTTTGTGAGCTCATTTTTTCTTTTGTCTTTTTGCTTGACTCACAAATCCTTCTCTCTGCCTCTTTTTCTCCCAAATCATACCCCAACCGATGTTTACAACCTAGAATGTATCTTAATTTTTCTCCATGCTCAAATAGTTGTATACAAACATATATTTACACACATATAAATATAACATATAGAAAAGTAGGGGTTTTGATCATTGGGTTATATAGAGATAGATTATAGGGAGATAGGCCATAATATGATTTGATCTGATCTTAAAAATTGAACTAGGAAACTTATTCTCAGCATGGAATAATAGATGAAACTTATTTCATCTAGCATGGAATAATCTCTGGTAACTTTTATTTCATTCATTCAAACAGAAGAAATAAAATAAAGATCAAAGTATGTTTAATTATTGTGAACACTGGTAATTAAAAAAGTGAAGACCTTGTCTTCTCCCTTGATCTACATGCTGCCTAGTTGGGCTGATAAATTTTTGTTCAAAATTTGACTGAATCGACTGATTGTATTGACATTCTCTAGAAATTACCTAAGTGGTTCTCATGCCCTTGTAGACAGGTGGGGAATAAACCCAAAATTTAGCTGGGACTATCCTACCCCTTGGACAGATGACAATGGCATCTTCCTTGCTCAGGATTAATGATGCTTAGATTCAGTGGTGTCTTTTCAGTGGTTTGTTGCTTTTCGTGTTGATCCCAACGGTAACTAGCAAGCTTAGTAGAGAGTGAGGAGCTTATTTGCCTACTTCTTTGAGAGCACTCCGTAACATGTTAAAACAAGCTGATCCACTCAAACACCAGCCCAGTGAAGTCTTAACCCGTCTTCCATAACATCCCAGGTAAGGTGGAGAGAGAAAAGCGAACTTGATGAGAGCCCATCCTGGCATTTCAGCCTTGGGTACTGTGCAGAACTTTACAAGAGCCCAAACTTTCCAGTGCTGCTTACAAATGGGGTCTCCCATTTCTTTGTGCCTGGTGGTCAGTCACACAGCTAACAGAACGAGGAAAATCTTGAGAGGGTGTGTAAAAAGTTCATTTTATTCACAAGCTGTTGGTACCCCTAACAGCTGTAAGAATTTGGGGTAAAATGCTAGTTGTTGGAGTATCTTGTCTTAACTGCCACTTCATCCTGTAGCTTCTTTACAAATAGTTCTCAGGGAACAACATAAGTTGTGTGGGAATTTGGGTTAGTAGAGTGGAGGGCTGGACAGAGGGAGAGAGGGGAGAATGATGGAGGAAGTGGGGAAGAATGGGAGGAAGAGGAACAAGGGATAGGATGAGACCTGCCTAGAACGCCATCTTCTGCTGGAGTAGAGTCTTCCTCTGGATCCTGCAATCATGGGGATGGTAGGAGTCTTCAGCTTAGTTTTGGAAATGACCTGCATGAAGAGTGGAGACAGAAAGCGCAGCTGATGGGAGGGTCCAGAGGAAGTTATAATATCCATGGGATGGTCTGGTAGATGAGGGTGAAGCAGTTAGTAGAGCAAAGAACAACTCCTCTGGGGGGAAAAATCCCTGAGAAGACTTAGGCTTATGCCTTTGGGGTTGGGATCACTTGCCCCCTTAAAAACACACGTGCTGAATACTACTCAGCCATAAAATAGAGTGAAATAATGCCATTTGAAGCAACATGGATGGACCTAGAGATTATCACACTAAGTGAAGTAAGTCAGACAGAGAAGGACAAATACCATATGATATCACTTATCTGTGGAATGTAAAATATGACACAAACGAACCTACCTACGAAGCAGAAACAGACTCACAGACATAGAGAACAGACTTGTGGTTGCCAAGGGGGAGAGGGGTGGGGGAGGGATGGAGTGGGAGTCTGGGGTTAGTAGATGCAAACTATTACATATAAAATGGATGGACAACAAGGTCCTATTGTATAGCACAGAGAACTATATTTAATGTCCTGGGATAAACCATAATGGAAAAGAATATATAAAAGAATGTATATATAGGTATCAGTGAGTCACTTTGCTGTACAACAGAAATTAATACAACACTGTAAATCACCTATACTTCAATAAAAAAAACGTAAAAAAAGCCACACGCATACTCTCCTTCCCCCAGTCATCTAGACTGTAATGCATCCAGGTGATGCATTGTGAAATGGCCACTGATGTCTGTGAAGGTAGATGCTGCCAGTAGATCCTCCTGAAAGTTTGCAAAAAGGTGCTCAGATGGAAGGTTTACAGTTGGTATTTCCTTCTGCTTTAGGTTAGGTTTTCAAGATAAAATTAGAAGATAAAATTCTGGCCTCCATAAAAATCAATTTTTAATAACTTTATATTTAAGACCGTTTGTAGATTTCCCTTCTGTGTATTTTCTTTCCCTGAGCCCATTTTTATGGTCCTTTGAAGTTTGAAAAATAAACCTCGGAATGACCAACCCCATCTTTCACTTGGCATTCTGGTGATCTTTTTCTTAGCATGGCCTCAGGCTCCAACAATGTGACTGTGATAAAGTAGCTTGAAAGAGATTAAGGTTTTATTTAAATACAAGGTGGGGGACTACTCGAAGTGTGATGATTAGTTTGCCTGACCAGTAAGGTCTGTTGGGTTTTGGAGATGACAGGCGGTCACTATCCTTTTCCATGTTGGTTCTGAACCAGGTGAGACACAGGGGTCTGATAAAGACCACCGTATCAGCTTTATTGCAAGTAAAAAGCAAGAAGGAGTTTTCTATTTCTCCTCTTTGAATTGTGTGGGTTTAACTAGCCAGTTGTGTGCTGGACACCTGGGGAGCTACAGGCATCCTGGCAGGTGCAGCTGCTTTCTACCTGGGGAAGACTGCATGGGCTGTAGTCAGGTGAGACTGAGAAAGTGAGCTCAGAGGGGGCTGAAATGCTCAGGACCCCCTCCCCAAACTCCCCATTCAGATAAGTCACTCCTTCCTTGGTGGGGCTAGTGAAAGGGAGCTAAGGTTCCCCCAAACTTCCAGAAGGCTGGAAGCCCCAACTTTTTATGGCTTAGCAGGAACACTTGCAAAGGGCAAACACCTAACCAGAACCTGCAGCTTAGCCTTGGAGGAGAGCTGGAAACATCCATCTCTCTGATCTGGCTTCTGTGACACGTGACTGCCATGGTCTGTCTTACCTGTGTAGTAGCGCTGACGATTGTTATGTAGGCACAAATTCAGAGGGATTGTCAGTCCTCTACTAACAATAAATGGAGAAATTCTAAGGGTCAGGGAAGAAAATTCTGATCCACGTGGAGAATGAATCAAACAGGCATACTATGAATGTAATTTCAAGGTATTTTCGGCAGCACTTAGAACAACTTAGGGTAATGAGATTTAGCAAATAAAAAAGACCAGTATTTTATCTGGCAATTCTACCTTTATCTCATCAGTAACATTAACATTTCCATCCAAATATATCTTGCTTTCTTTTAAAAAAGTTTTGAGATAGGACTCACATATTGTACAATTTACCCATTTAAAGTACACAATTTCAGGCTTTTATTATGTTTAAGGGATTGTGCATCCATCACTCCATTCAATTTTAGAGCATTTTCATCAGCCCAAAAAAGTGCTCTCCACCCCTGAGCGATCATCTCCCTAATTCCCTCCTTCCTCTCCGGTCTTACGTTACCACTAATCTACTTTCTGTCCCTATGAAGCGCCCTATTCTGGACATATCATATAAGTAGAATGATACAACATTTGTCTTTTTGTGTCTGATGTCTTTTACTTTGCATAATGTTTTCAAGATTCATCCATGTTGTAGCATGTATCAGAATTTAATTCCTTTTTAAGGCTGAATAATATTCCATTGTATGTGCATACCACATTGTGTTTATCCATTCATTCATGAATGGACACTTGAGCTGTACCTCTTGGCTACTGGGAATCACGCTGCTGTGAACATGGGTGTATAAGTATCTGTCCGAGCCTCGGCTTTCGATTCTCTTGGGTAGAAACCCAGAAGTGGTATGCGTTGCTGGGCCACGTGGCAACTCCATGTTGAACCATGTGAGGAACTGCCACGCTTACTTTTTTTTTTGGCCGTGCTGCGCAGCTTACAGGATCTTAGTTCCCCAATCAGGGATCAAACTGTGCCCCCTGCATTGGAAGCGTGGAGTCTTAACCACCGGACCTCCTGGGAAGTCCCTGCCATGCTTATTTTTTTATTTTTTAAAATTTTTTCTTATTTTTAAATGACATATTTTTACCTATGATTTTAATTGTGAAAAATATAAGAAGTGGGACACTCTTTCAAATCTCCATTCACCCCTCTCGCTTTTCGAATTGCACAATGTTCACATGGTGCTGTGAAAATCATCCTTACTATCTGCCCTCCTACTGCTAATGGAAAGGACAATAAAATGTCGAATTTATGTAGAATAAAAAGCGAAACAGGAAGGGAAATTCCTTGCCAAATTCCATTACAGATGGATGGTATATTTTGAGGAATACTGAAAATCCTTCAAGTCCAGGATTATTTATGAATCCTCAAGGCCTGCCTTGCTCCTTGATACCAAGGCACAGCAAAGTATTTTTATAGAGTTTTGAAACAAAACCCCCAAGAATCCATCATGGAAATCTCCCCATGAAGCCAGTCTCTCCTTGTCTTGTTCCTTGAATCATTTATTTAAGCGGCAATAATAAAAGGTGTCAGCAATTCAGCTGTGAGCTCTGGGAGATTTCTGTGCTCATTGACCTTTAAGCATTTGCGTCTTGACAGGTGAGCTATCGTAATGTTTCCTGTGAGATATGGGGCGGCCAAGGGTCAGGCATGTTAATGATAAAATTACCATTTACCTTTTACCTAGGCAGGCCCAGTGCCTGACATTATAAATGTAGGTAACCTTTCACCTGAAGCTCTCTTTCTTATTCTCTACTAGTGTGGGAACGAACACGCTTATGGTGGCAGAAGACTTATGGGGGGAAAAAGACCAAATTCAGTGCATTTTTCCCCCCTTTGGGTTTCTTTCTGGGGATGCTTTTTCTCTCTCACTCAATCTGGATAGAACAATATCTGTTCTTGGGGGGTGGGTTTGGGGAGTGGGGAGGGAGCTTCCTTTGTCATCTTGTACTCCTGATATTTGTGAAGCATGGCCGCAGCACGTGTTCTTTCTCTAAAGCTGCAGGTATTAATGAGGTTTTATTGGTGGCCTGCTTTCATCTGGAATAGCAGTCCCCTTCCTGCTGATTCCAATAGAATGGCATTTCAGTGCTACTGGATACAGGATATGGTTAAGTAATTAGGGACTTGGTGGCAATTTACAGAGACCGTGCTCGTAGTTGGTGCAAAAGAAAAATAGAACACAGAGGGACACTGGTAATAGAAGGGGCTGATGGCAGTTCTGCCGAGTCATGGAAAGTTAATGAAAAATGACCTTAATGCCAACTTCACAGGCTGGCAATTTGATGTTGTAGAAGCTGTATTTTTACATATTTATTGGTTAGTCTTTAAGGTGTCCTGGGATGATCTAATTCTCCATAAATAATGCTTAGCTAAATATCCCGAGACTCTGGACAGGGTTGAAATTAAAATCAGAATGCTTATATTATCAAGGGGTGAGTCATTATTTTTTTGTATCTTTTTTAAAATTAACTTTTACTGAAGTATAGTTGATTTACAATGTTGTGTTAGTTTCAGGTGTACAGCAAAGTGAATCAGTTATACATATTCATATACATCCACTTTTTAAAGATTCTTTTCCCATATAGGTCATTACAGAGTATTGAGTAGAGTTCCCTGTGCTATACAGTAGGTCCTTATTAGTTGTCTATTATATTTTATATATAATAGTGTGTATATGTTAATCCCAATCTCCCAATTTATCCCTCCCCCCCTTCTTTCTTGGTAACCATAAGTTTGTTTTCTACATCTGTGACTCTATTTCTGTTTTGTAAAGAAGTTCATTTGTACCATTTTTTTAGATTCCACATGTAAGCGACATCATATGATTTTGTCTTTCTCTGTCTGACTTACTTCACTTAGTATGATAATCTCTAGGTCCATCCGTGTCACTGCAAATGGCATTATTTCATTCTTTTTTATGGCTGAGTAATATTTCATCATATATATGTACAAGATTCATTACTGAATGTTTACTTTCTGGTGTGTTGAGAGTTGGAGTGTGTAAGAAGGAGAGAAGAAGTGAAGGAAAGGAAAATAGGAAGAGAGGGAGAGAGAGATTGAAAAGAAGGAAGGAAGATAGGAAAGGTGGGAGGAGGGAGGAAAGGAAGGAGGAAATGAAGGAAAGCCTTATTGGTCAGATTTCATTTGAAGCCTGTCCACAGCAGGAAGGTCAGGTCACTGCACCCTAAGGAGAGAAAGTGCTTCCCTGGCCCTGTGAGGGGCCCAGAAGGATGCACAGGGCTCTCCTGCATCCTAATCCTAGTTCCCACTTTGGGAGAGATGGATGGTCAACAAGGAGTCAGGATCCCTGGCCTCTGCAAACGTATCCATCACTTAGATCCTCTCTCTAGCATTGCACATGACTTTAATGACATTATCCTGGTGGTTATAAGAGTACTTTGTAAATAACGATAATTACAAACCCAAGAAGTACTTTCTGGTTGCTTAATGTGTTCATTTAACTTAAAATTTGGTGCCTTGGAATTGTCACATGGAGTAAATCATCAGCCACAAGAATCTCATTGTGGATAGGTTCCAGGAAGGAAATGCACATTTTTGGGGACCATTTGTAGCATATTCAAGTGAAAGCTGGTGCTAATGAAATTATTCTCATGTAATTAGATCTATTAAGTAATGTCCCAGGTTGTTTCCATGACATGGTTGGACTGCTAATTTTCATTCTTTCCAGGCACAGAGAAAATTCTCACTGAAGATCTGTACCACAAATAGCCTCAGAAACTTGCTGATCTGGGAATCCTTGCTGTGCAGGAGGAAGAGCCATGGCGTCCTCTTTAAGAAAGTTTAGGCTTCCCATTCTTCCTCTCTGAGCTGCTGACCCCGACTGAGCACCCAGGAAAAGTCTCTTCTTGCAACTCTCAGCTCAAATCCAACGGGCTGACAAGGTTCTGGCCCCTGCCTCACTGAGACTGACTGAACTGGCAGTCTTTTCCCGGCTTATCAGATCGCATTCCCTCGTCTTGCTTTATTTTTCGAGTCAGCTCCAACTCGAGAGGCCAGAATCCCAACAAGAATCCCATTTGCACTAGACAAAGCGCTCCTCCGTGCCTTCCTTCCTCCAGTTTTCCTTATCCTTCCCTGGGTCCGGAGTGACATGGAGTGAGACAGGGGCTCTGTGTCAGATATTACTCAAGGTCGGACCTCCTGGCCACGGGGGTAGTGGGATTGAGCATGCGGAGGTGGAGGAGGGGGGAGCCAAGAGTACTTGACATTTGTGGGGAGTTCCTTTTTCCCCTTTATACCTTTGAATCTCGCTTCCAAACTATTTCATTCATTTTTCTTAGAAAGGAGCCCTTATCTTGAAAAGATGTGAGGACAAGACTTTCTCCTTGATGACAATTCTATGTAATGGTGTGGGAGAAAAGAGGATTCCAGACAAGCTCCTCTCTCATCTCTTCCACATCTGCTGCTCTGTTACTCTGTGCTTTGCTGGACTCCTGTGTGTTGGACACAGTTGTGTTCATGTGTAGCAGTTGTGTTTAGATACATCTTTCCCCTGCTGAAGAGGCAGGCGAGTCAAACTATATGGCCTCAGTAGAGAAGAGGGTTTTTCTCAATCTAAGGGAATGATGTCTGGTACAACAAGGTAGATTTCTAAACCCTTGGAGGTGATGCTGTCTAGTCCAGAGAATCTTATATTCTGGAGAGAGAGAGAGAGGGAGAGAGATGGAGAGAGATTTCTTTTCTCAGTTTTGTTCTTTTAAGAAGCATTCAAAATAGAAGCCCCAAAGGGTCAGATTGCTCCAGTGTTTAACTTGGGTCAGTCAGGGGTGTGTGTAAACCAGAGTAAGTGTGGTTAGTCTCTCAGGCCACCCAGGAGACTAATGGAGTCCTCCTAGCCATAGGACTTTCACACTGAAAAGGGTAAAAAAAAAAAATCCCAACAAGATTCCTGATTCTCATCAACCAGCCAAGCCTGACCCTTCCATTCCAAAGGGTAATGCATTTTGTAGATTGAGTAGGAAACTAAATAGGCAGCCCTCTTTGGGGATGTAGATATCTCTGCTTCAGAAAATGTTTATTGATTCTGTAGGTTTCTCAGAACAACATTAATCATGCAAAAAGGCAAAGACATAAGACTCGGAATCCTGGTGGCAGGAGGAAGGGGAGCTGATTTTCTTTTTACAGTAAGACTTATGTCAACACATTTCTGAAAATTAATCAATAGTCAAGTAACTTGAGTGACAGATTGATCATTCTGGTAGAGACCGAAGTCTGTAAGTTGCCGTACAGTTAAAACTGAAAAAACACATAAGATGTTTTGTTTGACATTACTCAGAGTTCTACCAATCCTATCATAATTCATCTTCTTCCATCAGCCTCTGAATATAGGAGGATAGAAGTTACAGGAAAATGAAATTTAGCCATTGTATTAGAAATATAAACTCGAAGAGTGCTGCCCACCCTTTTACCTCCAGTTTGATAACAAAAAATAAAGTTATAAATTTCATCAGTTTCAAATAGACTGTATAATATATTATGTTTGCAATGTCTTGATGATAAAGTATTTTTTTACATTGTTTCAAGTAGAACCTGGATTTCTTTTAGCTGTTTTTTCTTTGAAAAAAAATTTTAAATAAAGTTTTAGCTTTGTGGTTTTCCTCTTGTAAAATGGGCCATTTTTCTACTTGTTTATCAATAGTGTTTTTTTTTTTTTTTTCTTTTTTGAGTTCTTGGCAAGTTGAACGTTGCTATAAGCTCATGAGCCTTTAATAAAAGAGCTTGTGGGTAAAGAGATGGATAGGTCAGGGTTCAAATTCCTGTCTCTGCCTTTTCCTGGGTGCCTGACCTGGGCAGGCTTCCTGGTCTCTTGAAATCTCTATTCAAGTGTGAAAGCGAAGCATAGAAAAGTCTGTTAGAATGATTGTGGGGAGAAGATGAGTTACAAGCTTGGCATGTCCGTATCACCATATAACATTGCTACGTTCACTATTATTACTATTATTACTCATCTAGAGAAGCTCTCTGTTATTCAATATTTTTCATCTGCAAATCTTTATCACAGAAAAATGATGAATCTCCCTAAAATAAGTGAAGTTCACAATGATGACCACAAGGCATTGGAAAATTCTGAACTGTCTTGAATTCTCAAAGAAAAATGATAGGAGGGATCGTTTGACTATAGTACATTCTAATTCTTAAAAATTATTTATGTGTCTAAAATGACCCTTGGTCTACTGGGATTTTTTTTTTTTAAATTTTATTTATTTATTTATTTATGGCTGTGTTGGGTCTTCGTTTCTGTGCGAGGGCTTTCTCTAGTTGCGGCGAGCGGGGGCCACTCTTCATCGCGGTGCGCGGGCCTCTCACAGTCGCGGCCTCTCTTGTTGCGGAGCACAGGCTCCAGACGCGCAGGCTCAGTAGTTGTGGCTCACGGGCCTAGTCGCTCCGCGGCATGTGGGATCTTCCCAGACCAGGGCTCGAACCCGTGTCCCCTGCATTGGCAGGCAGATTCTCAACCACTGCGCCACCAGGGAAGCCCTCTACTGGGATTTTTGATCAAACATCCGACGAGGCTGGATAATTTTAAGTTTCCTATATTGTGCGCGTCATCAGGCAAATCAGCAATGGAGAGAATCACCTTCTGGGGGAGCCCAACCTAAGACATTAGCCTGCAGCACAGTTGTGGCCCATAGACACCATAATGTTTGAAAATGTATATGCACAAGACTGTGCTTATTCATTGTCTCTGTGAACATAAAAATGGTTAGTCTTGTGTTTTGTCTTAAATTTTAGATGACAAGTGATGGTTACCATGAAGGCCGTTGAAACTCTGGACAAAAGTATCACGTAAGGCGGTGCAGGTCTCCCGTTCTCTCTGCTCTGACTCTCCCTTTCTGCCTGTCCTTTCCAGTTTCTCCTTCCCTCCCAGGCACTCACACGACATCTTCCTCCCTCTTTTGCAAAAGAGAGCAATTGGATGATGCTATTTCCCAGGAAAATATTATTGACGGACGTTTCCTCTCTCAGTTAAGTCCAAAACACGTACTGAAAGCATACTATGTCCTGAGCACATTAGTTGGCCATAGGGAATCCTAGATAAATAACATTCACCCACACTTTGGAGGTGGGGAAGTCTAGTTCCCAAACCTGTTTACACGTTGGAATTACACACTGGGGTTCAAAAAGTATAGTTTCTTAGACCACATCCTGGGAGAGAAAATAGGTCTGGTATAAAGTGGAGAAACAATCTTTTATAAAAACTTTCCAAGTTGTTCTGATGTGCTGCCGGTCTATTTGCTCTGTAGACTCAAAGAGCACTTTCCCCAAAGAAACCTGTGTCTTGTGAGAAAAATCCAGACACAGTGACAGGCCAGTGGAGGAGATAACTTGGGGCTCAAAGTAGCCTTCCTAGTACCCCTAAAATCAAAATATGTAAGGCCACTCTTATTATTCGCTACACAAGAATTCTCTTTTATACAGGATGGATAAACAGCAAGGTCCTACTGTACAGCACAGGGAACTCTATTCAACACCTTGTGATAAACCATAATGGAAAAACATATGAAAAAGTATATATATGTAGAGCTGGGTCACTTTGCTGTACAGCAGAAATTAACACAACATTGTAATTCAACTCGACTTCAATACAAGAGAAACATTCTCTTTAATGAGCTTGATGTTGATAATAAAGGATTATGATACTGAACAAAGATCAGAGCTGAACTGTTCCTAAGAATGCAATTACTTTATGGTGTTAGTTGAGCCAGACCTGGCTCATTTCAATGACTAATTCAGGGGACACTATGAGGCTACTGCCCTGAGAATGTCTCCAGGTGCATAGTCTCCAAAGGCTCAGGGAATAGACAAAGTGAAAAATGCAGAAGTAAAACATGTAAGTCACTAAGGTGTCATCACGAGCACGTGTGTTTCAAATAAACCTTTGGAGTTAAAGGTTCAGGGCTGCACCACGTTCTCTGACTCCTCAAAGCCTGGCTTCATTGGCTCTTACTCAGTAAAATTGTCCAGAAAATACAAATCGTGGGCGTTATCCTTGGATAGCAAAGGCCCTTGACAGAAGGGAAACTCAGCTGGGTCAACAGGAAGCCTGGACTACTGATGAGCTTACAGGTTTACAGGTGGAAATCTCTCTCCAGCTCAGCTTAGAATCCACAACAGAAGTGCCCAAGTGAGGGAGAGCAGCACAAAGCCCTCCACCAGCCACAGAGAGAGATCTGAAAGTAGAAGGAAATCCTCAGGACTCCACACTCTACCCTTTAAGTACCAAGCTGCTTAAAATATCATTCCGTTTATTGTAATTTGATGTGTGAGCTTCCGGCAGGCATTTACAATTCAGATCCCATTCCTACGGGATTCTCATTTAGGGCCTGTTTGTATGATTTATTCCGAGTCTTTCTTCACTTATGGACGTTTGAGATCGTTAGGTAAAACGCACATATATGCTCAGAGATAAATGTTTATCATCATTACCTCAATGAATCATTTACCAGCCCTGACATGTTCTAATGTCCCTGGTGCTTCAGCACTGCCGTCCCCCTTTCCTTGTCCACTGTGTCTCCTTCCCTCTCCCTTCCTGTCCCCCATATCTCAAAATTTCGAAGTATTGCCCCCATCAATCATTAGAATTTAGCTGGCAGCGGGGAAGTGGGGGGAGGAAGGGTTGGCTAGGCAGTAGAATCATTATCCGAATACCTCGTTCAAAAAAACAAGAAGATAATGGCCTCTTTGTGCGGAGAGAGAAGTCAGGAGGGAAGGGAGGGTGGGGGGCTCGCTGAGACATCAGACTCAAGCTGTGTTCAGGAGGCTGATGGTGCGTAGTGGCAGCTCACGCAGTGGGTGCTGCCTTCGTTGCTAAGGAAAGAAAGGCCTCCGTTCTGGCTGGACCTCTGCACGACTGACTCAGGGGCTGCCTCTAGAGCTTCTGCTGAAGCAGGGGCCTCCAGCCAAGGCGATAGCTGAGTGGGGAGCACTCAGGCTAGTCCTCATAGGCTGCATTTTTCTCATGGCTGGATCAAGGGAGGGAGTGATTCTCATGGCTAATTCTGTGCTCTAGTTTTAGCTCCTTCAACTGATTTAGAGTATGACCTTGGGTAGCACCCTTGACCTCTCTGGGTTTCTTTTCCCCCCTCCTCTTAGTTTCTCCTCATCCGTCTGGAGCAGAGCTTGTTTCTTTGTTTACTTATTTATTTAGTTGTTGCTGTTGTTTATTGGACATGACCGTTTGATAAATAAATTGTAAAATAGACAAAAAAGGTATTATCACGAATGTAACAGGATCTTTGTTAGTATTTCCCCATATTTATTCCCATTGTTTTACACTTTAAAAATACAGTTGAATTCATAGTGAATATTCAATTTTCTAGCTTGTTTTTGTGCATTTTCCTGTGTTGCTAAATTATCTTCATAACCATGATTTTTAAATGCTTTGTAATATCAAGACATATTTCTTAGTCTTTTCTATTTATTCCACCCAGAAAAGATACTGGAATTGAGATACAGTTTTTCCACTGAAAAATGTTACCAGGATTTCCTCCCATGAGTGTGCCCTTTGAAATATCTGGTGGTCTCTTTTTTTATGATAGGAAACTAGCCAGTGCTTTGGAGATAAAACATCCAGACAAAGACAAAACCAAAAAACTGGTTGATAATTCTTTAAAGTTAGTATGCCCATGTACTCAAAGTAAAGCAATCAATTCTTCCAACATTTGGATTAATATATCCCAATGAGCATTCCTTGAGCTTTCTTCCTAGGACAGCCGATAAATCCTTTTGGATGTCAACTCCCCTCAAAGCCCACAGGAAATCCTGCTGGGACAAAGAGACTGGGCCCTGGAATCTGTGTAGAGCTGCCTCATGCAAGGAACTACAGGTGTCCTACTCTGCAGGGAGAACACTTGCAAAGACCTACAACTGGGGTACACTTGGACCAGATGTCCGACTTTTTCTGTCCTCAGGTTACCTGTGGAGAGAGTCTCAGGGTTGCTTGATTACTCTCCAGACCGTCGAGAAAGCAAGTGATGCAAAGCATCTGTACTACGAGAGCGCCTCTCTTGGTTGGCTCCCCATGAAAGACCAACCACCTAGATGACTGGCTTTTCATTCCTGGGGTGTGGTCACACTGCAGTCCAAAAACATTCACAAGGGGCGGGGTGGGGGGAAGAAAGCAAAATCTTTATTTTCATGATTAACTATCCAAACAACAACTTCAGAAAGTGATGATTTTTTAACAGTATTTTCCTCTTTCTTTGGGAAACCATTGTTTCCAAGTGGATTCATCATGGCCCTTCAATATCTATCACCCTTCCCCCTCCCCGCTTACCACACGACGCCCAACTGCTGCTCTCCCTGCATATTTTTATCCAAACCGGATAATCGGGAGTCACCTTAGCTTTGTCTTAATTCTCACATTCCGCATTCACACGATCTTATTAGTTTTGCTGTATATAACTTTCATATCCATCTCCTGCTCCACTCTCCCACTCACACTGTCCTACCTCAGTTCACGGTCTCATCAATGGTTGACCAGATTTCTGGGTCACCACAGTAGTCCCACTAGTCTAATGTCCTTCTGTCCTTCTCTTTGTCCCTCATCCTGCCCCATCTCACAACCACTCAGTTTACTCTGTTCATTTGCACTGGGCTCACCTTTCTCCTGTGTCCACTTGTCCGGGTCACTCATCTGCTCCTGAACCATGTTGCTTCTACACTGAAGTCCAAGGTTCTTGGGACGACACACATGGTACCTCATCTCTGCCACCTGCTTCCCTTCCCAGCTCGATCCTTACTCCTGACTCTCCTGAATCAGAATATCAATGGTGGACTCCAGGAAAATATATTTTCACAAAGTTCACCTGGCAATTCTGATGCATCTGAAGCCATCCTCTGAAAATGACTCTTCCAGAAGCTCAACAAGATGCCATTTATGCCTCCATTTTTCTATAATCAAGTCTCAGGAAAGGATGCATAAGAAGGTATTTCAGTTACCAAGCCCCCTTGGTTTAGGTCCAAGATGGACTCTGATTATGCTTAATTCTGCACAAAAAGTTTTGTTTAGAGTTAAACTGCAGAATAGTTATTAATGTTGCTCACCCCTAAAAAGATTGTATGTTGTAAGCCTGTCCGTGCACTGAACCAGTGACATTATTCCACCTTCTTGTTTCTGGAGCCGTGTACCTCCTTACGCCCATGTCAAGTCTTAATTTAAGAGGAGGGGAACATGGAAATAATAGGGTGAGAAATAAGAACAATAGACTTCCCCACGAGATTATATGGCAAACTAGCAAAAATGGGAAACATGGGTACCCAAAATGTCAGGAAATGATTATCATGTACACTTTCATGTAATTTCATTTGGCCATATCAAACATGAAACTTTTAAAACATAAGTTTTAATAACATGGAAAATGCTTATTATTGAATAATATGCAAAATGAAATACTATGGAAAATGTTAAAGAAAATTTCAGTATGCAAAATTGCTTTTGTAATATCTCAGTTGTGTAAAATATGCATGGAAAAAGAAACCTCAGAATGTTAAGTTCATGTTGGTTCTCTCAGGTGTTGAGATTATTGATTTTTAAAATTTTATTTTTATTTCTGCTCTTGATACTTTCCAAATTTCTGAGTTAACGGATATTACTTTTGGAATCAGGAAAATACAAGCTTACTTTTATTTTTTTAAAATTTATTTATTTTATTTATTTATTTTTGGCTGGGTTGGGTCTTAGTTGTGGCACGCGGGCTTTTTGTTGCGGTGGCTTCTCTTGTTGCGGAGCACAGGCTCTAGGCACGTGGGCTTCAGTAGTTGTGGCTCGTGGGCTCTAGAGCGCAAGCTCAGTAGTTGTGGCGCACGGGCTTAGTTGCTCCACGGCATGTGGGATCCTCCCGGACCAGGGCTCAAACCTGTGTCCCCTGCACTGGCAGGCGGATTACCAACCACTGCGCCACCAGGGAAGTCCCCAAGGTTACTTTTATGATTGTCATTGTTAGGATTGGAACAGAAAGAGGCCTGAAGATGATAGAAAAATTGGCAAAGGTGTAAGGGAAGGGGGGGAGAGAGAGAGAGAGAGAAAGAAGAAAAGAAAAAGGGAAAGTGGGACGTGAAGGGGGAAAAGAATAAAGCAAGAAAGCAAGTGCACATTTTGTTTTAAAGCCCGAGGAAGCACGCATGATTTGGACTCCCTCTTCCAGTTGGGACCTCTGATTTCTAAGCAGCCCAGTACTCCGATCGGAAGACACTGTGAAAAGACGGCTCTCGTACAGTTTACTGGTGTTCTTTACAATGACACGTGGAAGCAACAGCTTCTTTTTTACCATCAGTATTGAAAACAGCGGTGAGCTCCAGGCTGTTACTTTTAAGGCATTTGCATGTTGATAAATGAGTCATGAGTTGGCAAAGCTCCAGTGTTTTAGGAAGGTGTTTCCTTCTGTCCTTTCTGCCGCTTTCTACTGTTCAGAGTCTTTCAAGTCAATGTTGTGAAGCTCCAACTCTGCCCACCAGTATGTTCCCTGGTCCCCAGGGCGAGTCCGGGACCAGGCTGTTGCTGTAACCAAGGCTGACCTGGAGAGAAGCTCCAGACCCTGTAAGGCTGGCAGGTGGGTCAGGCCAGGAATATGCAGAAGGCAGGATGCAGGGAATGACTACCCAATGCATAATGACTGAGTTACAATTTTAAAATGGAATGAGTTGGATAGTTATTATCAATGTAATTATTCATAAATGTGCCTAATTATTCATAATTATTCAGAAGCATATTACTTCCCTGATTGCCATAAGTGATCTCGGAGGCCAATTACAATGTGATTCTGGTCACAGGACTCAGGGAGTATTATCCCTTCCATCCTGGTGCATCCGAGGTTGGTCTCTGGCCTGACAGCACAGGGAGCTCTTTGTGTCATCTGGCCCTTTAAATACACACAACAAACCCGTTGCTTTAAACCCAGCTGATTTCCAAGCCCCCATCGTCTTTCTTCCCCATTTCCAGTCCCAAGCTCCTCTTGTTTGGGTTCAGGCTGTTCCTTCGAGGGCCCTCTTTGCTGCTGTTTAATTAGGGCTCTCTTGGTGTCACTCCCGCATTTGATATCTTAATAGCATTGGAGGGCACATGGCGTGAAATAGGGCAAGAAGGGAGGGACCCCTGAGCGGATACAGATGACATGGAGAAGCCGGAAGCCTGGACCACTTCACCATCACCCTTCAGAGGATGAACTGTTAAGTCAGGGCTTTTAGGTCTCTTGTAAATCTAGAGACCCTCTCAGAATGGGGAAGGCAGTCATCCTGACTCATCTACGATGGGCTGCAGGTCGCTGCCTCTGCAGACACATGGTACTTCTGGGGATCATTTCAAAGTAGGGTAGCCTAGGAGAACATCTCCACTTCTTCTAGAACGATCCCACGTTGACCTCCATGAGCAAAGCACCGACGTGAGCTCAGGCTTTCTAACTTGCCATTTGTGCCAAGGTTCTTGTGAATGCACAGACTTCAGAGATGGATTTCTACTTTTTTTTTTTCTCCCTGGAAAACATTACAGCAATTACCATACTGTGGGGCGGCATGATCAAGTGCAAATTAGCATATAGATTAGTTCTGGGGGCAGGGAGAAGGAGAGGTGAGTTAAGATCGTGAAAATCATGTAGAGTTCTGCTGCACAAAGAGTAGCATGCAGAAATCTTCCAGGTCCTGGTTTACCTAACCCTGCGTACATGTTAGCGCATCTGACGGGGGTCAGCTGACGATTTCTCAGGGAACCAAGACAATTCAGTTCTGATTGTAGCTGAGATGTGACAAGGGACTGGGCAGTGTAAGAAACTGCAGGTCTGTTTGGTGGATTTCAAGACTTTTACCAGCTTTTTGTTCCTGGATAGAGAATCCCTGATTTTCTTAGTAAGAACAGCCTCTCATTAATTGGAATCACCAAGTTCAGGTTTTACATTTTGTCCAAGAAATGAAAATGGTTAACTTTTGACTTATGGGGTAAAAAGAGGGACACAGAAAAGAGTGTAATTTGGAACGGAGACTTTTGGGGAAAGTGTGCCAAAGTGTGCAGAGTGCACAAAGGAGAAAGGTTAAATTACTACCTTCTAAGGTAAGGATATAAAAATAGACTGATTGGAAAACAAACATTTCTAGGACCCACCTTTTCCTTCTAGATTCTCTAACAATACAGGTGACTGATTTGCTCACAAACCGTCCATCAGTCACTCCGTCACCTGCATGCATGACGCTGGGAGTGGCACCAAATGTAGCATATGACACCAGCTGTCAAAGTTCCTGCAAATGACCTTTTGAAGAAATGGTACCGATTATCCCTACGACTGCTGTAGAAGAGGGTTCAGAGGAGAGACAGAACTTTGAGGATGGAGTGGCCAAGAAAACATTGCAGCCAGGGTGACGGACCCCAGGACTTGTGGGTCGAGGAGCTGTGTGTGAGGAGACTGGCCTGGCAGAACAGAGGGTCTAGGCTGAGTTGGTGGGAGGTAAGATAAAATGGGGTAATGACACCCAAGGCAGATATCAACCTCTTTCAATCTTTGCTTTAATGGATTGAATAATAACTGCCTTGAAAAATTATCATGAAATAAAGAAATCAATATTTTTCTTTCTGCATTCCTGGTACGTAGTAGGCAGACAGCATTTGTTTCATCACATGAATAAGTTAGTTAATTTAATTGGGCATAATTAAATTAACTTAAAAACAAACTCAGGGTAAACAACAAGGTCCTACTGTATAGCACAGGGAACTATATCCAATCTCCTGGGATAAACCATAATGGAAAAGAATACAAAAAAAAGAATGTATATATGTGTATAACTGAGTCACTTTGCTGTATAGCAGAAATTAACCCAACATTGTAAATCAACTATACTTCAATGAAAAAAATTTTAAGTTAAAAAAAAACCCCAAAAAACAAAAAAACAAAACCAGCTCAGGACCAGTGTGAAGCATGCAACTTTCTCTGTAGTAAGTATTATCACTAAGAAACAAATCATATTTAACAATGTAATATCACTAAGAAACAATATCACTAAGAAACAAATCTTAAATAACATATTTTATTAAAATAAACAGGGTTCTTCTTAAAAATAATATCCCTCATCAGCTATTCTGGTTGGGAGGTGGCTTAGATTGGGATGTGGAAGAAACCTCCCCACTAAAACAGAAAAATAAAAGACGCGTGTGTGGGCAGGCAGACAAGCCGGAAGGAGTGGCAGAGAGATTTCTTTTCCCCCAGTGACTTGAAAGGGTAAAAACCAGAAGAATATGCTCCAGAGCCTGATGGGTCAGCATGGCTACAAAGCAGAACGGGTCACACAGCCTCTGATGGCTGGAGCTGACACAACACATTTCACGGCTCATTAGATAGATTTAAAATCTAATCTGGTCCCGTGAATGTTTTATCAGTGGTTTTATCAAAGTACGGATTGCTTGACAAGACAGGAGTGGGGTAGGGGTACGAGAGACCCATCTGGCCATGTGTAATTTGGCATGACGTCCTGGGTCCCGGCCCAGTGCCACTCACCGGCCCTGGAAGACCCCATCAATTCTGCACCCCAGGGGCCCCCCAAAATCACCTGGGTGCTTTCTGGAGTCTCTTTCTCACCCAGATTCTCCACATGCTGTGAGAGGTTAGGTAAGAAAAGTAAAAGGTCTTTTTTTTTTTTTTTCAAAAGGTCTTTGATCTTGGAGAAAAGTGCCTGAGATGTAGTAGGTGCTCAATAAATATTGCGAAGAAGTATTTGTTGAAAGAATCTTTCCTTTTGTTCAGTTTGAAACACCAGGTCCTGCAGCTTTTATTGTCTGTACTGTCTTTCACTATCTATTTTCCAACATTTAATACAGGTATTATAGTTTTTTGGGTTTTTTTTTTTTTTCGTTTTGTTCAAAAATTGAAATGCCTTATTCTCCCAATTAGATTTCAAGCTGCTGAGGGATGGGGACCTTTTGCTCTTGTCTTTTTCACAGCATCCAGCGTAATGCTTTGCTCAATACCTGTATGTGATCATTAGTGACAGTGGAGGGCAACTGATCTTGTGGAACAGGCAGTTGATTAACAATCAGAAAATCAGGTTTGTCTGTACTCTGACGGGCAGCATGAAAGTGAGTAAACCATAATCTTTTTGAGCCTCAGTTTGATCATATGTAAAGTATGAATAATAATTCATGTCCTACCTGTATAACAGGATCAAATAAATTGGATTTGTAAGGATCAAATAAATTACTGTCTGCTAAAGTATTCCAGCTACTTCTTAAATTTAGCTGTGATGGTACTACCTGTACATGGTCCTTCCTGGAGTCCTTAGAATGGGAAAGAACTGATCCTTGGGAGCCCTAATGGAATAGAGGTGAACTAATACTGTTTTATGACCTAGTTGCCACTGGAATCAGGCTAGTCCAAAGCCAGGATGCCTTGTCTTCCCCTCTGATATTATGCGATGATTGAGACTGTTCATTCAAGATCAGACAACCTTGAGCATAGGAACATCTCATAGGAATATAAGAAATAAGAGTTTATGCTGAGGATAGGGAAAAAGAGCCATGAGATTCCTTGGCAGAGTTAGAAAAAAGTTCTGGGCAAGGAGTTTCTTGAAGTTGTTGGTAACACAAAGAATGATTGGAGGGTGAGGTTTAAAATGTACAGTTTGCTCAGTTAGCCATTGGGTGAATTTTCCAATGTTTATTTGCATAGTCTGGTTCCCCTCATGCTACGCTTTACTAGTGGGTCCCCAATCCAGCACTGACCCACCATTGGCCAATGACCACAGTTCAGGGCATTTTTTTCCAACTTACTTCATTTTATTCTAATTAACATTGAGCATACCATGATTTTCATTGTAATTTAACTTTTCCAAGGCAGACATTTCCTTACTTAGCATAGATGGTTGGGGTTATCCAAACAATATGGTAATCTTGATGGCCTATCCAGACAAGTTTTGACTTTTTTTTCTTTTTTTTTAATTGAAGTACAGTTGATTTACAATATTATATTAGTTTGAGGTGTACAATGTAGTGATTCGACATTTAAATGCATTACGAACTGATCACCACCATACACTTAGTAACCATCTGTCACCAAAGTTATTGCAATATTATTGACTATATTCCCTGAACTGTACATTACTTCCGCATGACTTATTTATTTTATAATAATGTGTTTGTATGCCTTTCTTTTTATTTTTTTGTGTATCTGTTATAGGTTTTTGGTTTGTGGTTACCATGAGGTTCATATACAGCAACCTGTTTATATAGCAGTCTATTTTTTTTAGTTGCCAATATTCTATTATTTATTTATTTGATCGAATGAAACAGTTTTTAAAATTCTATAGTGCTTTTCAATTTTCAGAAGTTTCACACACATGATTTCATACAATCCCATAATAACCCTTTTTTCCCTTACCCTTATATTGCCTCTCTCCCTTCCCTTTCCCCACTGATAACCACTAGTTTGTTCTTTATATCAACGTGTCTGTTTCTTTTTTGTTTTATTCACTAGTTTGTTGCATTTTTTAGTTTCCACATATAAGTGATATCATACAGTATTTGTCTTTCTCTGTCTGACTTACTTCGCTTAGTAGGATATTCTCTAGGTCCATCCACGTTGCAGTGAATGGCATTTTTCCAAAGAGGAAATGGCCAACAGGCACGTGAAAAGGTGCTCAACATTGCTAATCATCAGGGAAATGCAAGTCAAAACCACAATGAGACATCACCTCACACCTGTCACAATGGCCATCATTAGAAAGAACACAAATAACAAATGTTGGCGAAGTTGTGGAGAAAAGGGAACTTTTGTGCACTGTCGGTGGGGATGTAAATTGGTGCAGCCACTGTGGAGAACAGTATGAAAGTGTCTCAAAAAAACTAAAATAGAACTACCGTATGACCCAGCAATCCTACTCCTGGGTTTGTATCCGAAAAAAACAAAAACACTAGTTTGAAAAGATACATGCATTCCAGGGTTCACAGCAGCACTATTTACAATAGTCAAGACATGGAAGCAACCTAAGTGTCCGTCAACAGATAAATGGATAAAGGCGATGTGGTATATTTATATGATGGAATACTACTCAGCTATAGCACTCTATTTTAAGTTGATGGCTGCTTAAGTTTGAGTGCATTCTAAAAGAACTATGTCTTTAATCCCCTCTCCCCCACATGTTTTTGACCACCTATTTTACATCTTTTTATTTTGTGTATTGCTCAACTATTTTAGGTATAGATGATTTTTACCACTCTTGTCTTTTAACCTTTATACTAGCTTTGTAGGTGGTTCATCCACTACCTTTACTATATGTTTGCCTTTACCAGTGAGACTTTTTCTTTCCTAATTTTCTTGTTTCTAGTTACAACCTTTTCTTTTCTGTTTAAAGAAGTCCCTTTAACTTTCTTGTAAGGCCTGCTTAGCAGTGATGAACTCCTTTAGCTTTTGTTTGGGAAACTTTATCTCTCCTCCGATTCTGAACGATAACCTTACAGGGTTGAGAATTCTTGGTTGTAAGTTTTTTCTTTCAGCACTTTGACTATACTGTGCCAGTCTTTCTGACCTGTAGTATTTCCTTTTTTTAAATTAATTTTTATTGGCGTATAGTTGATTTACAATGCTGTGTTAGTTTCTGCTGTACAGCAAAGTGAATCAGTTATACATATACATGTAACATAGCCACTCTTTTTTAGATTCTATTCCCACATAAGTCATTACAGAGTACTGAGTAGAGTTCCCTGTGCTGTACAGTAGGTTCTTATTAGTTATCTATTTTATATATAGTAGTGTGTATATGTCAGTCCCAATCTTCCAATTTATCCCTCCCCCACCTTTCCCCCTTGGTAACCATAAGTTTGTTTTCTACATCTGTGACTCTATTTCTGTTTTGTAAATAGGTTCATTTGTACCATTTTTTTAAGAATCCACATATAAGCAATATACGATACATATACGATAGCTGTCTGACTTACTTCACTCAGTATGACAGTCTCTAGGTCCATCCATGTTGCTGCAAATGGCATTATTTTGTTCTTTTTTATGGCTGAGTAATATTCCATTGTATACATGTACCACATCTTCTTTAAACACGACCTGTAGTATTTCTGCTGAAAAATCAGCTGATTGTCTTATGGGGCTCCCCTGTATGTGACTAGTTGTTTTTCCCTTGGTGCTTTTAAGCTTCTCTCTTTATCTTTAACTTGGTGCTTTTCAAGCTGCTGCATCTGCCCTGGGACCCAGCACAGGTGAGTTTGTGTCTGAGCCCTTCAAGAGCAGAGTCTCAGTTTCCCACTGCCCTCCGGCTCTCCCAGACAGAAGCCCCGTTGGTTTTCAAAGCCAGATGTTAGTTATGGGGGCTTGTCTTCTTGATGCAGGTCCCCTGGGCTGGGGAACCCATGTGGGGCTCGGATCCCTCACTCCTCAGGCGGCTTCCCACAGCTGTGAAACCCCTCCCTCTTGTGGGTTGCAGCACTGGGGGTGTGGGTACTGATAAGACCAACTCTCTGCCCTCCTCGCCATCTCAAGGTGGCCTCTTCTAATATCCTTATTTGTAGCACATCTGTTCTGCTAGCCTTCAGGTCCTTCTCAGAGATGGGTGTTCTATATGTAGCTGTAGTTTTGGTGTGTCTGTGGGAGGAGATAAGCTTGGGAATCTTCCTACTCCACCATCTTGATCCGCCAGATCTATTCTGACAAGTTTTGAAGACAATTTGTCACTTTAGACCTTAGCTGTGTTCCTGAGAGCAGTAGCCTAGTAGCCCTCAATTCTGGATACATTAAAAAATCTGGAGAACTTAATTGGCTGGTCTGGATCAGGATCAGGTCATGAGTATTTTTTCAGATAGTCCCCAACTGATTATAACTGTAGCTAGAGCTTAGAAACGGCTTGTTACATAAATAGAGATTCTTGAGCCATACTATCGATATGCACTGATGCATGAAGAAATATTACAATGACCCTTTTGGGACATGAATAATCAGTGTTCCCACCATCATAATTTTCCATTCGGAAGTCTGACTATGTATGTATATATAATATTGTGTGTGCATGTGTGTATGAATAATACATGAATGACAAAACTTTACAGACATCATCACACAAGAAAGCTCCCTTACTGCACTGAGAAGGTGTTTTACTCCTGCCTTTACAAAGAGTTCCCATTTGCACTGACTAACTGACCTATAATCTTACAGAAGTTGTCACATTTTTATTTATATTGACCTTTGATACAAAAAATGAGAAACATCTACAAATTCCATGAGTTTCAAGAAGCCTTAATTTCCCATCACAGTCGTTTGATGGCATCTTTTTTTTTTCTTAAACTTTTTATTTTGGACATTTTCAAACGTACACAAAAGTAGACAGAATGGTCTACTCTGTTCCTGTTTACTAATCATCCAGCTTCAGCGATTACCAGCCTTCACCTTTTGTTCATCTGGTGTCCTGTCTCGTCTTATCCTTTACCTTCCAACCTTCCATCTCTAGACCAACTTAACCTTACAATTCTTACACTTCCTTTTAAAACTCTTACTCGTTATTTAATAGTACATTGCCAACACCCTCGCTCATCCCTGATGGAAGAGGCAGGCTCTAATTCCGTCTCTGGTTTGCAAGGTTTCCTGCTAAAACCTAAACCCTTAAGCTATGTTCTTGCAGTCTGGGACATTAGCAAGATCTCTCGATTGAATTACAGAATCACTTTCCACCAAGGAATCAGTTTTGTAGAGTACTTAACATTGAACTACATGAGGAGACACAGGAGTGACGGGTCTTTTCAGTAATGTCATCTTTTCCTTTTTCCTTCTGTAAATCAAAGGCGATATTACAAGACCTTCAGTTTTGTGGCATGAGTGGAGTTAAAAGTTTACAGGGGTTGGAAATAGCCCCCCAGATTATAGCATTTTTGTCCTCTCCTGCAGGTTTATTCTTTTATCTGTAGTTAATATGAATCATGGAAGGATCTGAGTTTTTTCTGTGATTTGAAACTTTTTTTGTGGGACACAGATTCGACAGTCTCCAGTGCCCTACACGCTGAAACAGCATAAATGAGCTCACGCCTTTCCGCCTCTGCCAGTGACCTATTTTGGGGCACTCCAATGCCGCCCGCATTTAACAGGGTGCTTTGCCCTCCAGCCTTGAGGATCAGGGCTTACAGGTCACTGAGGGCTCTGAGACAGCCTGCACTCTCTTCTGAGCTGACTCTGGCAATACAACAAGGAGAACGTTGACGAGAATCTCCATCCTCAGGAAGGTCCATGGGCAACACGCAGCAGCCCAACTGGTCCAGAGGGAGTCAAGTCAGGAGGATGTGTTTGCTTCCCACCCGGGGTTCAGTGACCTTCCTTTCATCACAATGGTTCTGAACCTCGGAGTGTCAACCCTCTTCTGTCTCCCGTTACTTCAAGAAGAGTGTGAATTTTCTGAACATTTTCTCAAAACTATACTTAATTTCATTTTACTTTTATTAAATCAAACTCATATAAGATTGCCTGCCAACCTGGGAGCAAAGAGAGGAACTAGAGAAAGGGGGAAAAAATGAAAAAGCTGTAGAAATTTGGGAACCAAAATCCTATAAGTCTTTTTTTTTTGGGGGGGGGGTAATGGAACTGTCCTATGCCCTGATTGTAGTGGTGTGTGAATGCATCTATTCGTGTATCAAAATTCAGAGACCTATAAACCAAAAGAAAAGCAGTCAGTTTTATTGTATTATAATTTTAAAGGATAAAATAAATTGTTAATCAGTGGAAAAATAAAAACTCTAGCCTTGTTCAAGTTTGAAAGTAAAGAAGCCAATGGATAACTATTGAAGAGTCTGAAAAAGAAAGGGGGGTGGGTGGCTGAAACAGCACCTTGGGATCGTCAGTCATTTTTCAAGTTGTTTAAAAAATTTTAAAAAGATTTTAAAATTCTTACTTATTATACAAATGATATTGTAATGACAGAGATTTTAAAAAGTTACTGAGAATCTTCTAACTATAATACATCACTGATTTGCATTAAATATAACCCTTTAGCCTCAGTCTAGCTCTGTTCTTCCTTCCCTTTACTGGACAAAGGCTAGTCTGGCTCCAAGCTTCATGGAGAGGAGAGGGTCCCCACTACTCCTGTGAGGTCTGAGGACCACCAGTCTCTGCCCCATTCCAGACCTGCTGAATCAGAAGCTGCCTCGTCGCAAGATAGTCCTGGGTGACTCCTATGCACATTGAAGTTTGAGAATCCCTGGTTGGAGACTTCTGGTTGCCATGGAGATTGCCGCCGAGGTCTCAAGAAGATCCTTCCTCTGAGGGTGCCTAGCAGCACACACCCTTCCCCTGCTCCCTGTAGTTGAGAGTAAGGGCGTGTTCCCCAGAATTTCTTCCAGCAAAATGAGACCAGTGTATCAGAGTTGCCCAGAGAAGCTTATCTTAATTCCATTTACAGCATCACAGGCATATTTGAGGATAACTTTCCCTTGTTATCCTAAAACATCTGCTTTTTCTCTTAAATTTAAGTTTTAAATCATCTCCACCAGGTTGAGGGGAACAGGCTGAGGTGTATGGGGGTGGATAGAATCTGGGAGAACATGGGATTTAACTGAAAGTTAAAGACGGTGCCGCTTAGCAAAGGGAGGTGCCTGGGGCAGAAAGAGTTCCCTTGTTGGGGAGGGGGGTGGGGGAGGGATGGAGTGGGAGTTTGGGATTAGCAGGTGTAAACTATTATATATAGAATGGATAAACAACAAGGTCCTAGTGTGTAGCACAGGGAGCTATATTCAATATCCTGTGATAAACCATAATGGAAAAGAATATGAAAAAGAAGGTATGTACAGTAGGTCCCCTACATAAGAACAAGTTCCATTCCGAGAGCACGTTCCTAAGTCCAATTTGTTTGTAAGTCCAACCAAGTTAGCCTAGGGACCCAACTAACACAATCGGCTATATAGTACTGTGCTGCAATAGGTTTATAATACTTTTCACACAAATAATATGTACATTAAGAAAAACACAAAAAATAAACATTTTAAATCTTACAGTACAGTACCTTGAAAAGTACACTAGTACAGTACAACAGCTGGCAGACAGGGGCTGGCATGCACGTTCGCATCTTTGAAAGTTCACAGCTTGAAACTTCGTATGTAGGGGACTTAACTGTATTGGTATAACTGAGTCACTTTGCTGTACAGCAGAAATTAACACAACATTGTAAATCAACTATACTTCAATAAAATAAATTTTAAAAAATAGTTCAGCTTTAAAGAAAAAAGAGTTCCCTTGTCTCACATTGCTTGGTGAGGACAAAATTGTTCCATGCAGAGCTACGGGGTTTGTACACACCCCTGTGGGAAGCTCTGCCACTATTGTGTTGTCCTGATCGT